>NW_028291671.1:0-300000 GCF_059453375.1 Lepisosteus platostomus
GAAACATGTTTATTTCTGCTGAAAAACATGTTTTGACACTTTCAGCACACTGGGGTTAAGATCTGAGTGTGTGGGCTCTTCTGAGCCTTGTTGCTACATGGGGATTCAGTTGTCTGAAAAAACGCGTTTATTTCGGGCTGAAAAACACGTTTTGAAAAGTGTACTGTTACTGCCCCATAACTTACATGGGGTTGACCAAACTTGCAGAAACATGTTTATTTCTGCTGAAAAACATGTTTTGAACCTTTCTGCACACTGGGGTTAAGATCTGAGTGTGTGGGCTCTTCTGAGCCTTGCTGCTACATGGGGTTCAGTTGTCTGAAAAAACGCGTTTATTTCGGGCTGAAAAACACGTTTTGCAGAGTGTACTGTTACTGCCCCATAACTTACATGGGGTTGACCAAACTTGCAGAAACATGTTTATTTCTGCTGAAAAACACGTTTTGACCCTTTCTGCACACTGGGGTTAAGAGCTGAGTGTGTCGGCTCTTCTGAGCCTTGCTGCTACATGGGGATTCAGTTGTCTGAAAAAACGCGTTTATTTCGGGCTGAAAAACACGTTTTGCAGAGTGTACTGTTACTGCCCCATAACTTACATGGGGTTGACCAAACTTGCAGAAACATGTTTATTTCTGCTGAAAAACACGTTTTGACCCTTTCTGCACACTGGGGTTAAGAGCTGAGTGTGTGGGCTCTTCTGAGACTTGCTGCTACATGGGTATTCAGTTGTCTGAAAAAACGCGTTTATTTCGGGCTGAAAAACACGTTTTGAAAAGTGTACTGTTACTGCCCCATAACTTACATGGGGTTGACCAAACTTGCAGAAACATGTTTATTTCTGCTGAAAAACATGTTTTGACACTTTCAGCACACTGGGGTTAAGATCTGAGTGTGTGGGCTCTTCTGAGCCTTGTTGCTACATGGGGATTCAGTTGTCTGAAAAAACGCGTTTATTTCGGGCTGAAAAACACGTTTTGAAAAGTGTACTGTTACTGCCCCATAACTTACATGGGGTTGACCAAACTTGCAGAAACATGTTTATTTCTGCTGAAAAACATGTTTTGACACTTTCAGCACACTGGGGTTAAGATCTGAGTGTGTGGGCTCATCTGAGCCTTGTTGCTACATGGGGATTCAGTTGTCTGAAAAAACGCGTTTATTTCGGGCTGAAAAACACGTTTTGAAAAGTGTACTGTTACTGCCCCATAACTTACATGGGGTTGACCAAACTTGCAGAAACATGTTTATTTCTGCTGAAAAACATGTTTTGACACTTTCAGCACACTGGGGTTAAGATCTGAGTGTGTGGGCTCTTCTGAGCCTTGTTGCTACATGGGGATTCAGTTGTCTGAAAAAACGCGTTTATTTCGGGCTGAAAAACACGTTTTGAAAAGTGTACTGTTACTGCCCCATAACTTACATGGGGTTGACCAAACTTGCAGAAACATGTTTATTTCTGCTGAAAAACATGTTTTGAACCTTTCTGCACACTGGGGTTAAGATCTGAGTGTGTGGGCTCTTCTGAGCCTTGCTGCTACATGGGGATTCAGTTGTCTGAAAAAACGCGTTTATTTCGGGCTGAAAAACACGTTTTGAAAAGTGTACTGTTACTGCCCCATAACTTACATGGGGTTGACCAAACTTGCAGAAACATGTTTATTTCTGCTGAAAAACAAGTTTTGACCCTTTCTGCACACTGGGGTTAAGATCTGAGTGTGTGGGCTCTTCTGAGCCTTGTTGCTACATGGGGATTCAGTTGTCTGAAAAAACGCGTTTATTTCGGGCTGAAAAACACGTTTTGAAAAGTGTACTGTTACTGCCCCATAACTTACATGGGGTTGACCAAACTTGCAGAAACATGTTTATTTCTGCTGAAAAACATGTTTTGACACTTTCAGCACACTGGGGTTAAGATCTGAGTGTGTGGGCTCTTCTGAGCCTTGCTGCTACATGGGTATTCAGTTGTCTGAAAAAACGCGTTTATTTCGGGCTGAAAAACACGTTTTGAAAAGTGTACTGTTACTGCCCCATAACTTACATGGGGTTGACCAAACTTGCAGAAACATGTTTATTTCTGCTGAAAAACAAGTTTTGACACTTTCAGCACACTGGGGTTAAGATCTGAGTGTGTGGGCTCTTCTGAGCCTTGTTGCTGCATGGGGATTCAGTTGTCTGAAAAAACGCGTTTATTTCGGGCTGAAAAACACGTTTTGAAAAGTGTACTGTTACTGCCCCATAACTTACATGGGGTTGACCAAACTTGCAGAAACATGTTTATTTCTGCTGAAAAACATGTTTTGACACTTTCAGCACACTGGGGTTAAGATCTGAGTGTGTGGGCTCTTCTGAGCCTTGTTGCTACATGGGGATTCAGTTGTCTGAAAAAACGCGTTTATTTCGGGCTGAAAAACACGTTTTGAAAAGTGTACTGTTACTGCCCCATAACTTACATGGGGTTGACCAAACTTGCAGAAACATGTTTATTTCTGCTGAAAAACATGTTTTGACACTTTCAGCACACTGGGGTTAAGATCTGAGTGTGTGGGCTCTTCTGAGCCTTGCTGCTACATGGGGATTCAGTTGTCTGAAAAAACGCGTTTATTTCGGGCTGAAAAACACGTTTTGAAAAGTGTACTGTTACTGCCCCATAACTTACATGGGGTTGACCAAACTTGCAGAAACATGTTTATTTCTGCTGAAAAACATGTTTTGACACTTTCAGCACACTGGGGTTAAGATCTGAGTGTGTGGGCTCTTCTGAGCCTTGCTGCTACATGGGTATTCAGTTGTCTGAAAAAACGCGTTTATTTCGGGCTGAAAAACACGTTTTGCAGAGTGTACTGTTACTGCCCCATAACTTACATGGGGTTGACCAAACTTGCAGAAACATGTTTATTTCTGCTGAAAAACATGTTTTGACACTTTCAGCACACTGGGGTTAAGATCTGAGTGTGTGGGCTCTTCTGAGCCTTGTTGCTACATGGGGATTCAGTTGTCTGAAAAAACGCGTTTATTTCGGGCTGAAAAACACATTTTGAAAAGTGTACTGTTACTGCCCCATAACTTACATGGGGTTGACCAAACTTGCAGAAACATGTTTATTTCTGCTGAAAAACATGTTTTGACACTTTCAGCACACTGGGGTTAAGATCTGAGTGTGTGGGCTCTTCTGAGCCTTGCTGCTACATGGGGAATCAGTTGTCTGAAAAAACGCGTTTATTTCGGGCTGAAAAACACGTTTTGCAGAGTGTACTGTTACTGCCCCATAACTTACATGGGGTTGACCAAACTTGCAGAAACATGTTTATTTCTGCTGAAAAACACGTTTTGACCCTTTCTGCACACTGGGGTTAAGATCTGAGTGTGTGGGCTCGTCTGAGCCTTGCTGCTACATGGGGATTCAGTTGTCTGAAAAAACGCGTTTATTTCGGGCTGAAAAACACGTTTTGAAAAGTGTACTGTTACTGCCCCATAACTTACATGGGGTTGACCAAACTTGCAGAAACATGTTTATTTCTGCTGAAAAACATGTTTTGACACTTTCAGCACACTGGGGTTAAGATCTGAGTGTGTGGGCTCTTCTGAGCCTTGTTGCTACATGGGGATTCAGTTGTCTGAAAAAACGCGTTTATTTCGGGCTGAAAAACACGTTTTGAAAAGTGTACTGTTACTGCCCCATAACTTACATGGGGTTGACCAAACTTGCAGAGACATGTTTATTTCTGCTGAAAAACATGTTTTGAACCTTTCTGCACACTGGGGTTAAGATCTGAGTGTGTGGGCTCTTCTGAGCCTTGCTGCTACATGGGGATTCAGTTGTCTGAAAAAACGCGTTTATTTCGGGCTGAAAAACACGTTTTGCAGAGTGTACTGTTACTGCCCCATAACTTACATGGGGTTGACCAAACTTGCAGAAACATGTTTATTTCTGCTGAAAAACACGTTTTGACCCTTTCTGCACACTGGGGTTAAGAGCTGAGTGTGTGGGCTCTTCTGAGACTTGCTGCTACATGGGTATTCAGTTGTCTGAAAAAACGCGTTTATTTCGGGCTGAAAAACACGTTTTGAAAAGTGTACTGTTACTGCCCCATAACTTACATGGGGTTGACCAAACTTGCAGAAACATGTTTATTTCTGCTGAAAAACATGTTTTGACACCTTCAGCACACTGGGGTTAAGATCTGAGTGTGTGGGCTCTTCTGAGCCTTGTTGCTACATGGGGATTCAGTTGTCTGAAAAAACGCGTTTATTTCGGGCTGAAAAACACGTTTTGAAAAGTGTACTGTTACTGACCCATAACTTACATGGGGTTGACCAAACTTGCAGAAACATGTTTATTTCTGCTGAAAAACATGTTTTGACACTTTCAGCACACTGGGGTTAAGATCTGAGTGTGTGGGCTCTTCTGAGCCTTGTTGCTACATGGGGATTCAGTTGTCTGAAAAAACACGTTTATTTCGGGCTGAAAAACACGTTTTGAAAAGTGTACTGTTACTGCCCCATAACTTACATGGGGTTGACCAAACTTGCAGAAACATGTTTATTTCTGCTGAAAAACATGTTTTGAACCTTTCTGCACACTGGGGTTAAGATCTGAGTGTGTGGGCTCTTCTGAGCCTTGCTGCTACATGGGGATTCAGTTGTCTGAAAAAACGCGTTTATTTCGGGCTGAAAAACACGTTTTGCTGAGTGTACTGTTACTGCCCCATAACTTACATGGGGTTGACCAAACTTGCAGAAACATGTTTATTTCTGCTGAAAAACACGTTTTGACCCTTTCTGCACACTGGGGTTAAGAGCTGAGTGTGTGGGCTCTTCTGAGCCTTGCTGCTACATGGGGATTCAGTTGTCTGAAAAAACGCGTTTATTTCGGGCTGAAAAACACGTTTTGCAGAGTGTACTGTTACTGCCCCATAACTTACATGGGGTTGACCAAACTTGCAGAAACATGTTTATTTCTGCTGAAAAACACGTTTTGACCCTTTCTGCACACTGGGGTTAAGAGCTGAGTGTGTGGGCTCTTCTGAGACTTGCTGCTACATGGGTATTCAGTTGTATGAAAAAACGCGTTTATTTCGGGCTGAAAAACACGTTTTGAAAAGTGTACTGTTACTGCCCCATAACTTACATGGGGTTGACCAAACTTGCAGAAACATGTTTATTTCTGCTGAAAAACATGTTTTGACACTTTCAGCACACTGGGGTTAAGATCTGAGTGTGTGGGCTCTTCTGAGCCTTGTTGCTACATGGGGATTCAGTTGTCTGAAAAAACGCGTTTATTTCGGGCTGAAAAACACGTTTTGAAAAGTGTACTGTTACTGCCCCATAACTTACATGGGGTTGACCAAACTTGCAGAAACATGTTTATTTCTGCTGAAAAACATGTTTTGACACTTTCAGCACACTGGGGTTAAGATCTGAGTGTGTGGGCTCTTCTGAGCCTTGCTGCTACATGTGTATTCAGTTGTCTGAAAAAACGCGTTTATTTCGGGCTGAAAAACACGTTTTGAAAAGTGTACTGTTACTGCCCCATAACTTACATGGGGTTGACCAAACTTGCAGAAACATGTTTATTTCTGCTGAAAAACAAGTTTTGACACTTTCAGCACACTGGGGTTAAGATCTGAGTGTGTGGGCTCTTCTGAGCCTTGTTGCTGCATGGGGATTCAGTTGTCTGAAAAAACGCGTTTATTTCGGGCTGAAAAACACGTTTTGAAAAGTGTACTGTTACTGCCCCATAACTTACATGGGGTTGACCAAACTTGCAGAAACATGTTTATTTCTGCTGAAAAACATGTTTTGACACTTTCAGCACACTGGGGTTAAGATCTGAGTGTGTGGGCTCTTCTGAGCCTTGTTGCTACATGGGGATTCAGTTGTCTGAAAAAACGCGTTTATTTCGGGCTGAAAAACACGTTTTGAAAAGTGTACTGTTACTGCCCCATAACTTACATGGGGTTGACCAAACTTGCAGAAACATGTTTATTTCTGCTGAAAAACATGTTTTGACACTTTCAGCACACTGGGGTTAAGATCTGAGTGTGTGGGCTCTTCTGAGCCTTGCTGCTACATGGGGATTCAGTTGTCTGAAAAAACGCGTTTATTTCGGGCTGAAAAACACGTTTTGCAGAGTGTACTGTTACTGCCCCATAACTTACATGGGGTTGACCAAACTTGCAGAAACATGTTTATTTCTGCTGAAAAACACGTTTTGACCCTTTCTGCACACTGGGGTTAAGAGCTGAGTGTGTGGGCTCTTCTGAGACTTGCTGCTACATGGGTATTCAGTTGTCTGAAAAAACGCGTTTATTTCGGGCTGAAAAACACGTTTTGAAAAGTGTACTGTTACTGCCCCATAACTTACATGGGGTTGACCAAACTTGCAGAAACATGTTTATTTCTGCTGAAAAACATGTTTTGACACTTTCAGCACACTGGGGTTAAGATCTGAGTGTGTGGGCTCTTCTGAGCCTTGTTGCTACATGGGGATTCAGTTGTCTGAAAAAACGCGTTTATTTCGGGCTGAAAAACACGTTTTGAAAAGTGTACTGTTACTGCCCCATAACTTACATGGGGTTGACCAAACTTGCAGAAACATGTTTATTTCTGCTGAAAAACATGTTTTGACACTTTCAGCACACTGGGGTTAAGATCTGAGTGTGTGGGCTCATCTGAGCCTTGTTGCTACATGGGGATTCAGTTGTCTGAAAAAACGCGTTTATTTCGGGCTGAAAAACACGTTTTGAAAAGTGTACTGTTACTGCCCCATAACTTACATGGGGTTGACCAAACTTGCAGAAACATGTTTATTTCTGCTGAAAAACATGTTTTGACACTTTCAGCACACTGGGGTTAAGATCTGAGTGTGTGGGCTCTTCTGAGCCTTGTTGCTACATGGGGATTCAGTTGTCTGAAAAAACGCGTTTATTTCGGGCTGAAAAACACGTTTTGAAAAGTGTACTGTTACTGCCCCATAACTTACATGGGGTTGACCAAACTTGCAGAAACATGTTTATTTCTGCTGAAAAACATGTTTTGAACCTTTCTGCACACTGGGGTTAAGATCTGAGTGTGTGGGCTCTTCTGAGCCTTGCTGCTACATGGGGATTCAGTTGTCTGAAAAAACGCGTTTATTTCGGGCTGAAAAACACGTTTTGAAAAGTGTACTGTTACTGCCCCATAACTTACATGGGGTTGACCAAACTTGCAGAAACATGTTTATTTCTGCTGAAAAACAAGTTTTGACCCTTTCTGCACACTGGGGTTAAGATCTGAGTGTGTGGGCTCTTCTGAGCCTTGTTGCTACATGGGGATTCAGTTGTCTGAAAAAACGCGTTTATTTCGGGCTGAAAAACACGTTTTGAAAAGTGTACTGTTACTGCCCCATAACTTACATGGGGTTGACCAAACTTGCAGAAACATGTTTATTTCTGCTGAAAAACATGTTTTGACACTTTCAGCACACTGGGGTTAAGATCTGAGTGTGTGGGCTCTTCTGAGCCTTGCTGCTACATGGGTATTCAGTTGTCTGAAAAAACGCGTTTATTTCGGGCTGAAAAACACGTTTTGAAAAGTGTACTGTTACTGCCCCATAACTTACATGGGGTTGACCAAACTTGCAGAAACATGTTTATTTCTGCTGAAAAACAAGTTTTGACACTTTCAGCACACTGGGGTTAAGATCTGAGTGTGTGGGCTCTTCTGAGCCTTGTTGCTGCATGGGGATTCAGTTGTCTGAAAAAACGCGTTTATTTCGGGCTGAAAAACACGTTTTGAAAAGTGTACTGTTACTGCCCCATAACTTACATGGGGTTGACCAAACTTGCAGAAACATGTTTATTTCTGCTGAAAAACATGTTTTGACACTTTCAGCACACTGGGGTTAAGATCTGAGTGTGTGGGCTCTTCTGAGCCTTGCTGCTACATGGGGATTCAGTTGTCTGAAAAAACGCGTTTATTTCGGGCTGAAAAACACGTTTTGAAAAGTGTACTGTTACTGCCCCATAACTTACATGGGGTTGACCAAACTTGCAGAAACATGTTTATTTCTGCTGAAAAACATGTTTTGACACTTTCAGCACACTGGGGTTAAGATCTGAGTGTGTGGGCTCTTCTGAGCCTTGCTGCTACATGGGTATTCAGTTGTCTGAAAAAACGCGTTTATTTCGGGCTGAAAAACACGTTTTGCAGAGTGTACTGTTACTGCCCCATAACTTACATGGGGTTGACCAAACTTGCAGAAACATGTTTATTTCTGCTGAAAAACATGTTTTGACACTTTCAGCACACTGGGGTTAAGATCTGAGTGTGTGGGCTCTTCTGAGCCTTGTTGCTACATGGGGATTCAGTTGTCTGAAAAAACGCGTTTATTTCGGGCTGAAAAACACATTTTGAAAAGTGTACTGTTACTGCCCCATAACTTACATGGGGTTGACCAAACTTGCAGAAACATGTTTATTTCTGCTGAAAAACATGTTTTGACACTTTCAGCACACTGGGGTTAAGATCTGAGTGTGTGGGCTCTTCTGAGCCTTGCTGCTACATGGGGAATCAGTTGTCTGAAAAAACGCGTTTATTTCGGGCTGAAAAACACGTTTTGCAGAGTGTACTGTTACTGCCCCATAACTTACATGGGGTTGACCAAACTTGCAGAAACATGTTTATTTCTGCTGAAAAACACGTTTTGACCCTTTCTGCACACTGGGGTTAAGATCTGAGTGTGTGGGCTCGTCTGAGCCTTGCTGCTACATGGGGATTCAGTTGTCTGAAAAAACGCGTTTATTTCGGGCTGAAAAACACGTTTTGAAAAGTGTACTGTTACTGCCCCATAACTTACATGGGGTTGACCAAACTTGCAGAAACATGTTTATTTCTGCTGAAAAACATGTTTTGACACTTTCAGCACACTGGGGTTAAGATCTGAGTGTGTGGGCTCTTCTGAGCCTTGTTGCTACATGGGGATTCAGTTGTCTGAAAAAACGCGTTTATTTCGGGCTGAAAAACACGTTTTGAAAAGTGTACTGTTACTGCCCCATAACTTACATGGGGTTGACCAAACTTGCAGAGACATGTTTATTTCTGCTGAAAAACATGTTTTGAACCTTTCTGCACACTGGGGTTAAGATCTGAGTGTGTGGGCTCTTCTGAGCCTTGCTGCTACATGGGGATTCAGTTGTCTGAAAAAACGCGTTTATTTCGGGCTGAAAAACACGTTTTGCAGAGTGTACTGTTACTGCCCCATAACTTACATGGGGTTGACCAAACTTGCAGAAACATGTTTATTTCTGCTGAAAAACACGTTTTGACCCTTTCTGCACACTGGGGTTAAGAGCTGAGTGTGTGGGCTCTTCTGAGACTTGCTGCTACATGGGTATTCAGTTGTCTGAAAAAACGCGTTTATTTCGGGCTGAAAAACACGTTTTGAAAAGTGTACTGTTACTGCCCCATAACTTACATGGGGTTGACCAAACTTGCAGAAACATGTTTATTTCTGCTGAAAAACATGTTTTGACACCTTCAGCACACTGGGGTTAAGATCTGAGTGTGTGGGCTCTTCTGAGCCTTGTTGCTACATGGGGATTCAGTTGTCTGAAAAAACGCGTTTATTTCGGGCTGAAAAACACGTTTTGAAAAGTGTACTGTTACTGACCCATAACTTACATGGGGTTGACCAAACTTGCAGAAACATGTTTATTTCTGCTGAAAAACATGTTTTGACACTTTCAGCACACTGGGGTTAAGATCTGAGTGTGTGGGCTCTTCTGAGCCTTGTTGCTACATGGGGATTCAGTTGTCTGAAAAAACACGTTTATTTCGGGCTGAAAAACACGTTTTGAAAAGTGTACTGTTACTGCCCCATAACTTACATGGGGTTGACCAAACTTGCAGAAACATGTTTATTTCTGCTGAAAAACATGTTTTGAACCTTTCTGCACACTGGGGTTAAGATCTGAGTGTGTGGGCTCTTCTGAGCCTTGCTGCTACATGGGGATTCAGTTGTCTGAAAAAACGCGTTTATTTCGGGCTGAAAAACACGTTTTGCTGAGTGTACTGTTACTGCCCCATAACTTACATGGGGTTGACCAAACTTGCAGAAACATGTTTATTTCTGCTGAAAAACACGTTTTGACCCTTTCTGCACACTGGGGTTAAGAGCTGAGTGTGTGGGCTCTTCTGAGCCTTGCTGCTACATGGGGATTCAGTTGTCTGAAAAAACGCGTTTATTTCGGGCTGAAAAACACGTTTTGCAGAGTGTACTGTTACTGCCCCATAACTTACATGGGGTTGACCAAACTTGCAGAAACATGTTTATTTCTGCTGAAAAACACGTTTTGACCCTTTCTGCACACTGGGGTTAAGAGCTGAGTGTGTGGGCTCTTCTGAGACTTGCTGCTACATGGGTATTCAGTTGTATGAAAAAACGCGTTTATTTCGGGCTGAAAAACACGTTTTGAAAAGTGTACTGTTACTGCCCCATAACTTACATGGGGTTGACCAAACTTGCAGAAACATGTTTATTTCTGCTGAAAAACATGTTTTGACACTTTCAGCACACTGGGGTTAAGATCTGAGTGTGTGGGCTCTTCTGAGCCTTGTTGCTACATGGGGATTCAGTTGTCTGAAAAAACGCGTTTATTTCGGGCTGAAAAACACGTTTTGAAAAGTGTACTGTTACTGCCCCATAACTTACATGGGGTTGACCAAACTTGCAGAAACATGTTTATTTCTGCTGAAAAACATGTTTTGACACTTTCAGCACACTGGGGTTAAGATCTGAGTGTGTGGGCTCTTCTGAGCCTTGCTGCTACATGTGTATTCAGTTGTCTGAAAAAACGCGTTTATTTCGGGCTGAAAAACACGTTTTGAAAAGTGTACTGTTACTGCCCCATAACTTACATGGGGTTGACCAAACTTGCAGAAACATGTTTATTTCTGCTGAAAAACAAGTTTTGACACTTTCAGCACACTGGGGTTAAGATCTGAGTGTGTGGGCTCTTCTGAGCCTTGTTGCTGCATGGGGATTCAGTTGTCTGAAAAAACGCGTTTATTTCGGGCTGAAAAACACGTTTTGAAAAGTGTACTGTTACTGCCCCATAACTTACATGGGGTTGACCAAACTTGCAGAAACATGTTTATTTCTGCTGAAAAACATGTTTTGACACTTTCAGCACACTGGGGTTAAGATCTGAGTGTGTGGGCTCTTCTGAGCCTTGCTGCTACATGGGTATTCAGTTGTCTGAAAAAACGCGTTTATTTCGGGCTGAAAAACACGTTTTGCAGAGTGTACTGTTACTGCCCCATAACTTACATGGGGTTGACCAAACTTGCAGAAACATGTTTATTTCTGCTGAAAAACATGTTTTGACACTTTCAGCACACTGGGGTTAAGATCTGAGTGTGTGGGCTCTTCTGAGCCTTGTTGCTACATGGGGATTCAGTTGTCTGAAAAAACGCGTTTATTTCGGGCTGAAAAACACGTTTTGAAAAGTGTACTGTTACTGCCCCATAACTTACATGGGGTTGACCAAACTTGCAGAAACATGTTTATTTCTGCTGAAAAACATGTTTTGAACCTTTCTGCACACTGGGGTTAAGATCTGAGTGTGTGGGCTCTTCTGAGCCTTGCTGCTACATGGGGTTCAGTTGTCTGAAAAAACGCGTTTATTTCGGGCTGAAAAACACGTTTTGCAGAGTGTACTGTTACTGCCCCATAACTTACATGGGGTTGACCAAACTTGCAGAAACATGTTTATTTCTGCTGAAAAACACGTTTTGACCCTTTCTGCACACTGGGGTTAAGAGCTGAGTGTGTCGGCTCTTCTGAGCCTTGCTGCTACATGGGGATTCAGATGTCTGAAAAAACGCGTTTATTTCGGGCTGAAAAACACGTTTTGCAGAGTGTACTGTTACTGCCCCATAACTTACATGGGGTTGACCAAACTTGCAGAAACATGTTTATTTCTGCTGAAAAACACGTTTTGACCCTTTCTGCACACTGGGGTTAAGAGCTGAGTGTGTGGGCTCTTCTGAGACTTGCTGCTACATGGGTATTCAGTTGTCTGAAAAAACGCGTTTATTTCGGGCTGAAAAACACGTTTTGAAAAGTGTACTGTTACTGCCCCATAACTTACATGGGGTTGACCAAACTTGCAGAAACATGTTTATTTCTGCTGAAAAACATGTTTTGACACTTTCAGCACACTGGGGTTAAGATCTGAGTGTGTGGGCTCTTCTGAGCCTTGTTGCTACATGGGGATTCAGTTGTCTGAAAAAACGCGTTTATTTCGGGCTGAAAAACACGTTTTGAAAAGTGTACTGTTACTGCCCCATAACTTACATGGGGTTGACCAAACTTGCAGAAACATGTTTATTTCTGCTGAAAAACATGTTTTGACACTTTCAGCACACTGGGGTTAAGATCTGAGTGTGTGGGCTCATCTGAGCCTTGTTGCTACATGGGGATTCAGTTGTCTGAAAAAACGCGTTTATTTCGGGCTGAAAAACACGTTTTGAAAAGTGTACTGTTACTGCCCCATAACTTACATGGGGTTGACCAAACTTGCAGAAACATGTTTATTTCTGCTGAAAAACATGTTTTGACACTTTCAGCACACTGGGGTTAAGATCTGAGTGTGTGGGCTCTTCTGAGCCTTGTTGCTACATGGGGATTCAGTTGTCTGAAAAAACGCGTTTATTTCGGGCTGAAAAACACGTTTTGAAAAGTGTACTGTTACTGCCCCATAACTTACATGGGGTTGACCAAACTTGCAGAAACATGTTTATTTCTGCTGAAAAACATGTTTTGAACCTTTCTGCACACTGGGGTTAAGATCTGAGTGTGTGGGCTCTTCTGAGCCTTGCTGCTACATGGGGATTCAGTTGTCTGAAAAAACGCGTTTATTTCGGGCTGAAAAACACGTTTTGCAGAGTGTACTGTTACTGCCCCATAACTTACATGGGGTTGACCAAACTTGCAGAAACATGTTTATTTCTGCTGAAAAACACGTTTTGACCCTTTCTGCACACTGGGGTTAAGAGCTGAGTGTGTGGGCTCTTCTGAGCCTTGCTGCTACATGGGGATTCAGTTGTCTGAAAAAACGCGTTTATTTCGGGCTGAAAAACACGTTTTGCAGAGTGTACTGTTACTGCCCCATAACTTACATGGGGTTGACCAAACTTGCAGAAACATGTTTATTTCTGCTGAAAAACACGTTTTGACCCTTTCTGCACACTGGGGTTAAGAGCTGAGTGTGTGGGCTCTTCTGAGACTTGCTGCTACATGGGTATTCAGTTGTCTGAAAAAACGCGTTTATTTCGGGCTGAAAAACACGTTTTGAAAAGTGTACTGTTACTGCCCCATAACTTACATGGGGTTGACCAAACTTGCAGAAACATGTTTATTTCTGCTGAAAAACATGTTTTGACACTTTCAGCACACTGGGGTTAAGATCTGAGTGTGTGGGCTCTTCTGAGCCTTGTTGCTACATGGGGATTCAGTTGTCTGAAAAAAACGCGTTTATTTCGGGCTGAAAAACACGTTTTGAAAAGTGTACTGTTACTGCCCCATAACTTACATGGGGTTGACCAAACTTGCAGAAACATGTTTATTTCTGCTGAAAAACATGTTTTGACACTTTCAGCACACTGGGGTTAAGATCTGAGTGTGTGGGCTCTTCTGAGCCTTGTTGCTACATGGGGATTCAGTTGTCTGAAAAAACGCGTTTATTTCGGGCTGAAAAACACGTTTTGAAAAGTGTACTGTTACTGCCCCATAACTTACATGGGGTTGACCAAACTTGCAGAAACATGTTTATTTCTGCTGAAAAACATGTTTTGACACTTTCAGCACACTGGGGTTAAGATCTGAGTGTGTGGGCTCTTCTGAGCCTTGTTGCTACATGGGGATTCAGTTGTCTGAAAAAACGCGTTTATTTCGGGCTGAAAAACACGTTTTGAAAAGTGTACTGTTACTGCCCCATAACTTACATGGGGTTGACCAAACTTGCAGAAACATGTTTATTTCTGCTGAAAAACATGTTTTGAACCTTTCTGCACACTGGGGTTAAGATCTGAGTGTGTGGGCTCTTCTGAGCCTTGCTGCTACATGGGGATTCAGTTGTCTGAAAAAACGCGTTTATTTCGGGCTGAAAAACACGTTTTGAAAAGTGTACTGTTACTGCCCCATAACTTACATGGGGTTGACCAAACTTGCAGAAACATGTTTATTTCTGCTGAAAAACAAGTTTTGACCCTTTCTGCACACTGGGGTTAAGATCTGAGTGTGTGGGCTCTTCTGAGCCTTGTTGCTACATGGGGATTCAGTTGTCTGAAAAAACGCGTTTATTTCGGTCTGAAAAACACGTTTTGAAAAGTGTACTGTTACTGCCCCATAACTTACATGGGGTTGACCAAACTTGCAGAAACATGTTTATTTCTGCTGAAAAACATGTTTTGACACTTTCAGCACACTGGGGTTAAGATCTGAGTGTGTGGGCTCTTCTGAGCCTTGCTGCTACATGGGTATTCAGTTGTCTGAAAAAACGCGTTTATTTCGGGCTGAAAAACACGTTTTGAAAAGTGTACTGTTACTGCCCCATAACTTACATGGGGTTGACCAAACTTGCAGAAACATGTTTATTTCTGCTGAAAAACAAGTTTTGACACTTTCAGCACACTGGGGTTAAGATCTGAGTGTGTGGGCTCTTCTGAGCCTTGTTGCTGCATGGGGATTCAGTTGTCTGAAAAAACGCGTTTATTTCGGGCTGAAAAACACGTTTTGAAAAGTGTACTGTTACTGCCCCATAACTTACATGGGGTTGACCAAACTTGCAGAAACATGTTTATTTCTGCTGAAAAACATGTTTTGACACTTTCAGCACACTGGGGTTAAGATCTGAGTGTGTGGGCTCTTCTGAGCCTTGCTGCTACATGGGGATTCAGTTGTCTGAAAAAACGCGTTTATTTCGGGCTGAAAAACACGTTTTGAAAAGTGTACTGTTACTGCCCCATAACTTACATGGGGTTGACCAAACTTGCAGAAACATGTTTATTTCTGCTGAAAAACATGTTTTGACACTTTCAGCACACTGGGGTTAAGATCTGAGTGTGTGGGCTCTTCTGAGCCTTGCTGCTACATGGGTATTCAGTTGTCTGAAAAAACGCGTTTATTTCGGGCTGAAAAACACGTTTTGCAGAGTGTACTGTTACTGCCCCATAACTTACATGGGGTTGACCAAACTTGCAGAAACATGTTTATTTCTGCTGAAAAACATGTTTTGACACTTTCAGCACACTGGGGTTAAGATCTGAGTGTGTGGGCTCTTCTGAGCCTTGTTGCTACATGGGGATTCAGTTGTCTGAAAAAACGCGTTTATTTCGGGCTGAAAAACACGTTTTGAAAAGTGTACTGTTACTGCCCCATAACTTACATGGGGTTGACCAAACTTGCAGAAACATGTTTATTTCTGCTGAAAAACATGTTTTGAACCTTTCTGCACACTGGGGTTAAGATCTGAGTGTGTGGGCTCTTCTGAGCCTTGCTGCTACATGGGGTTCAGTTGTCTGAAAAAACGCGTTTATTTCGGGCTGAAAAACACGTTTTGCAGAGTGTACTGTTACTGCCCCATAACTTACATGGGGTTGACCAAACTTGCAGAAACATGTTTATTTCTGCTGAAAAACACGTTTTGACCCTTTCTGCACACTGGGGTTAAGAGCTGAGTGTGTCGGCTCTTCTGAGCCTTGCTGCTACATGGGGATTCAGTTGTCTGAAAAAACGCGTTTATTTCGGGCTGAAAAACACGTTTTGCAGAGTGTACTGTTACTGCCCCATAACTTACATGGGGTTGACCAAACTTGCAGAAACATGTTTATTTCTGCTGAAAAACACGTTTTGACCCTTTCTGCACACTGGGGTTAAGAGCTGAGTGTGTGGGCTCTTCTGAGACTTGCTGCTACATGGGTATTCAGTTGTCTGAAAAAACGCGTTTATTTCGGGCTGAAAAACACGTTTTGAAAAGTGTACTGTTACTGCCCCATAACTTACATGGGGTTGACCAAACTTGCAGAAACATGTTTATTTCTGCTGAAAAACATGTTTTGACACTTTCAGCACACTGGGGTTAAGATCTGAGTGTGTGGGCTCTTCTGAGCCTTGTTGCTACATGGGGATTCAGTTGTCTGAAAAAACGCGTTTATTTCGGGCTGAAAAACACGTTTTGAAAAGTGTACTGTTACTGCCCCATAACTTACATGGGGTTGACCAAACTTGCAGAAACATGTTTATTTCTGCTGAAAAACATGTTTTGACACTTTCAGCACACTGGGGTTAAGATCTGAGTGTGTGGGCTCATCTGAGCCTTGTTGCTACATGGGGATTCAGTTGTCTGAAAAAACGCGTTTATTTCGGGCTGAAAAACACGTTTTGAAAAGTGTACTGTTACTGCCCCATAACTTACATGGGGTTGACCAAACTTGCAGAAACATGTTTATTTCTGCTGAAAAACATGTTTTGACACTTTCAGCACACTGGGGTTAAGATCTGAGTGTGTGGGCTCTTCTGAGCCTTGTTGCTACATGGGGATTCAGTTGTCTGAAAAAACGCGTTTATTTCGGGCTGAAAAACACGTTTTGAAAAGTGTACTGTTACTGCCCCATAACTTACATGGGGTTGACCAAACTTGCAGAAACATGTTTATTTCTGCTGAAAAACATGTTTTGAACCTTTCTGCACACTGGGGTTAAGATCTGAGTGTGTGGGCTCTTCTGAGCCTTGCTGCTACATGGGGATTCAGTTGTCTGAAAAAACGCGTTTATTTCGGGCTGAAAAACACGTTTTGAAAAGTGTACTGTTACTGCCCCATAACTTACATGGGGTTGACCAAACTTGCAGAAACATGTTTATTTCTGCTGAAAAACAAGTTTTGACCCTTTCTGCACACTGGGGTTAAGATCTGAGTGTGTGGGCTCTTCTGAGCCTTGTTGCTACATGGGGATTCAGTTGTCTGAAAAAACGCGTTTATTTCGGGCTGAAAAACACGTTTTGAAAAGTGTACTGTTACTGCCCCATAACTTACATGGGGTTGACCAAACTTGCAGAAACATGTTTATTTCTGCTGAAAAACATGTTTTGACACTTTCAGCACACTGGGGTTAAGATCTGAGTGTGTGGGCTCTTCTGAGCCTTGCTGCTACATGGGTATTCAGTTGTCTGAAAAAACGCGTTTATTTCGGGCTGAAAAACACGTTTTGAAAAGTGTACTGTTACTGCCCCATAACTTACATGGGGTTGACCAAACTTGCAGAAACATGTTTATTTCTGCTGAAAAACAAGTTTTGACACTTTCAGCACACTGGGGTTAAGATCTGAGTGTGTGGGCTCTTCTGAGCCTTGTTGCTGCATGGGGATTCAGTTGTCTGAAAAAACGCGTTTATTTCGGGCTGAAAAACACGTTTTGAAAAGTGTACTGTTACTGCCCCATAACTTACATGGGGTTGACCAAACTTGCAGAAACATGTTTATTTCTGCTGAAAAACATGTTTTGACACTTTCAGCACACTGGGGTTAAGATCTGAGTGTGTGGGCTCTTCTGAGCCTTGTTGCTACATGGGGATTCAGTTGTCTGAAAAAACGCGTTTATTTCGGGCTGAAAAACACGTTTTGAAAAGTGTACTGTTACTGCCCCATAACTTACATGGGGTTGACCAAACTTGCAGAAACATGTTTATTTCTGCTGAAAAACATGTTTTGACACTTTCAGCACACTGGGGTTAAGATCTGAGTGTGTGGGCTCTTCTGAGCCTTGCTGCTACATGGGGATTCAGTTGTCTGAAAAAACGCGTTTATTTCGGGCTGAAAAACACGTTTTGAAAAGTGTACTGTTACTGCCCCATAACTTACATGGGGTTGACCAAACTTGCAGAAACATGTTTATTTCTGCTGAAAAACATGTTTTGACACTTTCAGCACACTGGGGTTAAGATCTGAGTGTGTGGGCTCTTCTGAGCCTTGCTGCTACATGGGTATTCAGTTGTCTGAAAAAACGCGTTTATTTCGGGCTGAAAAACACGTTTTGCAGAGTGTACTGTTACTGCCCCATAACTTACATGGGGTTGACCAAACTTGCAGAAACATGTTTATTTCTGCTGAAAAACATGTTTTGACACTTTCAGCACACTGGGGTTAAGATCTGAGTGTGTGGGCTCTTCTGAGCCTTGTTGCTACATGGGGATTCAGTTGTCTGAAAAAACGCGTTTATTTCGGGCTGAAAAACACGTTTTGAAAAGTGTACTGTTACTGCCCCATAACTTACATGGGGTTGACCAAACTTGCAGAAACATGTTTATTTCTGCTGAAAAACATGTTTTGACACTTTCAGCACACTGGGGTTAAGATCTGAGTGTGTGGGCTCTTCTGAGCCTTGCTGCTACATGGGGAATCAGTTGTCTGAAAAAACGCGTTTATTTCGGGCTGAAAAACACGTTTTGCAGAGTGTACTGTTACTGCCCCATAACTTACATGGGGTTGACCAAACTTGCAGAAACATGTTTATTTCTGCTGAAAAACACGTTTTGACCCTTTCTGCACACTGGGGTTAAGATCTGAGTGTGTGGGCTCGTCTGAGCCTTGCTGCTACATGGGGATTCAGTTGTCTGAAAAAACGCGTTTATTTCGGGCTGAAAAACACGTTTTGAAAAGTGTACTGTTACTGCCCCATAACTTACATGGGGTTGACCAAACTTGCAGAAACATGTTTATTTCTGCTGAAAAACATGTTTTGACACTTTCAGCACACTGGGGTTAAGATCTGAGTGTGTGGGCTCTTCTGAGCCTTGTTGCTACATGGGGATTCAGTTGTCTGAAAAAACGCGTTTATTTCGGGCTGAAAAACACGTTTTGAAAAGTGTACTGTTACTGCCCCATAACTTACATGGGGTTGACCAAACTTGCAGAGACATGTTTATTTCTGCTGAAAAACATGTTTTGAACCTTTCTGCACACTGGGGTTAAGATCTGAGTGTGTGGGCTCTTCTGAGCCTTGCTGCTACATGGGGATTCAGTTGTCTGAAAAAACGCGTTTATTTCGGGCTGAAAAACACGTTTTGCAGAGTGTACTGTTACTGCCCCATAACTTACATGGGGTTGACCAAACTTGCAGAAACATGTTTATTTCTGCTGAAAAACACGTTTTGACCCTTTCTGCACACTGGGGTTAAGAGCTGAGTGTGTGGGCTCTTCTGAGACTTGCTGCTACATGGGTATTCAGTTGTCTGAAAAAACGCGTTTATTTCGGGCTGAAAAACACGTTTTGAAAAGTGTACTGTTACTGCCCCATAACTTACATGGGGTTGACCAAACTTGCAGAAACATGTTTATTTCTGCTGAAAAACATGTTTTGACACCTTCAGCACACTGGGGTTAAGATCTGAGTGTGTGGGCTCTTCTGAGCCTTGTTGCTACATGGGGATTCAGTTGTCTGAAAAAACGCGTTTATTTCGGGCTGAAAAACACGTTTTGAAAAGTGTACTGTTACTGACCCATAACTTACATGGGGTTGACCAAACTTGCAGAAACATGTTTATTTCTGCTGAAAAACATGTTTTGACACTTTCAGCACACTGGGGTTAAGATCTGAGTGTGTGGGCTCTTCTGAGCCTTGTTGCTACATGGGGATTCAGTTGTCTGAAAAAACACGTTTATTTCGGGCTGAAAAACACGTTTTGAAAAGTGTACTGTTACTGCCCCATAACTTACATGGGGTTGACCAAACTTGCAGAAACATGTTTATTTCTGCTGAAAAACATGTTTTGAACCTTTCTGCACACTGGGGTTAAGATCTGAGTGTGTGGGCTCTTCTGAGCCTTGCTGCTACATGGGGATTCAGTTGTCTGAAAAAACGCGTTTATTTCGGGCTGAAAAACACGTTTTGCTGAGTGTACTGTTACTGCCCCATAACTTACATGGGGTTGACCAAACTTGCAGAAACATGTTTATTTCTGCTGAAAAACACGTTTTGACCCTTTCTGCACACTGGGGTTAAGAGCTGAGTGTGTGGGCTCTTCTGAGCCTTGCTGCTACATGGGGATTCAGTTGTCTGAAAAAACGCGTTTATTTCGGGCTGAAAAACACGTTTTGCAGAGTGTACTGTTACTGCCCCATAACTTACATGGGGTTGACCAAACTTGCAGAAACATGTTTATTTCTGCTGAAAAACACGTTTTGACCCTTTCTGCACACTGGGGTTAAGAGCTGAGTGTGTGGGCTCTTCTGAGACTTGCTGCTACATGGGTATTCAGTTGTATGAAAAAACGCGTTTATTTCGGGCTGAAAAACACGTTTTGAAAAGTGTACTGTTACTGCCCCATAACTTACATGGGGTTGACCAAACTTGCAGAAACATGTTTATTTCTGCTGAAAAACATGTTTTGACACTTTCAGCACACTGGGGTTAAGATCTGAGTGTGTGGGCTCTTCTGAGCCTTGTTGCTACATGGGGATTCAGTTGTCTGAAAAAACGCGTTTATTTCGGGCTGAAAAACACGTTTTGAAAAGTGTACTGTTACTGCCCCATAACTTACATGGGGTTGACCAAACTTGCAGAAACATGTTTATTTCTGCTGAAAAACATGTTTTGACACTTTCAGCACACTGGGGTTAAGATCTGAGTGTGTGGGCTCTTCTGAGCCTTGCTGCTACATGTGTATTCAGTTGTCTGAAAAAACGCGTTTATTTCGGGCTGAAAAACACGTTTTGAAAAGTGTACTGTTACTGCCCCATAACTTACATGGGGTTGACCAAACTTGCAGAAACATGTTTATTTCTGCTGAAAAACAAGTTTTGACACTTTCAGCACACTGGGGTTAAGATCTGAGTGTGTGGGCTCTTCTGAGCCTTGTTGCTGCATGGGGATTCAGTTGTCTGAAAAAACGCGTTTATTTCGGGCTGAAAAACACGTTTTGAAAAGTGTACTGTTACTGCCCCATAACTTACATGGGGTTGACCAAACTTGCAGAAACATGTTTATTTCTGCTGAAAAACATGTTTTGACACTTTCAGCACACTGGGGTTAAGATCTGAGTGTGTGGGCTCTTCTGAGCCTTGTTGCTACATGGGGATTCAGTTGTCTGAAAAAACGCGTTTATTTCGGGCTGAAAAACACGTTTTGAAAAGTGTACTGTTACTGCCCCATAACTTACATGGGGTTGACCAAACTTGCAGAAACATGTTTATTTCTGCTGAAAAACATGTTTTGACACTTTCAGCACACTGGGGTTAAGATCTGAGTGTGTGGGCTCTTCTGAGCCTTGCTGCTACATGGGGATTCAGTTGTCTGAAAAAACGCGTTTATTTCGGGCTGAAAAACACGTTTTGCAGAGTGTACTGTTACTGCCCCATAACTTACATGGGGTTGACCAAACTTGCAGAAACATGTTTATTTCTGCTGAAAAACACGTTTTGACCCTTTCTGCACACTGGGGTTAAGAGCTGAGTGTGTGGGCTCTTCTGAGACTTGCTGCTACATGGGTATTCAGTTGTCTGAAAAAACGCGTTTATTTCGGGCTGAAAAACACGTTTTGAAAAGTGTACTGTTACTGCCCCATAACTTACATGGGGTTGACCAAACTTGCAGAAACATGTTTATTTCTGCTGAAAAACATGTTTTGACACTTTCAGCACACTGGGGTTAAGATCTGAGTGTGTGGGCTCTTCTGAGCCTTGCTGCTACATGGGGATTCAGTTGTCTGAAAAAACGCGTTTATTTCGGGCTGAAAAACACGTTTTGAAAAGTGTACTGTTACTGCCCCATAACTTACATGGGGTTGACCAAACTTGCAGAAACATGTTTATTTCTGCTGAAAAACATGTTTTGACACTTTCAGCACACTGGGGTTAAGATCTGAGTGTGTGGGCTCTTCTGAGCCTTGCTGCTACATGGGGATTCAGTTGTCTGAAAAAACGCGTTTATTTCGGGCTGAAAAACACGTTTTGAAAAGTGTACTGTTACTGCCCCATAACTTACATGGGGTTGACCAAACTTGCAGAAACATGTTTATTTCTGCTGAAAAACATGTTTTGACACTTTCAGCACACTGGGGTTAAGATCTGAGTGTGTGGGCTCTTCTGAGCCTTGTTGCTACATGGGGATTCAGTTGTCTGAAAAAACGCGTTTATTTCGGGCTGAAAAACACGTTTTGAAAAGTGTACTGTTACTGCCCCATAACTTACATGGGGTTGACCAAACTTGCAGAAACATGTTTATTTCTGCTGAAAAACATGTTTTGACACCTTCAGCACACTGGGGTTAAGATCTGAGTGTGTAGGCTCTTCTGAGCCTTGTTGCTACATGGGGATTCAGTTGTCTGAAAAAACGCGTTTATTTCGGGCTGAAAAACACGTTTTGAAAAGTGTACTGTTACTGCCCCATAACTTACATGGGGTTGACCAAACTTGCAGAAACATGTTTATTTCTGCTGAAAAACATGTTTTGACACTTTCAGCACACTGGGGTTAAGATCTGAGTGTGTGGGCTCTTCTGAGCCTTGTTGCTACATGGGGATTCAGTTGTCTGAAAAAACACGTTTATTTCGGGCTGAAAAACACGTTTTGAAAAGTGTACTGTTACTGCCCCATAACTTACATGGGGTTGACCAAACTTGCAGAAACATGTTTATTTCTGCTGAAAAACATGTTTTGAACCTTTCTGCACACTGGGGTTAAGAGATGAGTGTGTGGGCTCTTCTGAGCCTTGCTGCTACATGGGGATTCAGTTGTCTGAAAAAACGCGTTTATTTCGGGCTGAAAAACACGTTTTGCAGAGTGTACTGTTACTGCCCCATAACTTACATGGGGTTGACCAAACTTGCAGAAACATGTTTATTTCTGCTGAAAAACACGTTTTGACCCTTTCTGCACACTGGGGTTAAGAGCTGAGTGTGTGGGCTCTTCTGAGCCTTGCTGCTACATGGGGATTCAGTTGTCTGAAAAAACGCGTTTATTTCGGGCTGAAAAACACGTTTTGCAGAGTGTACTGTTACTGCCCCATAACTTACATGGGGTTGACCAAACTTGCAGAAACATGTTTATTTCTGCTGAAAAACACGTTTTGACCCTTTCTGCACACTGGGGTTAAGAGCTGAGTGTGTGGGCTCTTCTGAGACTTGCTGCTACATGGGTATTCAGTTGTCTGAAAAAACGCGTTTATTTCGGGCTGAAAAACACGTTTTGAAAAGTGTACTGTTACTGCCCCATAACTTACATGGGGTTGACCAAACTTGCAGAAACATGTTTATTTCTGCTGAAAAACATGTTTTGACACTTTCAGCACACTGGGGTTAAGATCTGAGTGTGTGGGCTCTTCTGAGCCTTGTTGCTACATGGGGATTCAGTTGTCTGAAAAAAACGCGTTTATTTCGGGCTGAAAAACACGTTTTGAAAAGTGTACTGTTACTGCCCCATAACTTACATGGGGTTGACCAAACTTGCAGAAACATGTTTATTTCTGCTGAAAAACATGTTTTGACACTTTCAGCACACTGGGGTTAAGATCTGAGTGTGTGGGCTCTTCTGAGCCTTGTTGCTACATGGGGATTCAGTTGTCTGAAAAAACGCGTTTATTTCGGGCTGAAAAACACGTTTTGAAAAGTGTACTGTTACTGCCCCATAACTTACATGGGGTTGACCAAACTTGCAGAAACATGTTTATTTCTGCTGAAAAACATGTTTTGACACTTTCAGCACACTGGGGTTAAGATCTGAGTGTGTGGGCTCTTCTGAGCCTTGTTGCTACATGGGGATTCAGTTGTCTGAAAAAACGCGTTTATTTCGGGCTGAAAAACACGTTTTGAAAAGTGTACTGTTACTGCCCCATAACTTACATGGGGTTGACCAAACTTGCAGAAACATGTTTATTTCTGCTGAAAAACATGTTTTGAACCTTTCTGCACACTGGGGTTAAGATCTGAGTGTGTGGGCTCTTCTGAGCCTTGCTGCTACATGGGGATTCAGTTGTCTGAAAAAACGCGTTTATTTCGGGCTGAAAAACACGTTTTGAAAAGTGTACTGTTACTGCCCCATAACTTACATGGGGTTGACCAAACTTGCAGAAACATGTTTATTTCTGCTGAAAAACAAGTTTTGACCCTTTCTGCACACTGGGGTTAAGATCTGAGTGTGTGGGCTCTTCTGAGCCTTGCTGCTACATGGGGATTCAGTTGTCTGAAAAAACGCGTTTATTTCGGGCTGAAAAACACGTTTTGAAAAGTGTACTGTTACTGCCCCATAACTTACATGGGGTTGACCAAACTTGCAGAAACATGTTTATTTCTGCTGAAAAACATGTTTTGACACTTTCAGCACACTGGGGTTAAGATCTGAGTGTGTGGGCTCTTCTGAGCCTTGTTGCTACATGGGGATTCAGTTGTCTGAAAAAACGCGTTTATTTCGGGCTGAAAAACACGTTTTGAAAAGTGTACTGTTACTGCCCCATAACTTACATGGGGTTGACCAAACTTGCAGAAACATGTTTATTTCTGCTGAAAAACATGTTTTGACACCTTCAGCACACTGGGGTTAAGATCTGAGTGTGTAGGCTCTTCTGAGCCTTGTTGCTACATGGGGATTCAGTTGTCTGAAAAAACGCGTTTATTTCGGGCTGAAAAACACGTTTTGAAAAGTGTACTGTTACTGCCCCATAACTTACATGGGGTTGACCAAACTTGCAGAAACATGTTTATTTCTGCTGAAAAACATGTTTTGACACTTTCAGCACACTGGGGTTAAGATCTGAGTGTGTGGGCTCTTCTGAGCCTTGTTGCTACATGGGGATTCAGTTGTCTGAAAAAACACGTTTATTTCGGGCTGAAAAACACGTTTTGAAAAGTGTACTGTTACTGCCCCATAACTTACATGGGGTTGACCAAACTTGCAGAAACATGTTTATTTCTGCTGAAAAACATGTTTTGAACCTTTCTGCACACTGGGGTTAAGATCTGAGTGTGTGGGCTCTTCTGAGCCTTGCTGCTACATGGGGATTCAGTTGTCTGAAAAAACGCGTTTATTTCGGGCTGAAAAACACGTTTTGCAGAGTGTACTGTTACTGCCCCATAACTTACATGGGGTTGACCAAACTTGCAGAAACATGTTTATTTCTGCTGAAAAACACGTTTTGACCCTTTCTGCACACTGGGGTTAAGAGCTGAGTGTGTGGGCTCTTCTGAGCCTTGCTGCTACATGGGGATTCAGTTGTCTGAAAAAACGCGTTTATTTCGGGCTGAAAAACACGTTTTGCAGAGTGTACTGTTACTGCCCCATAACTTACATGGGGTTGACCAAACTTGCAGAAACATGTTTATTTCTGCTGAAAAACACGTTTTGACCCTTTCTGCACACTGGGGTTAAGAGCTGAGTGTGTGGGCTCTTCTGAGACTTGCTGCTACATGGGTATTCAGTTGTCTGAAAAAACGCGTTTATTTCGGGCTGAAAAACACGTTTTGAAAAGTGTACTGTTACTGCCCCATAACTTACATGGGGTTGACCAAACTTGCAGAAACATGTTTATTTCTGCTGAAAAACATGTTTTGACACTTTCAGCACACTGGGGTTAAGATCTGAGTGTGTGGGCTCTTCTGAGCCTTGTTGCTACATGGGGATTCAGTTGTCTGAAAAAAACGCGTTTATTTCGGGCTGAAAAACACGTTTTGAAAAGTGTACTGTTACTGCCCCATAACTTACATGGGGTTGACCAAACTTGCAGAAACATGTTTATTTCTGCTGAAAAACATGTTTTGACACTTTCAGCACACTGGGGTTAAGATCTGAGTGTGTGGGCTCTTCTGAGCCTTGTTGCTACATGGGGATTCAGTTGTCTGAAAAAACGCGTTTATTTCGGGCTGAAAAACACGTTTTGAAAAGTGTACTGTTACTGCCCCATAACTTACATGGGGTTGACCAAACTTGCAGAAACATGTTTATTTCTGCTGAAAAACATGTTTTGACACTTTCAGCACACTGGGGTTAAGATCTGAGTGTGTGGGCTCTTCTGAGCCTTGTTGCTACATGGGGATTCAGTTGTCTGAAAAAACGCGTTTATTTCGGGCTGAAAAACACGTTTTGAAAAGTGTACTGTTACTGCCCCATAACTTACATGGGGTTGACCAAACTTGCAGAAACATGTTTATTTCTGCTGAAAAACATGTTTTGAACCTTTCTGCACACTGGGGTTAAGATCTGAGTGTGTGGGCTCTTCTGAGCCTTGCTGCTACATGGGGATTCAGTTGTCTGAAAAAACGCGTTTATTTCGGGCTGAAAAACACGTTTTGAAAAGTGTACTGTTACTGCCCCATAACTTACATGGGGTTGACCAAACTTGCAGAAACATGTTTATTTCTGCTGAAAAACAAGTTTTGACCCTTTCTGCACACTGGGGTTAAGATCTGAGTGTGTGGGCTCTTCTGAGCCTTGTTGCTACATGGGGATTCAGTTGTCTGAAAAAACGCGTTTATTTCGGTCTGAAAAACACGTTTTGAAAAGTGTACTGTTACTGCCCCATAACTTACATGGGGTTGACCAAACTTGCAGAAACATGTTTATTTCTGCTGAAAAACATGTTTTGACACTTTCAGCACACTGGGGTTAAGATCTGAGTGTGTGGGCTCTTCTGAGCCTTGCTGCTACATGGGTATTCAGTTGTCTGAAAAAACGCGTTTATTTCGGGCTGAAAAACACGTTTTGAAAAGTGTACTGTTACTGCCCCATAACTTACATGGGGTTGACCAAACTTGCAGAAACATGTTTATTTCTGCTGAAAAACAAGTTTTGACACTTTCAGCACACTGGGGTTAAGATCTGAGTGTGTGGGCTCTTCTGAGCCTTGTTGCTGCATGGGGATTCAGTTGTCTGAAAAAACGCGTTTATTTCGGGCTGAAAAACACGTTTTGAAAAGTGTACTGTTACTGCCCCATAACTTACATGGGGTTGACCAAACTTGCAGAAACATGTTTATTTCTGCTGAAAAACATGTTTTGACACTTTCAGCACACTGGGGTTAAGATCTGAGTGTGTGGGCTCTTCTGAGCCTTGCTGCTACATGGGGATTCAGTTGTCTGAAAAAACGCGTTTATTTCGGGCTGAAAAACACGTTTTGAAAAGTGTACTGTTACTGCCCCATAACTTACATGGGGTTGACCAAACTTGCAGAAACATGTTTATTTCTGCTGAAAAACATGTTTTGACACTTTCAGCACACTGGGGTTAAGATCTGAGTGTGTGGGCTCTTCTGAGCCTTGCTGCTACATGGGTATTCAGTTGTCTGAAAAAACGCGTTTATTTCGGGCTGAAAAACACGTTTTGCAGAGTGTACTGTTACTGCCCCATAACTTACATGGGGTTGACCAAACTTGCAGAAACATGTTTATTTCTGCTGAAAAACATGTTTTGACACTTTCAGCACACTGGGGTTAAGATCTGAGTGTGTGGGCTCTTCTGAGCCTTGTTGCTACATGGGGATTCAGTTGTCTGAAAAAACGCGTTTATTTCGGGCTGAAAAACACGTTTTGAAAAGTGTACTGTTACTGCCCCATAACTTACATGGGGTTGACCAAACTTGCAGAAACATGTTTATTTCTGCTGAAAAACATGTTTTGAACCTTTCTGCACACTGGGGTTAAGATCTGAGTGTGTGGGCTCTTCTGAGCCTTGCTGCTACATGGGGTTCAGTTGTCTGAAAAAACGCGTTTATTTCGGGCTGAAAAACACGTTTTGCAGAGTGTACTGTTACTGCCCCATAACTTACATGGGGTTGACCAAACTTGCAGAAACATGTTTATTTCTGCTGAAAAACACGTTTTGACCCTTTCTGCACACTGGGGTTAAGAGCTGAGTGTGTCGGCTCTTCTGAGCCTTGCTGCTACATGGGGATTCAGTTGTCTGAAAAAACGCGTTTATTTCGGGCTGAAAAACACGTTTTGCAGAGTGTACTGTTACTGCCCCATAACTTACATGGGGTTGACCAAACTTGCAGAAACATGTTTATTTCTGCTGAAAAACACGTTTTGACCCTTTCTGCACACTGGGGTTAAGAGCTGAGTGTGTGGGCTCTTCTGAGACTTGCTGCTACATGGGTATTCAGTTGTCTGAAAAAACGCGTTTATTTCGGGCTGAAAAACACGTTTTGAAAAGTGTACTGTTACTGCCCCATAACTTACATGGGGTTGACCAAACTTGCAGAAACATGTTTATTTCTGCTGAAAAACATGTTTTGACACTTTCAGCACACTGGGGTTAAGATCTGAGTGTGTGGGCTCTTCTGAGCCTTGTTGCTACATGGGGATTCAGTTGTCTGAAAAAACGCGTTTATTTCGGGCTGAAAAACACGTTTTGAAAAGTGTACTGTTACTGCCCCATAACTTACATGGGGTTGACCAAACTTGCAGAAACATGTTTATTTCTGCTGAAAAACATGTTTTGACACTTTCAGCACACTGGGGTTAAGATCTGAGTGTGTGGGCTCATCTGAGCCTTGTTGCTACATGGGGATTCAGTTGTCTGAAAAAACGCGTTTATTTCGGGCTGAAAAACACGTTTTGAAAAGTGTACTGTTACTGCCCCATAACTTACATGGGGTTGACCAAACTTGCAGAAACATGTTTATTTCTGCTGAAAAACATGTTTTGACACTTTCAGCACACTGGGGTTAAGATCTGAGTGTGTGGGCTCTTCTGAGCCTTGTTGCTACATGGGGATTCAGTTGTCTGAAAAAACGCGTTTATTTCGGGCTGAAAAACACGTTTTGAAAAGTGTACTGTTACTGCCCCATAACTTACATGGGGTTGACCAAACTTGCAGAAACATGTTTATTTCTGCTGAAAAACATGTTTTGAACCTTTCTGCACACTGGGGTTAAGATCTGAGTGTGTGGGCTCTTCTGAGCCTTGTTGCTACATGGGGATTCAGTTGTCTGAAAAAACGCGTTTATTTCGGGCTGAAAAACACGTTTTGAAAAGTGTACTGTTACTGCCCCATAACTTACATGGGGTTGACCAAACTTGCAGAAACATGTTTATTTCTGCTGAAAAACATGTTTTGACACTTTCAGCACACTGGGGTTAAGATCTGAGTGTGTGGGCTCTTCTGAGCCTTGTTGCTACATGGGGATTCAGTTGTCTGAAAAAACACGTTTATTTCGGGCTGAAAAACACGTTTTGAAAAGTGTACTGTTACTGCCCCATAACTTACATGGGGTTGACCAAACTTGCAGAAACATGTTTATTTCTGCTGAAAAACATGTTTTGAACCTTTCTGCACACTGGGGTTAAGAGATGAGTGTGTGGGCTCTTCTGAGCCTTGCTGCTACATGGGGATTCAGTTGTCTGAAAAAACGCGTTTATTTCGGGCTGAAAAACACGTTTTGAAAAGTGTACTGTTACTGCCCCATAACTTACATGGGGTTGACCAAACTTGCAGAAACATGTTTATTTCTGCTGAAAAACATGTTTTGACACTTTCAGCACACTGGGGTTAAGATCTGAGTGTGTGGGCTCTTCTGAGCCTTGTTGCTACATGGGGATTCAGTTGTCTGAAAAAAACGCGTTTATTTCGGGCTGAAAAACACGTTTTGAAAAGTGTACTGTTACTGCCCCATAACTTACATGGGGTTGACCAAACTTGCAGAAACATGTTTATTTCTGCTGAAAAACATGTTTTGACACTTTCAGCACACTGGGGTTAAGATCTGAGTGTGTGGGCTCTTCTGAGCCTTGTTGCTACATGGGGATTCAGTTGTCTGAAAAAACGCGTTTATTTCGGGCTGAAAAACACGTTTTGAAAAGTGTACTGTTACTGCCCCATAACTTACATGGGGTTGACCAAACTTGCAGAAACATGTTTATTTCTGCTGAAAAACATGTTTTGACACTTTCAGCACACTGGGGTTAAGATCTGAGTGTGTGGGCTCTTCTGAGCCTTGCTGCTACATGGGGATTCAGTTGTCTGAAAAAACGCGTTTATTTCGGGCTGAAAAACACGTTTTGAAAAGTGTACTGTTACTGCCCCATAACTTACATGGGGTTGACCAAACTTGCAGAAACATGTTTATTTCTGCTGAAAAACAAGTTTTGACCCTTTCTGCACACTGGGGTTAAGATCTGAGTGTGTGGGCTCTTCTGAGCCTTGCTGCTACATGGGGATTCAGTTGTCTGAAAAAACGCGTTTATTTCGGGCTGAAAAACACGTTTTGAAAAGTGTACTGTTACTGCCCCATAACTTACATGGGGTTGACCAAACTTGCAGAAACATGTTTATTTCTGCTGAAAAACATGTTTTGACACTTTCAGCACACTGGGGTTAAGATCTGAGTGTGTGGGCTCTTCTGAGCCTTGTTGCTACATGGGGATTCAGTTGTCTGAAAAAACGCGTTTATTTCGGGCTGAAAAACACGTTTTGAAAAGTGTACTGTTACTGCCCCATAACTTACATGGGGTTGACCAAACTTGCAGAAACATGTTTATTTCTGCTGAAAAACATGTTTTGACACCTTCAGCACACTGGGGTTAAGATCTGAGTGTGTAGGCTCTTCTGAGCCTTGTTGCTACATGGGGATTCAGTTGTCTGAAAAAACGCGTTTATTTCGGGCTGAAAAACACGTTTTGAAAAGTGTACTGTTACTGCCCCATAACTTACATGGGGTTGACCAAACTTGCAGAAACATGTTTATTTCTGCTGAAAAACATGTTTTGACACTTTCAGCACACTGGGGTTAAGATCTGAGTGTGTGGGCTCTTCTGAGCCTTGTTGCTACATGGGGATTCAGTTGTCTGAAAAAACACGTTTATTTCGGGCTGAAAAACACGTTTTGAAAAGTGTACTGTTACTGCCCCATAACTTACATGGGGTTGACCAAACTTGCAGAAACATGTTTATTTCTGCTGAAAAACATGTTTTGAACCTTTCTGCACACTGGGGTTAAGATCTGAGTGTGTGGGCTCTTCTGAGCCTTGCTGCTACATGGGGATTCAGTTGTCTGAAAAAACGCGTTTATTTCGGGCTGAAAAACACGTTTTGCAGAGTGTACTGTTACTGCCCCATAACTTACATGGGGTTGACCAAACTTGCAGAAACATGTTTATTTCTGCTGAAAAACACGTTTTGACCCTTTCTGCACACTGGGGTTAAGAGCTGAGTGTGTGGGCTCTTCTGAGCCTTGCTGCTACATGGGGATTCAGTTGTCTGAAAAAACGCGTTTATTTCGGGCTGAAAAACACGTTTTGCAGAGTGTACTGTTACTGCCCCATAACTTACATGGGGTTGACCAAACTTGCAGAAACATGTTTATTTCTGCTGAAAAACACGTTTTGACCCTTTCTGCACACTGGGGTTAAGAGCTGAGTGTGTGGGCTCTTCTGAGACTTGCTGCTACATGGGTATTCAGTTGTCTGAAAAAACGCGTTTATTTCGGGCTGAAAAACACGTTTTGAAAAGTGTACTGTTACTGCCCCATAACTTACATGGGGTTGACCAAACTTGCAGAAACATGTTTATTTCTGCTGAAAAACATGTTTTGACACTTTCAGCACACTGGGGTTAAGATCTGAGTGTGTGGGCTCTTCTGAGCCTTGTTGCTACATGGGGATTCAGTTGTCTGAAAAAAACGCGTTTATTTCGGGCTGAAAAACACGTTTTGAAAAGTGTACTGTTACTGCCCCATAACTTACATGGGGTTGACCAAACTTGCAGAAACATGTTTATTTCTGCTGAAAAACATGTTTTGACACTTTCAGCACACTGGGGTTAAGATCTGAGTGTGTGGGCTCTTCTGAGCCTTGTTGCTACATGGGGATTCAGTTGTCTGAAAAAACGCGTTTATTTCGGGCTGAAAAACACGTTTTGAAAAGTGTACTGTTACTGCCCCATAACTTACATGGGGTTGACCAAACTTGCAGAAACATGTTTATTTCTGCTGAAAAACATGTTTTGACACTTTCAGCACACTGGGGTTAAGATCTGAGTGTGTGGGCTCTTCTGAGCCTTGTTGCTACATGGGGATTCAGTTGTCTGAAAAAACGCGTTTATTTCGGGCTGAAAAACACGTTTTGAAAAGTGTACTGTTACTGCCCCATAACTTACATGGGGTTGACCAAACTTGCAGAAACATGTTTATTTCTGCTGAAAAACATGTTTTGAACCTTTCTGCACACTGGGGTTAAGATCTGAGTGTGTGGGCTCTTCTGAGCCTTGCTGCTACATGGGGATTCAGTTGTCTGAAAAAACGCGTTTATTTCGGGCTGAAAAACACGTTTTGAAAAGTGTACTGTTACTGCCCCATAACTTACATGGGGTTGACCAAACTTGCAGAAACATGTTTATTTCTGCTGAAAAACAAGTTTTGACCCTTTCTGCACACTGGGGTTAAGATCTGAGTGTGTGGGCTCTTCTGAGCCTTGTTGCTACATGGGGATTCAGTTGTCTGAAAAAACGCGTTTATTTCGGTCTGAAAAACACGTTTTGAAAAGTGTACTGTTACTGCCCCATAACTTACATGGGGTTGACCAAACTTGCAGAAACATGTTTATTTCTGCTGAAAAACATGTTTTGACACTTTCAGCACACTGGGGTTAAGATCTGAGTGTGTGGGCTCTTCTGAGCCTTGCTGCTACATGGGTATTCAGTTGTCTGAAAAAACGCGTTTATTTCGGGCTGAAAAACACGTTTTGAAAAGTGTACTGTTACTGCCCCATAACTTACATGGGGTTGACCAAACTTGCAGAAACATGTTTATTTCTGCTGAAAAACAAGTTTTGACACTTTCAGCACACTGGGGTTAAGATCTGAGTGTGTGGGCTCTTCTGAGCCTTGTTGCTGCATGGGGATTCAGTTGTCTGAAAAAACGCGTTTATTTCGGGCTGAAAAACACGTTTTGAAAAGTGTACTGTTACTGCCCCATAACTTACATGGGGTTGACCAAACTTGCAGAAACATGTTTATTTCTGCTGAAAAACATGTTTTGACACTTTCAGCACACTGGGGTTAAGATCTGAGTGTGTGGGCTCTTCTGAGCCTTGCTGCTACATGGGGATTCAGTTGTCTGAAAAAACGCGTTTATTTCGGGCTGAAAAACACGTTTTGAAAAGTGTACTGTTACTGCCCCATAACTTACATGGGGTTGACCAAACTTGCAGAAACATGTTTATTTCTGCTGAAAAACATGTTTTGACACTTTCAGCACACTGGGGTTAAGATCTGAGTGTGTGGGCTCTTCTGAGCCTTGCTGCTACATGGGTATTCAGTTGTCTGAAAAAACGCGTTTATTTCGGGCTGAAAAACACGTTTTGCAGAGTGTACTGTTACTGCCCCATAACTTACATGGGGTTGACCAAACTTGCAGAAACATGTTTATTTCTGCTGAAAAACATGTTTTGACACTTTCAGCACACTGGGGTTAAGATCTGAGTGTGTGGGCTCTTCTGAGCCTTGTTGCTACATGGGGATTCAGTTGTCTGAAAAAACGCGTTTATTTCGGGCTGAAAAACACGTTTTGAAAAGTGTACTGTTACTGCCCCATAACTTACATGGGGTTGACCAAACTTGCAGAAACATGTTTATTTCTGCTGAAAAACATGTTTTGAACCTTTCTGCACACTGGGGTTAAGATCTGAGTGTGTGGGCTCTTCTGAGCCTTGCTGCTACATGGGGTTCAGTTGTCTGAAAAAACGCGTTTATTTCGGGCTGAAAAACACGTTTTGCAGAGTGTACTGTTACTGCCCCATAACTTACATGGGGTTGACCAAACTTGCAGAAACATGTTTATTTCTGCTGAAAAACACGTTTTGACCCTTTCTGCACACTGGGGTTAAGAGCTGAGTGTGTCGGCTCTTCTGAGCCTTGCTGCTACATGGGGATTCAGTTGTCTGAAAAAACGCGTTTATTTCGGGCTGAAAAACACGTTTTGCAGAGTGTACTGTTACTGCCCCATAACTTACATGGGGTTGACCAAACTTGCAGAAACATGTTTATTTCTGCTGAAAAACACTTTTTGACCCTTTCTGCACACTGGGGTTAAGAGCTGAGTGTGTGGGCTCTTCTGAGACTTGCTGCTACATGGGTATTCAGTTGTCTGAAAAAACGCGTTTATTTCGGGCTGAAAAACACGTTTTGAAAAGTGTACTGTTACTGCCCCATAACTTACATGGGGTTGACCAAACTTGCAGAAACATGTTTATTTCTGCTGAAAAACATGTTTTGACACTTTCAGCACACTGGGGTTAAGATCTGAGTGTGTGGGCTCTTCTGAGCCTTGTTGCTACATGGGGATTCAGTTGTCTGAAAAAACGCGTTTATTTCGGGCTGAAAAACACGTTTTGAAAAGTGTACTGTTACTGCCCCATAACTTACATGGGGTTGACCAAACTTGCAGAAACATGTTTATTTCTGCTGAAAAACATGTTTTGACACTTTCAGCACACTGGGGTTAAGATCTGAGTGTGTGGGCTCATCTGAGCCTTGTTGCTACATGGGGATTCAGTTGTCTGAAAAAACGCGTTTATTTCGGGCTGAAAAACACGTTTTGAAAAGTGTACTGTTACTGCCCCATAACTTACATGGGGTTGACCAAACTTGCAGAAACATGTTTATTTCTGCTGAAAAACATGTTTTGACACTTTCAGCACACTGGGGTTAAGATCTGAGTGTGTGGGCTCTTCTGAACCTTGTTGCTACATGGGGATTCAGTTGTCTGAAAAAACGCGTTTATTTCGGGCTGAAAAACACGTTTTGAAAAGTGTACTGTTACTGCCCCATAACTTACATGGGGTTGACCAAACTTGCAGAAACATGTTTATTTCTGCTGAAAAACATGTTTTGAACCTTTCTGCACACTGGGGTTAAGATCTGAGTGTGTGGGCTCTTCTGAGCCTTGCTGCTACATGGGGATTCAGTTGTCTGAAAAAACGCGTTTATTTCGGGCTGAAAAACACGTTTTGAAAAGTGTACTGTTACTGCCCCATAACTTACATGGGGTTGACCAAACTTGCAGAAACATGTTTATTTCTGCTGAAAAACAAGTTTTGACCCTTTCTGCACACTGGGGTTAAGATCTGAGTGTGTGGGCTCTTCTGAGCCTTGTTGCTACATGGGGATTCAGTTGTCTGAAAAAACGCGTTTATTTCGGGCTGAAAAACACGTTTTGAAAAGTGTACTGTTACTGCCCCATAACTTACATGGGGTTGACCAAACTTGCAGAAACATGTTTATTTCTGCTGAAAAACATGTTTTGACACTTTCAGCACACTGGGGTTAAGATCTGAGTGTGTGGGCTCTTCTGAGCCTTGCTGCTACATGGGTATTCAGTTGTCTGAAAAAACGCGTTTATTTCGGGCTGAAAAACACGTTTTGAAAAGTGTACTGTTACTGCCCCATAACTTACATGGGGTTGACCAAACTTGCAGAAACATGTTTATTTCTGCTGAAAAACAAGTTTTGACACTTTCAGCACACTGGGGTTAAGATCTGAGTGTGTGGGCTCTTCTGAGCCTTGTTGCTGCATGGGGATTCAGTTGTCTGAAAAAACGCGTTTATTTCGGGCTGAAAAACACGTTTTGAAAAGTGTACTGTTACTGCCCCATAACTTACATGGGGTTGACCAAACTTGCAGAAACATGTTTATTTCTGCTGAAAAACATGTTTTGACACTTTCAGCACACTGGGGTTAAGATCTGAGTGTGTGGGCTCTTCTGAGCCTTGTTGCTACATGGGGATTCAGTTGTCTGAAAAAACGCGTTTATTTCGGGCTGAAAAACACGTTTTGAAAAGTGTACTGTTACTGCCCCATAACTTACATGGGGTTGACCAAACTTGCAGAAACATGTTTATTTCTGCTGAAAAACATGTTTTGACACTTTCAGCACACTGGGGTTAAGATCTGAGTGTGTGGGCTCTTCTGAGCCTTGCTGCTACATGGGGATTCAGTTGTCTGAAAAAACGCGTTTATTTCGGGCTGAAAAACACGTTTTGAAAAGTGTACTGTTACTGCCCCATAACTTACATGGGGTTGACCAAACTTGCAGAAACATGTTTATTTCTGCTGAAAAACATGTTTTGACACTTTCAGCACACTGGGGTTAAGATCTGAGTGTGTGGGCTCTTCTGAGCCTTGCTGCTACATGGGTATTCAGTTGTCTGAAAAAACGCGTTTATTTCGGGCTGAAAAACACGTTTTGCAGAGTGTACTGTTACTGCCCCATAACTTACATGGGGTTGACCAAACTTGCAGAAACATGTTTATTTCTGCTGAAAAACATGTTTTGACACTTTCAGCACACTGGGGTTAAGATCTGAGTGTGTGGGCTCTTCTGAGCCTTGTTGCTACATGGGGATTCAGTTGTCTGAAAAAACGCGTTTATTTCGGGCTGAAAAACACGTTTTGAAAAGTGTACTGTTACTGCCCCATAACTTACATGGGGTTGACCAAACTTGCAGAAACATGTTTATTTCTGCTGAAAAACATGTTTTGACACTTTCAGCACACTGGGGTTAAGATCTGAGTGTGTGGGCTCTTCTGAGCCTTGCTGCTACATGGGGAATCAGTTGTCTGAAAAAACGCGTTTATTTCGGGCTGAAAAACACGTTTTGCAGAGTGTACTGTTACTGCCCCATAACTTACATGGGGTTGACCAAACTTGCAGAAACATGTTTATTTCTGCTGAAAAACACGTTTTGACCCTTTCTGCACACTGGGGTTAAGATCTGAGTGTGTGGGCTCGTCTGAGCCTTGCTGCTACATGGGGATTCAGTTGTCTGAAAAAACGCGTTTATTTCGGGCTGAAAAACACGTTTTGAAAAGTGTACTGTTACTGCCCCATAACTTACATGGGGTTGACCAAACTTGCAGAAACATGTTTATTTCTGCTGAAAAACATGTTTTGACACTTTCAGCACACTGGGGTTAAGATCTGAGTGTGTGGGCTCTTCTGAGCCTTGTTGCTACATGGGGATTCAGTGGTCTGAAAAAACGCGTTTATTTCGGGCTGAAAAACACGTTTTGAAAAGTGTACTGTTACTGCCCCATAACTTACATGGGGTTGACCAAACTTGCAGAGACATGTTTATTTCTGCTGAAAAACATGTTTTGAACCTTTCTGCACACTGGGGTTAAGATCTGAGTGTGTGGGCTCTTCTGAGCCTTGCTGCTACATGGGGATTCAGTTGTCTGAAAAAACGCGTTTATTTCGGGCTGAAAAACACGTTTTGCAGAGTGTACTGTTACTGCCCCATAACTTACATGGGGTTGACCAAACTTGCAGAAACATGTTTATTTCTGCTGAAAAACACGTTTTGACCCTTTCTGCACACTGGGGTTAAGAGCTGAGTGTGTGGGCTCTTCTGAGACTTGCTGCTACATGGGTATTCAGTTGTCTGAAAAAACGCGTTTATTTCGGGCTGAAAAACACGTTTTGAAAAGTGTACTGTTACTGCCCCATAACTTACATGGGGTTGACCAAACTTGCAGAAACATGTTTATTTCTGCTGAAAAACATGTTTTGACACCTTCAGCACACTGGGGTTAAGATCTGAGTGTGTGGGCTCTTCTGAGCCTTGTTGCTACATGGGGATTCAGTTGTCTGAAAAAACGCGTTTATTTCGGGCTGAAAAACACGTTTTGAAAAGTGTACTGTTACTGACCCATAACTTACATGGGGTTGACCAAACTTGCAGAAACATGTTTATTTCTGCTGAAAAACATGTTTTGACACTTTCAGCACACTGGGGTTAAGATCTGAGTGTGTGGGCTCTTCTGAGCCTTGTTGCTACATGGGGATTCAGTTGTCTGAAAAAACACGTTTATTTCGGGCTGAAAAACACGTTTTGAAAAGTGTACTGTTACTGCCCCATAACTTACATGGGGTTGACCAAACTTGCAGAAACATGTTTATTTCTGCTGAAAAACATGTTTTGAACCTTTCTGCACACTGGGGTTAAGATCTGAGTGTGTGGGCTCTTCTGAGCCTTGCTGCTACATGGGGATTCAGTTGTCTGAAAAAACGCGTTTATTTCGGGCTGAAAAACACGTTTTGCTGAGTGTACTGTTACTGCCCCATAACTTACATGGGGTTGACCAAACTTGCAGAAACATGTTTATTTCTGCTGAAAAACACGTTTTGACCCTTTCTGCACACTGGGGTTAAGAGCTGAGTGTGTGGGCTCTTCTGAGCCTTGCTGCTACATGGGGATTCAGTTGTCTGAAAAAACGCGTTTATTTCGGGCTGAAAAACACGTTTTGCAGAGTGTACTGTTACTGCCCCATAACTTACATGGGGTTGACCAAACTTGCAGAAACATGTTTATTTCTGCTGAAAAACACGTTTTGACCCTTTCTGCACACTGGGGTTAAGAGCTGAGTGTGTGGGCTCTTCTGAGACTTGCTGCTACATGGGTATTCAGTTGTATGAAAAAACGCGTTTATTTCGGGCTGAAAAACACGTTTTGAAAAGTGTACTGTTACTGCCCCATAACTTACATGGGGTTGACCAAACTTGCAGAAACATGTTTATTTCTGCTGAAAAACATGTTTTGACACTTTCAGCACACTGGGGTTAAGATCTGAGTGTGTGGGCTCTTCTGAGCCTTGTTGCTACATGGGGATTCAGTTGTCTGAAAAAACGCGTTTATTTCGGGCTGAAAAACACGTTTTGAAAAGTGTACTGTTACTGCCCCATAACTTACATGGGGTTGACCAAACTTGCAGAAACATGTTTATTTCTGCTGAAAAACATGTTTTGACACTTTCAGCACACTGGGGTTAAGATCTGAGTGTGTGGGCTCTTCTGAGCCTTGCTGCTACATGTGTATTCAGTTGTCTGAAAAAACGCGTTTATTTCGGGCTGAAAAACACGTTTTGAAAAGTGTACTGTTACTGCCCCATAACTTACATGGGGTTGACCAAACTTGCAGAAACATGTTTATTTCTGCTGAAAAACAAGTTTTGACACTTTCAGCACACTGGGGTTAAGATCTGAGTGTGTGGGCTCTTCTGAGCCTTGTTGCTGCATGGGGATTCAGTTGTCTGAAAAAACGCGTTTATTTCGGGCTGAAAAACACGTTTTGAAAAGTGTACTGTTACTGCCCCATAACTTACATGGGGTTGACCAAACTTGCAGAAACATGTTTATTTCTGCTGAAAAACATGTTTTGACACTTTCAGCACACTGGGGTTAAGATCTGAGTGTGTGGGCTCTTCTGAGCCTTGTTGCTACATGGGGATTCAGTTGTCTGAAAAAACGCGTTTATTTCGGGCTGAAAAACACGTTTTGAAAAGTGTACTGTTACTGCCCCATAACTTACATGGGGTTGACCAAACTTGCAGAAACATGTTTATTTCTGCTGAAAAACATGTTTTGACACTTTCAGCACACTGGGGTTAAGATCTGAGTGTGTGGGCTCTTCTGAGCCTTGCTGCTACATGGGTATTCAGTTGTCTGAAAAAACGCGTTTATTTCGGGCTGAAAAACACGTTTTGCAGAGTGTACTGTTACTGCCCCATAACTTACATGGGGTTGACCAAACTTGCAGAAACATGTTTATTTCTGCTGAAAAACACGTTTTGACCCTTTCTGCACACTGGGGTTAAGAGCTGAGTGTGTGGGCTCTTCTGAGACTTGCTGCTACATGGGTATTCAGTTGTCTGAAAAAACGCGTTTATTTCGGGCTGAAAAACACGTTTTGAAAAGTGTACTGTTACTGCCCCATAACTTACATGGGGTTGACCAAACTTGCAGAAACATGTTTATTTCTGCTGAAAAACATGTTTTGACACTTTCAGCACACTGGGGTTAAGATCTGAGTGTGTGGGCTCTTCTGAGCCTTGCTGCTACATGGGGATTCAGTTGTCTGAAAAAACGCGTTTATTTCGGGCTGAAAAACACGTTTTGAAAAGTGTACTGTTACTGCCCCATAACTTACATGGGGTTGACCAAACTTGCAGAAACATGTTTATTTCTGCTGAAAAACATGTTTTGACACTTTCAGCACACTGGGGTTAAGATCTGAGTGTGTGGGCTCTTCTGAGCCTTGCTGCTACATGGGGATTCAGTTGTCTGAAAAAACGCGTTTATTTCGGGCTGAAAAACACGTTTTGAAAAGTGTACTGTTACTGCCCCATAACTTACATGGGGTTGACCAAACTTGCAGAAACATGTTTATTTCTGCTGAAAAACATGTTTTGACACTTTCAGCACACTGGGGTTAAGATCTGAGTGTGTGGGCTCTTCTGAGCCTTGTTGCTACATGGGGATTCAGTTGTCTGAAAAAACGCGTTTATTTCGGGCTGAAAAACACGTTTTGAAAAGTGTACTGTTACTGCCCCATAACTTACATGGGGTTGACCAAACTTGCAGAAACATGTTTATTTCTGCTGAAAAACATGTTTTGACACCTTCAGCACACTGGGGTTAAGATCTGAGTGTGTAGGCTCTTCTGAGCCTTGTTGCTACATGGGGATTCAGTTGTCTGAAAAAACGCGTTTATTTCGGGCTGAAAAACACGTTTTGAAAAGTATACTGTTACTGCCCCATAACTTACATGGGGTTGACCAAACTTGCAGAAACATGTTTATTTCTGCTGAAAAACATGTTTTGACACTTTCAGCACACTGGGGTTAAGATCTGAGTGTGTGGGCTCTTCTGAGCCTTGTTGCTACATGGGGATTCAGTTGTCTGAAAAAACACGTTTATTTCGGGCTGAAAAACACGTTTTGAAAAGTGTACTGTTACTGCCCCATAACTTACATGGGGTTGACCAAACTTGCAGAAACATGTTTATTTCTGCTGAAAAACATGTTTTGAACCTTTCTGCACACTGGGGTTAAGATCTGAGTGTGTGGGCTCTTCTGAGCCTTGCTGCTACATGGGGATTCAGTTGTCTGAAAAAACGCGTTTATTTCGGGCTGAAAAACACGTTTTGCAGAGTGTACTGTTACTGCCCCATAACTTACATGGGGTTGACCAAACTTGCAGAAACATGTTTATTTCTGCTGAAAAACACGTTTTGACCCTTTCTGCACACTGGGGTTAAGAGCTGAGTGTGTGGGCTCTTCTGAGCCTTGCTGCTACATGGGGATTCAGTTGTCTGAAAAAACGCGTTTATTTCGGGCTGAAAAACACGTTTTGCAGAGTGTACTGTTACTGCCCCATAACTTACATGGGGTTGACCAAACTTGCAGAAACATGTTTATTTCTGCTGAAAAACACGTTTTGACCCTTTCTGCACACTGGGGTTAAGAGCTGAGTGTGTGGGCTCTTCTGAGACTTGCTGCTACATGGGTATTCAGTTGTCTGAAAAAACGCGTTTATTTCGGGCTGAAAAACACGTTTTGAAAAGTGTACTGTTACTGCCCCATAACTTACATGGGGTTGACCAAACTTGCAGAAACATGTTTATTTCTGCTGAAAAACATGTTTTGACACTTTCAGCACACTGGGGTTAAGATCTGAGTGTGTGGGCTCTTCTGAGCCTTGTTGCTACATGGGGATTCAGTTGTCTGAAAAAAACGCGTTTATTTCGGGCTGAAAAACACGTTTTGAAAAGTGTACTGTTACTGCCCCATAACTTACATGGGGTTGACCAAACTTGCAGAAACATGTTTATTTCTGCTGAAAAACATGTTTTGACACTTTCAGCACACTGGGGTTAAGATCTGAGTGTGTGGGCTCTTCTGAGCCTTGTTGCTACATGGGGATTCAGTTGTCTGAAAAAACGCGTTTATTTCGGTCTGAAAAACACGTTTTGAAAAGTGTACTGTTACTGCCCCATAACTTACATGGGGTTGACCAAACTTGCAGAAACATGTTTATTTCTGCTGAAAAACATGTTTTGACACTTTCAGCACACTGGGGTTAAGATCTGAGTGTGTGGGCTCTTCTGAGCCTTGCTGCTACATGGGTATTCAGTTGTCTGAAAAAACGCGTTTATTTCGGGCTGAAAAACACGTTTTGAAAAGTGTACTGTTACTGCCCCATAACTTACATGGGGTTGACCAAACTTGCAGAAACATGTTTATTTCTGCTGAAAAACAAGTTTTGACACTTTCAGCACACTGGGGTTAAGATCTGAGTGTGTGGGCTCTTCTGAGCCTTGTTGCTGCATGGGGATTCAGTTGTCTGAAAAAACGCGTTTATTTCGGGCTGAAAAACACGTTTTGAAAAGTGTACTGTTACTGCCCCATAACTTACATGGGGTTGACCAAACTTGCAGAAACATGTTTATTTCTGCTGAAAAACATGTTTTGACACTTTCAGCACACTGGGGTTAAGATCTGAGTGTGTGGGCTCTTCTGAGCCTTGCTGCTACATGGGGATTCAGTTGTCTGAAAAAACGCGTTTATTTCGGGCTGAAAAACACGTTTTGAAAAGTGTACTGTTACTGCCCCATAACTTACATGGGGTTGACCAAACTTGCAGAAACATGTTTATTTCTGCTGAAAAACATGTTTTGACACTTTCAGCACACTGGGGTTAAGATCTGAGTGTGTGGGCTCTTCTGAGCCTTGCTGCTACATGGGTATTCAGTTGTCTGAAAAAACGCGTTTATTTCGGGCTGAAAAACACGTTTTGCAGAGTGTACTGTTACTGCCCCATAACTTACATGGGGTTGACCAAACTTGCAGAAACATGTTTATTTCTGCTGAAAAACATGTTTTGACACTTTCAGCACACTGGGGTTAAGATCTGAGTGTGTGGGCTCTTCTGAGCCTTGTTGCTACATGGGGATTCAGTTGTCTGAAAAAACGCGTTTATTTCGGGCTGAAAAACACGTTTTGAAAAGTGTACTGTTACTGCCCCATAACTTACATGGGGTTGACCAAACTTGCAGAAACATGTTTATTTCTGCTGAAAAACATGTTTTGAACCTTTCTGCACACTGGGGTTAAGATCTGAGTGTGTGGGCTCTTCTGAGCCTTGCTGCTACATGGGGTTCAGTTGTCTGAAAAAACGCGTTTATTTCGGGCTGAAAAACACGTTTTGCAGAGTGTACTGTTACTGCCCCATAACTTACATGGGGTTGACCAAACTTGCAGAAACATGTTTATTTCTGCTGAAAAACACGTTTTGACCCTTTCTGCACACTGGGGTTAAGAGCTGAGTGTGTCGGCTCTTCTGAGCCTTGCTGCTACATGGGGATTCAGATGTCTGAAAAAACGCGTTTATTTCGGGCTGAAAAACACGTTTTGCAGAGTGTACTGTTACTGCCCCATAACTTACATGGGGTTGACCAAACTTGCAGAAACATGTTTATTTCTGCTGAAAAACACGTTTTGACCCTTTCTGCACACTGGGGTTAAGAGCTGAGTGTGTGGGCTCTTCTGAGACTTGCTGCTACATGGGTATTCAGTTGTCTGAAAAAACGCGTTTATTTCGGGCTGAAAAACACGTTTTGAAAAGTGTACTGTTACTGCCCCATAACTTACATGGGGTTGACCAAACTTGCAGAAACATGTTTATTTCTGCTGAAAAACATGTTTTGACACTTTCAGCACACTGGGGTTAAGATCTGAGTGTGTGGGCTCTTCTGAGCCTTGTTGCTACATGGGGATTCAGTTGTCTGAAAAAACGCGTTTATTTCGGGCTGAAAAACACGTTTTGAAAAGTGTACTGTTACTGCCCCATAACTTACATGGGGTTGACCAAACTTGCAGAAACATGTTTATTTCTGCTGAAAAACATGTTTTGACACTTTCAGCACACTGGGGTTAAGATCTGAGTGTGTGGGCTCATCTGAGCCTTGTTGCTACATGGGGATTCAGTTGTCTGAAAAAACGCGTTTATTTCGGGCTGAAAAACACGTTTTGAAAAGTGTACTGTTACTGCCCCATAACTTACATGGGGTTGACCAAACTTGCAGAAACATGTTTATTTCTGCTGAAAAACATGTTTTGACACTTTCAGCACACTGGGGTTAAGATCTGAGTGTGTGGGCTCTTCTGAGCCTTGTTGCTACATGGGGATTCAGTTGTCTGAAAAAACGCGTTTATTTCGGGCTGAAAAACACGTTTTGAAAAGTGTACTGTTACTGCCCCATAACTTACATGGGGTTGACCAAACTTGCAGAAACATGTTTATTTCTGCTGAAAAACATGTTTTGAACCTTTCTGCACACTGGGGTTAAGATCTGAGTGTGTGGGCTCTTCTGAGCCTTGCTGCTACATGGGGATTCAGTTGTCTGAAAAAACGCGTTTATTTCGGGCTGAAAAACACGTTTTGAAAAGTGTACTGTTACTGCCCCATAACTTACATGGGGTTGACCAAACTTGCAGAAACATGTTTATTTCTGCTGAAAAACAAGTTTTGACCCTTTCTGCACACTGGGGTTAAGATCTGAGTGTGTGGGCTCTTCTGAGCCTTGTTGCTACATGGGGATTCAGTTGTCTGAAAAAACGCGTTTATTTCGGGCTGAAAAACACGTTTTGAAAAGTGTACTGTTACTGCCCCATAACTTACATGGGGTTGACCAAACTTGCAGAAACATGTTTATTTCTGCTGAAAAACATGTTTTGACACTTTCAGCACACTGGGGTTAAGATCTGAGTGTGTGGGCTCTTCTGAGCCTTGCTGCTACATGGGTATTCAGTTGTCTGAAAAAACGCGTTTATTTCGGGCTGAAAAACACGTTTTGAAAAGTGTACTGTTACTGCCCCATAACTTACATGGGGTTGACCAAACTTGCAGAAACATGTTTATTTCTGCTGAAAAACAAGTTTTGACACTTTCAGCACACTGGGGTTAAGATCTGAGTGTGTGGGCTCTTCTGAGCCTTGTTGCTGCATGGGGATTCAGTTGTCTGAAAAAACGCGTTTATTTCGGGCTGAAAAACACGTTTTGAAAAGTGTACTGTTACTGCCCCATAACTTACATGGGGTTGACCAAACTTGCAGAAACATGTTTATTTCTGCTGAAAAACATGTTTTGACACTTTCAGCACACTGGGGTTAAGATCTGAGTGTGTGGGCTCTTCTGAGCCTTGTTGCTACATGGGGATTCAGTTGTCTGAAAAAACGCGTTTATTTCGGGCTGAAAAACACGTTTTGAAAAGTGTACTGTTACTGCCCCATAACTTACATGGGGTTGACCAAACTTGCAGAAACATGTTTATTTCTGCTGAAAAACATGTTTTGACACTTTCAGCACACTGGGGTTAAGATCTGAGTGTGTGGGCTCTTCTGAGCCTTGCTGCTACATGGGGATTCAGTTGTCTGAAAAAACGCGTTTATTTCGGGCTGAAAAACACGTTTTGAAAAGTGTACTGTTACTGCCCCATAACTTACATGGGGTTGACCAAACTTGCAGAAACATGTTTATTTCTGCTGAAAAACATGTTTTGACACTTTCAGCACACTGGGGTTAAGATCTGAGTGTGTGGGCTCTTCTGAGCCTTGCTGCTACATGGGTATTCAGTTGTCTGAAAAAACGCGTTTATTTCGGGCTGAAAAACACGTTTTGCAGAGTGTACTGTTACTGCCCCATAACTTACATGGGGTTGACCAAACTTGCAGAAACATGTTTATTTCTGCTGAAAAACACGTTTTGACCCTTTCTGCACACTGGGGTTAAGATCTGAGTGTGTGGGCTCGTCTGAGCCTTGCTGCTACATGGGGATTCAGTTGTCTGAAAAAACGCGTTTATTTCGGGCTGAAAAACACGTTTTGAAAAGTGTACTGTTACTGCCCCATAACTTACATGGGGTTGACCAAACTTGCAGAAACATGTTTATTTCTGCTGAAAAACATGTTTTGACACTTTCAGCACACTGGGGTTAAGATCTGAGTGTGTGGGCTCTTCTGAGCCTTGTTGCTACATGGGGATTCAGTTGTCTGAAAAAACGCGTTTATTTCGGGCTGAAAAACACGTTTTGAAAAGTGTACTGTTACTGCCCCATAACTTACATGGGGTTGACCAAACTTGCAGAGACATGTTTATTTCTGCTGAAAAACATGTTTTGAACCTTTCTGCACACTGGGGTTAAGATCTGAGTGTGTGGGCTCTTCTGAGCCTTGCTGCTACATGGGGATTCAGTTGTCTGAAAAAACGCGTTTATTTCGGGCTGAAAAACACGTTTTGCAGAGTGTACTGTTACTGCCCCATAACTTACATGGGGTTGACCAAACTTGCAGAAACATGTTTATTTCTGCTGAAAAACACGTTTTGACCCTTTCTGCACACTGGGGTTAAGATCTGAGTGTGTGGGCTCGTCTGAGCCTTGCTGCTACATGGGGATTCAGTTGTCTGAAAAAACGCGTTTATTTCGGGCTGAAAAACACGTTTTGAAAAGTGTACTGTTACTGCCCCATAACTTACATGGGGTTGACCAAACTTGCAGAAACATGTTTATTTCTGCTGAAAAACATGTTTTGACACTTTCAGCACACTGGGGTTAAGATCTGAGTGTGTGGGCTCTTCTGAGCCTTGTTGCTACATGGGGATTCAGTTGTCTGAAAAAACGCGTTTATTTCGGGCTGAAAAACACGTTTTGAAAAGTGTACTGTTACTGCCCCATAACTTACATGGGGTTGACCAAACTTGCAGAGACATGTTTATTTCTGCTGAAAAACATGTTTTGAACCTTTCTGCACACTGGGGTTAAGATCTGAGTGTGTGGGCTCTTCTGAGCCTTGCTGCTACATGGGGATTCAGTTGTCTGAAAAAACGCGTTTATTTCGGGCTGAAAAACACGTTTTGCAGAGTGTACTGTTACTGCCCCATAACTTACATGGGGTTGACCAAACTTGCAGAAACATGTTTATTTCTGCTGAAAAACACGTTTTGACCCTTTCTGCACACTGGGGTTAAGAGCTGAGTGTGTGGGCTCTTCTGAGACTTGCTGCTACATGGGTATTCAGTTGTCTGAAAAAACGCGTTTATTTCGGGCTGAAAAACACGTTTTGAAAAGTGTACTGTTACTGCCCCATAACTTACATGGGGTTGACCAAACTTGCAGAAACATGTTTATTTCTGCTGAAAAACATGTTTTGACACCTTCAGCACACTGGGGTTAAGATCTGAGTGTGTGGGCTCTTCTGAGCCTTGTTGCTACATGGGGATTCAGTTGTCTGAAAAAACGCGTTTATTTCGGGCTGAAAAACACGTTTTGAAAAGTGTACTGTTACTGACCCATAACTTACATGGGGTTGACCAAACTTGCAGAAACATGTTTATTTCTGCTGAAAAACATGTTTTGACACTTTCAGCACACTGGGGTTAAGATCTGAGTGTGTGGGCTCTTCTGAGCCTTGTTGCTACATGGGGATTCAGTTGTCTGAAAAAACACGTTTATTTCGGGCTGAAAAACACGTTTTGAAAAGTGTACTGTTACTGCCCCATAACTTACATGGGGTTGACCAAACTTGCAGAAACATGTTTATTTCTGCTGAAAAACATGTTTTGAACCTTTCTGCACACTGGGGTTAAGATCTGAGTGTGTGGGCTCTTCTGAGCCTTGCTGCTACATGGGGATTCAGTTGTCTGAAAAAACGCGTTTATTTCGGGCTGAAAAACACGTTTTGCTGAGTGTACTGTTACTGCCCCATAACTTACATGGGGTTGACCAAACTTGCAGAAACATGTTTATTTCTGCTGAAAAACACGTTTTGACCCTTTCTGCACACTGGGGTTAAGAGCTGAGTGTGTGGGCTCTTCTGAGCCTTGCTGCTACATGGGGATTCAGTTGTCTGAAAAAACGCGTTTATTTCGGGCTGAAAAACACGTTTTGCAGAGTGTACTGTTACTGCCCCATAACTTACATGTGGTTGACCAAACTTGCAGAAACATGTTTATTTCTGCTGAAAAACACGTTTTGACCCTTTCTGCACACTGGGGTTAAGAGCTGAGTGTGTGGGCTCTTCTGAGACTTGCTGCTACATGGGTATTCAGTTGTCTGAAAAAACGCGTTTATTTCGGGCTGAAAAACACGTTTTGAAAAGTGTACTGTTACTGCCCCATAACTTAAATGGGGTTGACCAAACTTGCAGAAACATGTTTATTTCTGCTGAAAAACATGTTTTGACACTTTCAGCACACTGGGGTTAAGATCTGAGTGTGTGGGCTCTTCTGAGCCTTGTTGCTACATGGGGATTCAGTTGTCTGAAAAAACGCGTTTATTTCGGGCTGAAAAACACGTTTTGAAAAGTGTACTGTTACTGCCCCATAACTTACATGGGGTTGACCAAACTTGCAGAAACATGTTTATTTCTGCTGAAAAACATGTTTTGACACTTTCAGCACACTGGGGTTAAGATCTGAGTGTGTGGGCTCTTCTGAGCCTTGTTGCTACATGGGGATTCAGTTGTCTGAAAAAACGCGTTTATTTCGGGCTGAAAAACACGTTTTGAAAAGTGTACTGTTACTGCCCCATAACTTACATGGGGTTGACCAAACTTGCAGAAACATGTTTATTTCTGCTGAAAAACATGTTTTGAACCTTTCTGCACACTGGGGTTAAGATCTGAGTGTGTGGGCTCTTCTGAGCCTTGCTGCTACATGGGGATTCAGTTGTCTGAAAAAACGCGTTTATTTCGGGCTGAAAAACACGTTTTGCTGAGTGTACTGTTACTGCCCCATAACTTACATGGGGTTGACCAAACTTGCAGAAACATGTTTATTTCTGCTGAAAAACACGTTTTGATCCTTTCTGCACACTGGGGTTAAGAGCTGAGTGTGTGGGCTCTTCTGAGCCTTGCTGCTACATGGGGATTCAGTTGTCTGAAAAAACGCGTTTATTTCGGGCTGAAAAACACGTTTTGCAGAGTGTACTGTTACTGCCCCATAACTTACATGGGGTTGACCAAACTTGCAGAAACATGTTTATTTCTGCTGAAAAACACGTTTTGACCCTTTCTGCACACTGGGGTTAAGAGCTGAGTGTGTGGGCTCTTCTGAGACTTGCTGCTACATGGGTATTTAGTTGTCTGAAAAAACGCGTTTATTTCGGGCTGAAAAACACGTTTTGAAAAGTGTACTGTTACTGCCCCATAACTTACATGGGGTTGACCAAACTTGCAGAAACGTTTATTTCTGCTGAAAAACATGTTTTGACACTTTCAGCACACTGGGGTTAAGATCTGAGTGTGTGGGCTCTTCTGAGCCTTGTTGCTACATGGGGATTCAGTTGTCTGAAAAAACGTGTTTATTTCGGGCTGAAAAACACGTTTTGAAAAGTGTACTGTTACTGCCCCATAACTTACATGGGGTTGACCAAACTTGCAGAAACATGTTTATTTCTGCTGAAAAACATGTTTTGACACTTTCAGCACACTGGGGTTAAGATCTGAGTGTGTGGGCTCTTCTGAGCCTTGTTGCTACATGGGGATTCAGTTGTCTGAAAAAACGCGTTTATTTCGGGCTGAAAAACACGTTTTGAAAAGTGTACTGTTACTGCCCCATAACTTACATGGGGTTGACCAAACTTGCAGAAACATGTTTATTTCTGCTGAAAAACATGTTTTGACACTTTCAGCACACTGGGGTTAAGATCTGAGTGTGTGGGCTCTTCTGAGTCTTGTTGCTACATGGGGATTCAGTTGTCTGAAAAAACGCGTTTATTTCGGGCTGAAAAACACGTTTTGAAAAGTGTACTGTTACTGCCCCATAACTTACATGGGGTTGACCAAACTTGCAGAAACATGTTTATTTCTGCTGAAAAACATGTTTTGAACCTTTCTGCACACTGGGGTTAAGATCTGAGTGTGTGGGCTCTTCTGAGCCTTGCTGCTACATGGGGATTCAGTTGTCTGAAAAAACGCGTTTATTTCGGGCTGAAAAACACGTTTTGAAAAGTGTACTGTTACTGCCCCATAACTTACATGGGGTTGACCAAACTTGCAGAAACATGTTTATTTCTGCTGAAAAACAAGTTTTGACCCTTTCTGCACACTGGGGTTAAGATCTGAGTGTGTGGGCTCTTCTGAGCCTTGTTGCTACATGGGGATTCAGTTGTCTGAAAAAACGCGTTTATTTCGGGCTGAAAAACACGTTTTGAAAAGTGTACTGTTACTGCCCCATAACTTACATGGGGTTGACCAAACTTGCAGAAACATGTTTATTTCTGCTGAAAAACATGTTTTGAACCTTTCTGCACACTGGGGTTAAGATCTGAGTGTGTGGGCTCTTCTGAGCCTTGCTGCTACATGGGGATTCAGTTGTCTGAAAAAACGCGTTTATTTCGGGCTGAAAAACACGTTTTGCAGAGTGTACTGTTACTGCCCCATAACTTACATGGGGTTGACCAAACTTGCAGAAACATGTTTATTTCTGCTGAAAAACACGTTTTGACCCTTTCTGCACACTGGGGTTAAGAGCTGAGTGTGTGGGCTCTTCTGAGACTTGCTGCTACATGGGTATTCAGTTGTCTGAAAAAACGCGTTTATTTCGGGCTGAAAAACACGTTTTGAAAAGTGTACTGTTACTGCCCCATAACTTACATGGGGTTGACCAAACTTGCAGAAACATGTTTATTTCTGCTGAAAAACATGTTTTGACACTTTCAGCACACTGGGGTTAAGATCTGAGTGTGTGGGCTCTTCTGAGCCTTGTTGCTACATGGGGATTCAGTTGTCTGAAAAAACGCGTTTATTTCGGGCTGAAAAACACGTTTTGCAGAGTGTACTGTTACTGCCCCATAACTTACATGGGGTTGACCAAACTTGCAGAAACATGTTTATTTCTGCTGAAAAACATGTTTTGACACTTTCAGCACACTGGGGTTAAGATCTGAGTGTGTGGGCTCTTCTGAGCCTTGTTGCTACATGGGGATTCAGTTGTCTGAAAAAACGCGTTTATTTCGGGCTGAAAAACACGTTTTGAAAAGTGTACTGTTACTGCCCCATAACTTACATGGGGTTGACCAAACTTGCAGAAACATGTTTATTTCTATTGAAAAACATGTTTTGACACTTTCAGCACACTGGGGTTAAGATCTGAGTGTGTGGGCTCTTCTGAGCCTTGTTGCTACATGGGGATTCAGTTGTCTGAAAAAACGCGTTTATTTCGGGCTGAAAAACACGTTTTGAAAAGTGTACTGTTACTGCCCCATAACTTACATGGGGTTGACCAAACTTGCAGAAACATGTTTATTTCTGCTGAAAAACATGTTTTGAACCTTTCTGCACACTGGGGTTAAGAGCTGAGTGTGTGGGCTCTTCTGAGACTTGCTGCTACATGGGTATTCAGTTGTCTGAAAAAACGCGTTTATTTCGGGCTGAAAAACACGTTTTGAAAAGTGTACTGTTACTGCCCCATAACTTACATGGGGTTGACCAAACTTGCAGAAACATGTTTATTTCTGCTGAAAAACATGTTTTGACACTTTCAGCACACTGGGGTTAAGATCTGAGTGTGTGGGCTCTTCTGAGCCTTGTTGCTACATGGGGATTCAGTTGTCTGAAAAAACGCGTTTATTTCGGGCTGAAAAACACGTTTTGAAAAGTGTACTGTTACTGCCCCATAACTTACATGGGGTTGACCAAACTTGCAGAAACATGTTTATTTCTGCTGAAAAACATGTTTTGACACTTTCAGCACACTGGGGTTAAGATCTGAGTGTGTGGGCTCTTCTGAGCCTTGCTGCTACATGGGTATTCAGTTGTCTGAAAAAACGCGTTTATTTCGGGCTGAAAAACACGTTTTGAAAAGTGTACTGTTACTGACCCATAACTTACATGGGGTTGACCAAACTTGCAGAAACATGTTTATTTCTGCTGAAAAACAAGTTTTGACACTTTCAGCACACTGGGGTTAAGATCTGAGTGTGTGGGCTCTTCTGAGCCTTGTTGCTGCATGGGGATTCAGTTGTCTGAAAAAACGCGTTTATTTCGGGCTGAAAAACACGTTTTGAAAAGTGTACTGTTACTGCCCCATAACTTACATGGGGTTGACCAAACTTGCAGAAACATGTTTATTTCTGCTGAAAAACATGTTTTGACACTTTCAGCACACTGGGGTTAAGATCTGAGTGTGTGGGCTCTTCTGAGCCTTGTTGCTACATGGGGATTCAGTTGTCTGAAAAAACGCGTTTATTTCGGGCTGAAAAACACGTTTTGAAAAGTGTACTGTTACTGCCCCATAACTTACATGGGGTTGACCAAACTTGCAGAAACATGTTTATTTCTGCTGAAAAACATGTTTTGACACTTTCAGCACACTGGGGTTAAGATCTGAGTGTGTGGGCTCTTCTGAGCCTTGCTGCTACATGGGGATTCAGTTGTCTGAAAAAACGCGTTTATTTCGGGCTGAAAAACACGTTTTGAAAAGTGTACTGTTACTGCCCCATAACTTACATGGGGTTGACCAAACTTGCAGAAACATGTTTATTTCTGCTGAAAAAACATGTTTTGACACTTTCAGCACACTGGGGTTAAGATCTGAGTGTGTGGGCTCTTCTGAGCCTTGCTGCTACATGGGTATTCAGTTGTCTGAAAAAACGCGTTTATTTCGGGCTGAAAAACACGTTTTGCAGAGTGTACTGTTACTGCCCCATAACTTACATGGGGTTGACCAAACTTGCAGAAACATGTTTATTTCTGCTGAAAAACATGTTTTGACACTTTCAGCACACTGGGGTTAAGATCTGAGTGTGTGGGCTCTTCTGAGCCTTGTTGCTACATGGGGATTCAGTTGTCTGAAAAAACGCGTTTATTTCGGGCTGAAAAACACGTTTTGAAAAGTGTACTGTTACTGCCCCATAACTTACATGGGGTTGACCAAACTTGCAGAAACATGTTTATTTCTGCTGAAAAACATGTTTTGACACTTTCAGCACACTGGGGTTAAGATCTGAGTGTGTGGGCTCTTCTGAGCCTTGCTGCTACATGGGGATTCAGTTGTCTGAAAAAACGCGTTTATTTCGGGCTGAAAAACACGTTTTGCAGAGTGTACTGTTACTGCCCCATAACTTACATGGGGTTGACCAAACTTGCAGAAACATGTTTATTTCTGCTGAAAAACACGTTTTGACCCTTTCTGCACACTGGGGTTAAGATCTGAGTGTGTGGGCTCGTCTGAGCCTTGCTGCTACATGGGGATTCAGTTGTCTGAAAAAACGGGTTTATTTCGGGCTGAAAAACACGTTTTGAAAAGTGTACTGTTACTGCCCCATAACTTACATGGGGTTGACCAAACTTGCAGAAACATGTTTATTTCTGCTGAAAAACATGTTTTGACACTTTCAGCACACTGGGGTTAAGATCTGAGTGTGTGGGCTCTTCTGAGCCTTGTTGCTACATGGGGATTCAGTTGTCTGAAAAAACGCGTTTATTTCGGGCTGAAAAACACGTTTTGAAAAGTGTACTGTTACTGCCCCATAACTTACATGGGGTTGACCAAACTTGCAGAGACATGTTTATTTCTGCTGAAAAACATGTTTTGAACCTTTCTGCACACTGGGGTTAAGATCTGAGTGTGTGGGCTCTTCTGAGCCTTGCTGCTACATGGGGATTCAGTTGTCTGAAAAAACGCGTTTATTTCGGGCTGAAAAACACGTTTTGCAGAGTGTACTGTTACTGCCCCATAACTTACATGGGGTTGACCAAACTTGCAGAAACATGTTTATTTCTGCTGAAAAACACGTTTTGACCCTTTCTGCACACTGGGGTTAAGAGCTGAGTGTGTGGGCTCTTCTGAGACTTGCTGCTACATGGGTATTCAGTTGTCTGAAAAAACGCGTTTATTTCGGGCTGAAAAACACGTTTTGAAAAGTGTACTGTTACTGCCCCATAACTTACATGGGGTTGACCAAACTTGCAGAAACATGTTTATTTCTGCTGAAAAACATGTTTTGACACTTTCAGCACACTGGGGTTAAGATCTGAGTGTGTGGGCTCTTCTGAGCCTTGCTGCTACATGGGTATTCAGTTGTCTGAAAAACGCGTTTATTTCGGGCTGAAAAACACGTTTTGAAAAGTGTACTGTTACTGCCCCATAACTTACATGGGGTTGACCAAACTTGCAGAAACATGTTTATTTCTGCTGAAAAACAAGTTTTGACACTTTCAGCACACTGGGGTTAAGATCTGAGTGTGTGGGCTCTTCTGAGCCTTGTTGCTGCATGGGGATTCAGTTGTCTGAAAAAACGCGTTTATTTCGGGCTGAAAAACACGTTTTGAAAAGTGTACTGTTACTGCCCCATAACTTACATGGGGTTGACCAAACTTGCAGAAACATGTTTATTTCTGCTGAAAAACATGTTTTGACACTGTCAGCACACTGGGGTTAAGATCTGAGTGTGTGGGCTCTTCTGAGCCTTGTTGCTACATGGGGATTCAGTTGTCTGAAAAAACGCGTTTATTTCGGGCTGAAAAACACGTTTTGAAAAGTGTACTGTTACTGCCCCATAACTTACATGGGGTTGACCAAACTTGCAGAAACATGTTTATTTCTGCTGAAAAACAAGTTTTGACACTTTCAGCACACTGGGGTTAAGATCTGAGTGTGTGGGCTCTTCTGAGCCTTGTTGCTGCATGGGGATTCAGTTGTCTGAAAAAACGCGTTTATTTCGGGCTGAAAAACACGTTTTGAAAAGTGTACTGTTACTGCCCCATAACTTACATGGGGTTGACCAAACTTGCAGAAACATGTTTATTTCTGCTGAAAAACAAGTTTTGACCCTTTCTGCACACTGGGGTTAAGATCTGAGTGTGTGGGCTCTTCTGAGCCTTGTTGCTACATGGGGATTCAGTTGTCTGAAAAAACGCGTTTATTTCGGGCTGAAAAACACGTTTTGAAAAGTGTACTGTTACTGCCCCATAACTTACATGGGGTTGACCAAACTTGCAGAAACATGTTTATTTCTGCTGAAAAACATGTTTTGACACTTTCAGCACACTGGGGTTAAGATCTGAGTGTGTGGGCTCTTCTGAGCCTTGCTGCTACATGGGTATTCAGTTGTCTGAAAAAACGCGTTTATTTCGGGCTGAAAAACACGTTTTGAAAAGTGTACTGTTACTGCCCCATAACTTACACGGGGTTGACCAAACTTGCAGAAACATGTTTATTTCTGCTGAAAAACAAGTTTTGACACTTTCAGCACACTGGGGTTAAGATCTGAGTGTGTGGGCTCTTCTGAGCCTTGTTGCTGCATGGGGATTCAGTTGTCTGAAAAAACGCGTTTATTTCGGGCTGAAAAACACGTTTTGAAAAGTGTACTGTTACTGCCCCATAACTTACATGGGGTTGACCAAACTTGCAGAAACATGTTTATTTCTGCTGAAAAACATGTTTTGACACTTTCAGCACACTGGGGTTAAGATCTGAGTGTGTGGGCTCTTCTGAGCCTTGTTGCTACATGGGGATTCAGTTGTCTGAAAAAACGCGTTTATTTCGTGCTGAAAAACACGTTTTGAAAAGTGTACTGTTACTGCCCCATAACTTACATGGGGTTGACCAAACTTGCAGAAACATGTTTATTTCTGCTGAAAAACATGTTTTGACACTTTCAGCACACTGGGGTTAAGATCTGAGTGTGTGGGCTCTTCTGAGCCTTGCTGCTACATGGGGATTCAGTTGTCTGAAAAAACGCGTTTATTTCGGGCTGAAAAACACGTTTTGAAAAGTGTACTGTTACTGCCCCATAACTTACATGGGGTTGACCAAACTTGCAGAAACATGTTTATTTCTGCTGAAAAACATGTTTTGACACTTTCAGCACACTGGGGTTAAGATCTGAGTGTGTGGGCTCTTCTGAGCCTTGTTGCTACATGGGGATTCAGTTGTCTGAAAAAACGCGTTTATTTCGGGCTGAAAAACACGTTTTGAAAAGTGTACTGTTACTGCCCCATAACTTACATGGGGTTGACCAAACTTGCAGAAACATGTTTATTTCTGCTGAAAAACATGTTTTGACACTTTCAGCACACTGGGGTTAAGATCTGAGTGTGTGGGCTCTTCTGAGCCTTGCTGCTACATGGGGATTCAGTTGTCTGAAAAAACGCGTTTATTTCGGGCTGAAAAACACGTTTTGAAAAGTGTACTGTTACTGCCCCATAACTTACATGGGGTTGACCAAACTTGCAGAAACATGTTTATTTCTGCTGAAAAACATGTTTTGACACTTTCAGCACACTGGGGTTAAGATCTGAGTGTGTGGGCTCTTCTGAGCCTTGCTGCTACATGGGTATTCAGTTGTCTGAAAAAACGCGTTTATTTCGGGCTGAAAAACACGTTTTGCAGAGTGTACTGTTACTGCCCCATAACTTACATGGGGTTGACCAAACTTGCAGAAACATGTTTATTTCTGCTGAAAAACACGTTTTGACCCTTTCTGCACACTGGGGTTAAGAGCTGAGTGTGTGGGCTCTTCTGAGACTTGCTGCTACATGGGTATTCAGTTGTCTGAAAAAACGCGTTTATTTCGGGCTGAAAAACACGTTTTGAAAAGTGTACTGTTACTGCCCCATAACTTACATGGGGTTGACCAAACTTGCAGAAACGTTTATTTCTGCTGAAAAACATGTTTTGACACTTTCAGCACACTGGGGTTAAGATCTGAGTGTGTGGGCTCTTCTGAGCCTTGTTGCTACATGGGGATTCAGTTGTCTGAAAAAACGTGTTTATTTCGGGCTGAAAAACACGTTTTGAAAAGTGTACTGTTACTGCCCCATAACTTACATGGGGTTGACCAAACTTGCAGAAACATGTTTATTTCTGCTGAAAAACATGTTTTGACACTTTCAGCACACTGGGGTTAAGATCTGAGTGTGTGGGCTCTTCTGAGCCTTGTTGCTACATGGGGATTCAGTTGTCTGAAAAAACGCGTTTATTTCGGGCTGAAAAACACGTTTTGAAAAGTGTACTGTTACTGCCCCATAACTTACATGGGGTTGACCAAACTTGCAGAAACATGTTTATTTCTGCTGAAAAACATGTTTTGACACTTTCAGCACACTGGGGTTAAGATCTGAGTGTGTGGGCTCTTCTGAGTCTTGTTGCTACATGGGGATTCAGTTGTCTGAAAAAACGCGTTTATTTCGGGCTGAAAAACACGTTTTGAAAAGTGTACTGTTACTGCCCCATAACTTACATGGGGTTGACCAAACTTGCAGAAACATGTTTATTTCTGCTGAAAAACATGTTTTGAACCTTTCTGCACACTGGGGTTAAGATCTGAGTGTGTGGGCTCTTCTGAGCCTTGCTGCTACATGGGGATTCAGTTGTCTGAAAAAACGCGTTTATTTCGGGCTGAAAAACACGTTTTGAAAAGTGTACTGTTACTGCCCCATAACTTACATGGGGTTGACCAAACTTGCAGAAACATGTTTATTTCTGCTGAAAAACAAGTTTTGACCCTTTCTGCACACTGGGGTTAAGATCTGAGTGTGTGGGCTCTTCTGAGCCTTGTTGCTACATGGGGATTCAGTTGTCTGAAAAAACGCGTTTATTTCGGGCTGAAAAACACGTTTTGAAAAGTGTACTGTTACTGCCCCATAACTTACATGGGGTTGACCAAACTTGCAGAAACATGTTTATTTCTGCTGAAAAACATGTTTTGAACCTTTCTGCACACTGGGGTTAAGATCTGAGTGTGTGGGCTCTTCTGAGCCTTGCTGCTACATGGGGATTCAGTTGTCTGAAAAAACGCGTTTATTTCGGGCTGAAAAACACGTTTTGCAGAGTGTACTGTTACTGCCCCATAACTTACATGGGGTTGACCAAACTTGCAGAAACATGTTTATTTCTGCTGAAAAACACGTTTTGACCCTTTCTGCACACTGGGGTTAAGAGCTGAGTGTGTGGGCTCTTCTGAGACTTGCTGCTACATGGGTATTCAGTTGTCTGAAAAAACGCGTTTATTTCGGGCTGAAAAACACGTTTTGAAAAGTGTACTGTTACTGCCCCATAACTTACATGGGGTTGACCAAACTTGCAGAAACATGTTTATTTCTGCTGAAAAACATGTTTTGACACTTTCAGCACACTGGGGTTAAGATCTGAGTGTGTGGGCTCTTCTGAGCCTTGTTGCTACATGGGGATTCAGTTGTCTGAAAAAACGCGTTTATTTCGGGCTGAAAAACACGTTTTGCAGAGTGTACTGTTACTGCCCCATAACTTACATGGGGTTGACCAAACTTGCAGAAACATGTTTATTTCTGCTGAAAAACATGTTTTGACACTTTCAGCACACTGGGGTTAAGATCTGAGTGTGTGGGCTCTTCTGAGCCTTGTTGCTACATGGGGATTCAGTTGTCTGAAAAAACGCGTTTATTTCGGGCTGAAAAACACGTTTTGAAAAGTGTACTGTTACTGCCCCATAACTTACATGGGGTTGACCAAACTTGCAGAAACATGTTTATTTCTATTGAAAAACATGTTTTGACACTTTCAGCACACTGGGGTTAAGATCTGAGTGTGTGGGCTCTTCTGAGCCTTGTTGCTACATGGGGATTCAGTTGTCTGAAAAAACGCGTTTATTTCGGGCTGAAAAACACGTTTTGAAAAGTGTACTGTTACTGCCCCATAACTTACATGGGGTTGACCAAACTTGCAGAAACATGTTTATTTCTGCTGAAAAACATGTTTTGAACCTTTCTGCACACTGGGGTTAAGAGCTGAGTGTGTGGGCTCTTCTGAGACTTGCTGCTACATGGGTATTCAGTTGTCTGAAAAAACGCGTTTATTTCGGGCTGAAAAACACGTTTTGAAAAGTGTACTGTTACTGCCCCATAACTTACATGGGGTTGACCAAACTTGCAGAAACATGTTTATTTCTGCTGAAAAACATGTTTTGACACTTTCAGCACACTGGGGTTAAGATCTGAGTGTGTGGGCTCTTCTGAGCCTTGTTGCTACATGGGGATTCAGTTGTCTGAAAAAACGCGTTTATTTCGGGCTGAAAAACACGTTTTGAAAAGTGTACTGTTACTGCCCCATAACTTACATGGGGTTGACCAAACTTGCAGAAACATGTTTATTTCTGCTGAAAAACATGTTTTGACACTTTCAGCACACTGGGGTTAAGATCTGAGTGTGTGGGCTCTTCTGAGCCTTGCTGCTACATGGGTATTCAGTTGTCTGAAAAAACGCGTTTATTTCGGGCTGAAAAACACGTTTTGAAAAGTGTACTGTTACTGACCCATAACTTACATGGGGTTGACCAAACTTGCAGAAACATGTTTATTTCTGCTGAAAAACAAGTTTTGACACTTTCAGCACACTGGGGTTAAGATCTGAGTGTGTGGGCTCTTCTGAGCCTTGTTGCTGCATGGGGATTCAGTTGTCTGAAAAAACGCGTTTATTTCGGGCTGAAAAACACGTTTTGAAAAGTGTACTGTTACTGCCCCATAACTTACATGGGGTTGACCAAACTTGCAGAAACATGTTTATTTCTGCTGAAAAACATGTTTTGACACTTTCAGCACACTGGGGTTAAGATCTGAGTGTGTGGGCTCTTCTGAGCCTTGTTGCTACATGAGGATTCAGTTGTCTGAAAAAACGCGTTTATTTCGGGCTGAAAAACACGTTTTGAAAAGTGTACTGTTACTGCCCCATAACTTACATGGGGTTGACCAAACTTGCAGAAACATGTTTATTTCTGCTGAAAAACATGTTTTGACACTTTCAGCACACTGGGGTTAAGATCTGAGTGTGTGGGCTCTTCTGAGCCTTGCTGCTACATGGGGATTCAGTTGTCTGAAAAAACGCGTTTATTTCGGGCTGAAAAACACGTTTTGAAAAGTGTACTGTTACTGCCCCATAACTTACATGGGGTTGACCAAACTTGCAGAAACATGTTTATTTCTGCTGAAAAAACATGTTTTGACACTTTCAGCACACTGGGGTTAAGATCTGAGTGTGTGGGCTCTTCTGAGCCTTGCTGCTACATGGGTATTCAGTTGTCTGAAAAAACGCGTTTATTTCGGGCTGAAAAACACGTTTTGCAGAGTGTACTGTTACTGCCCCATAACTTACATGGGGTTGACCAAACTTGCAGAAACATGTTTATTTCTGCTGAAAAACATGTTTTGACACTTTCAGCACACTGGGGTTAAGATCTGAGTGTGTGGGCTCTTCTGAGCCTTGTTGCTACATGGGGATTCAGTTGTCTGAAAAAACGCGTTTATTTCGGGCTGAAAAACACGTTTTGAAAAGTGTACTGTTACTGCCCCATAACTTACATGGGGTTGACCAAACTTGCAGAAACATGTTTATTTCTGCTGAAAAACATGTTTTGACACTTTCAGCACACTGGGGTTAAGATCTGAGTGTGTGGGCTCTTCTGAGCCTTGCTGCTACATGGGGATTCAGTTGTCTGAAAAAACGCGTTTATTTCGGGCTGAAAAACACGTTTTGCAGAGTGTACTGTTACTGCCCCATAACTTACATGGGGTTGACCAAACTTGCAGAAACATGTTTATTTCTGCTGAAAAACACGTTTTGACCCTTTCTGCACACTGGGGTTAAGATCTGAGTGTGTGGGCTCGTCTGAGCCTTGCTGCTACATGGGGATTCAGTTGTCTGAAAAAACGCGTTTATTTCGGGCTGAAAAACACGTTTTGAAAAGTGTACTGTTACTGCCCCATAACTTACATGGGGTTGACCAAACTTGCAGAAACATGTTTATTTCTGCTGAAAAACATGTTTTGACACTTTCAGCACACTGGGGTTAAGATCTGAGTGTGTGGGCTCTTCTGAGCCTTGTTGCTACATGGGGATTCAGTTGTCTGAAAAAACGCGTTTATTTCGGGCTGAAAAACACGTTTTGAAAAGTGTACTGTTACTGCCCCATAACTTACATGGGGTTGACCAAACTTGCAGAGACATGTTTATTTCTGCTGAAAAACATGTTTTGAACCTTTCTGCACACTGGGGTTAAGATCTGAGTGTGTGGGCTCTTCTGAGCCTTGCTGCTACATGGGGATTCAGTTGTCTGAAAAAACGCGTTTATTTCGGGCTGAAAAACACGTTTTGCAGAGTGTACTGTTACTGCCCCATAACTTACATGGGGTTGACCAAACTTGCAGAAACATGTTTATTTCTGCTGAAAAACACGTTTTGACCCTTTCTGCACACTGGGGTTAAGAGCTGAGTGTGTGGGCTCTTCTGAGACTTGCTGCTACATGGGTATTCAGTTGTCTGAAAAAACGCGTTTATTTCGGGCTGAAAAACACGTTTTGAAAAGTGTACTGTTACTGCCCCATAACTTACATGGGGTTGACCAAACTTGCAGAAACATGTTTATTTCTGCTGAAAAACATGTTTTGACACTTTCAGCACACTGGGGTTAAGATCTGAGTGTGTGGGCTCTTCTGAGCCTTGCTGCTACATGGGTATTCAGTTGTCTGAAAAACGCGTTTATTTCGGGCTGAAAAACACGTTTTGAAAAGTGTACTGTTACTGCCCCATAACTTACATGGGGTTGACCAAACTTGCAGAAACATGTTTATTTCTGCTGAAAAACAAGTTTTGACACTTTCAGCACACTGGGGTTAAGATCTGAGTGTGTGGGCTCTTCTGAGCCTTGTTGCTGCATGGGGATTCAGTTGTCTGAAAAAACGCGTTTATTTCGGGCTGAAAAACACGTTTTGAAAAGTGTACTGTTACTGCCCCATAACTTACATGGGGTTGACCAAACTTGCAGAAACATGTTTATTTCTGCTGAAAAACATGTTTTGACACTGTCAGCACACTGGGGTTAAGATCTGAGTGTGTGGGCTCTTCTGAGCCTTGTTGCTACATGGGGATTCAGTTGTCTGAAAAAACGCGTTTATTTCGGGCTGAAAAACACGTTTTGAAAAGTGTACTGTTACTGCCCCATAACTTACATGGGGTTGACCAAACTTGCAGAAACATGTTTATTTCTGCTGAAAAACAAGTTTTGACACTTTCAGCACACTGGGGTTAAGATCTGAGTGTGTGGGCTCTTCTGAGCCTTGTTGCTGCATGGGGATTCAGTTGTCTGAAAAAACGCGTTTATTTCGGGCTGAAAAACACGTTTTGAAAAGTGTACTGTTACTGCCCCATAACTTACATGGGGTTGACCAAACTTGCAGAAACATGTTTATTTCTGCTGAAAAACATGTTTTGACACTTTCAGCACACTGGGGTTAAGATCTGAGTGTGTGGGCTCTTCTGAGCCTTGCTGCTACATGGGTATTCAGTTGTCTGAAAAAACGCGTTTATTTCGGGCTGAAAAACACGTTTTGAAAAGTGTACTGTTACTGCCCCATAACTTACACGGGGTTGACCAAACTTGCAGAAACATGTTTATTTCTGCTGAAAAACAAGTTTTGACACTTTCAGCACACTGGGGTTAAGATCTGAGTGTGTGGGCTCTTCTGAGCCTTGTTGCTGCATGGGGATTCAGTTGTCTGAAAAAACGCGTTTATTTCGGGCTGAAAAACACGTTTTGAAAAGTGTACTGTTACTGCCCCATAACTTACATGGGGTTGACCAAACTTGCAGAAACATGTTTATTTCTGCTGAAAAACATGTTTTGACACTTTCAGCACACTGGGGTTAAGATCTGAGTGTGTGGGCTCTTCTGAGCCTTGTTGCTACATGGGGATTCAGTTGTCTGAAAAAACGCGTTTATTTCGTGCTGAAAAACACGTTTTGAAAAGTGTACTGTTACTGCCCCATAACTTACATGGGGTTGACCAAACTTGCAGAAACATGTTTATTTCTGCTGAAAAACATGTTTTGACACTTTCAGCACACTGGGGTTAAGATCTGAGTGTGTGGGCTCTTCTGAGCCTTGCTGCTACATGGGGATTCAGTTGTCTGAAAAAACGCGTTTATTTCGGGCTGAAAAACACGTTTTGAAAAGTGTACTGTTACTGCCCCATAACTTACATGGGGTTGACCAAACTTGCAGAAACATGTTTATTTCTGCTGAAAAACATGTTTTGACACTTTCAGCACACTGGGGTTAAGATCTGAGTGTGTGGGCTCTTCTGAGCCTTGTTGCTACATGGGGATTCAGTTGTCTGAAAAAACGCGTTTATTTCGGGCTGAAAAACACGTTTTGAAAAGTGTACTGTTACTGCCCCATAACTTACATGGGGTTGACCAAACTTGCAGAAACATGTTTATTTCTGCTGAAAAACATGTTTTGACACTTTCAGCACACTGGGGTTAAGATCTGAGTGTGTGGGCTCTTCTGAGCCTTGCTGCTACATGGGGATTCAGTTGTCTGAAAAAACGCGTTTATTTCGGGCTGAAAAACACGTTTTGAAAAGTGTACTGTTACTGCCCCATAACTTACATGGGGTTGACCAAACTTGCAGAAACATGTTTATTTCTGCTGAAAAACATGTTTTGACACTTTCAGCACACTGGGGTTAAGATCTGAGTGTGTGGGCTCTTCTGAGCCTTGCTGCTACATGGGTATTCAGTTGTCTGAAAAAACGCGTTTATTTCGGGCTGAAAAACACGTTTTGCAGAGTGTACTGTTACTGCCCCATAACTTACATGGGGTTGACCAAACTTGCAGAAACATGTTTATTTCTGCTGAAAAACATGTTTTGACACTTTCAGCACACTGGGGTTAAGATCTGAGTGTGTGGGCTCTTCTGAGCCTTGCTGCTACATGGGGATTCAGTTGTCTGAAAAAACGCGTTTATTTCGGGCTGAAAAACACGTTTTGCAGAGTGTACTGTTACTGCCCCATAACTTACATGGGGTTGACCAAACTTGCAGAAACATGTTTATTTCTGCTGAAAAACACGTTTTGACCCTTTCTGCACACTGGGGTTAAGATCTGAGTGTGTGGGCTCGTCTGAGCCTTGCTGCTACATGGGGATTCAGTTGTCTGAAAAAACGCGTTTATTTCGGGCTGAAAAACACGTTTTGAAAAGTGTACTGTTACTGCCCCATAACTTACATGGGGTTGACCAAACTTGCAGAAACATGTTTATTTCTGCTGAAAAACATGTTTTGACACTTTCAGCACACTGGGGTTAAGATCTGAGTGTGTGGGCTCTTCTGAGCCTTGTTGCTACATGGGGATTCAGTTGTCTGAAAAAACGCGTTTATTTCGGGCTGAAAAACACGTTTTGAAAAGTGTACTGTTACTGCCCCATAACTTACATGGGGTTGACCAAACTTGCAGAGACATGTTTATTTCTGCTGAAAAACATGTTTTGAACCTTTCTGCACACTGGGGTTAAGATCTGAGTGTGTGGGCTCTTCTGAGCCTTGCTGCTACATGGGGATTCAGTTGTCTGAAAAAACGCGTTTATTTCGGGCTGAAAAACACGTTTTGCAGAGTGTACTGTTACTGCCCCATAACTTACATGGGGTTGACCAAACTTGCAGAAACATGTTTATTTCTGCTGAAAAACACGTTTTGACCCTTTCTGCACACTGGGGTTAAGAGCTGAGTGTGTGGGCTCTTCTGAGACTTGCTGCTACATGGGTATTCAGTTGTCTGAAAAAACGCGTTTATTTCGGGCTGAAAAACACGTTTTGAAAAGTGTACTGTTACTGCCCCATAACTTACATGGGGTTGACCAAACTTGCAGAAACATGTTTATTTCTGCTGAAAAACATGTTTTGACACTTTCAGCACACTGGGGTTAAGATCTGAGTGTGTGGGCTCTTCTGAGCCTTGCTGCTACATGGGTATTCAGTTGTCTGAAAAACGCGTTTATTTCGGGCTGAAAAACACGTTTTGAAAAGTGTACTGTTACTGCCCCATAACTTACATGGGGTTGACCAAACTTGCAGAAACATGTTTATTTCTGCTGAAAAACAAGTTTTGACACTTTCAGCACACTGGGGTTAAGATCTGAGTGTGTGGTCTCTTCTGAGCCTTGTTGCTGCATGGGGATTCAGTTGTCTGAAAAAACGCGTTTATTTCGGGCTGAAAAACACGTTTTGAAAAGTGTACTGTTACTGCCCCATAACTTACATGGGGTTGACCAAACTTGCAGAAACATGTTTATTTCTGCTGAAAAACATGTTTTGACACTGTCAGCACACTGGGGTTAAGATCTGAGTGTGTGGGCTCTTCTGAGCCTTGTTGCTACATGGGGATTCAGTTGTCTGAAAAAACGCGTTTATTTCGGGCTGAAAAACACGTTTTGAAAAGTGTACTGTTACTGCCCCATAACTTACATGGGGTTGACCAAACTTGCAGAAACATGTTTATTTCTGCTGAAAAACAAGTTTTGACACTTTCAGCACACTGGGGTTAAGATCTGAGTGTGTGGGCTCTTCTGAGCCTTGTTGCTGCATGGGGATTCAGTTGTCTGAAAAAACGCGTTTATTTCGGGCTGAAAAACACGTTTTGAAAAGTGTACTGTTACTGCCCCATAACTTACATGGGGTTGACCAAACTTGCAGAAACATGTTTATTTCTGCTGAAAAACAAGTTTTGACCCTTTCTGCACACTGGGGTTAAGATCTGAGTGTGTGGGCTCTTCTGAGCCTTGTTGCTACATGGGGATTCAGTTGTCTGAAAAAACGCGTTTATTTCGGGCTGAAAAACACGTTTTGAAAAGTGTACTGTTACTGCCCCATAACTTACATGGGGTTGACCAAACTTGCAGAAACATGTTTATTTCTGCTGAAAAACATGTTTTGACACTTTCAGCACACTGGGGTTAAGATCTGAGTGTGTGGGCTCTTCTGAGCCTTGTTGCTACATGGGGATTCAGTTGTCTGAAAAAACGCGTTTATTTCGGGCTGAAAAACACGTTTTGAAAAGTGTACTGTTACTGCCCCATAACTTACATGGGGTTGACCAAACTTGCAGAAACATGTTTATTTCTGCTGAAAAACATGTTTTGACACTTTCAGCACACTGGGGTTAAGATCTGAGTGTGTGGGCTCTTCTGAGCCTTGCTGCTACATGGGGATTCAGTTGTCTGAAAAAACGCGTTTATTTCGGGCTGAAAAACACGTTTTGAAAAGTGTACTGTTACTGCCCCATAACTTACATGGGGTTGACCAAACTTGCAGAAACATGTTTATTTCTGCTGAAAAACATGTTTTGACACTTTCAGCACACTGGGGTTAAGATCTGAGTGTGTGGGCTCTTCTGAGCCTTGCTGCTGCATGGGGATTCAGTTGTCTGAAAAAACGCGTTTATTTCGGGCTGAAAAACACGTTTTGAAAAGTGTACTGTTACTGCCCCATAACTTACATGGGGTTGACCAAACTTGCAGAAACATGTTTATTTCTGCTGAAAAACATGTTTTGACACTTTCAGCACACTGGGGTTAAGATCTGAGTGTGTGGGCTCTTCTGAGCCTTGTTGCTACATGGGGATTCAGTTGTCTGAAAAAACGCGTTTATTTCGGGCTGAAAAACACGTTTTGAAAAGTGTACTGTTACTGCCCCATAACTTACATGGGGTTGACCAAACTTGCAGAAACATGTTTATTTCTGCTGAAAAACATGTTTTGACACTTTCAGCACACTGGGGTTAAGATCTGAGTGTGTGGGCTCTTCTGAGCCTTGCTGCTACATGGGGATTCAGTTGTCTGAAAAAACGCGTTTATTTCGGGCTGAAAAACACGTTTTGAAAAGTGTACTGTTACTGCCCCATAACTTACATGGGGTTGACCAAACTTGCAGAAACATGTTTATTTCTGCTGAAAAACATGTTTTGACACTTTCAGCACACTGGGGTTAAGATCTGAGTGTGTGGGCTCTTCTGAGCCTTGTTGCTACATGGGGATTCAGTTGTCTGAAAAAACGCGTTTATTTCGGGCTGAAAAACACGTTTTGAAAAGTGTACTGTTACTGCCCCATAACTTACATGGGGTTGACCAAACTTGCAGAAACATGTTTATTTCTGCTGAAAAACATGTTTTGACACTTTCAGCACACTGGGGTTAAGATCTGAGTGTGTGGGCTCTTCTGAGCCTTGTTGCTACATGGGGATTCAGTTGTCTGAAAAAACGCGTTTATTTCGGGCTGAAAAACACGTTTTGAAAAGTGTACTGTTACTGCCCCATAACTTACATGGGGTTGACCAAACTTGCAGAAACATGTTTATTTCTGCTGAAAAACATGTTTTGACACTTTCAGCACACTGGGGTTAAGATCTGAGTGTGTGGGCTCTTCTGAGCCTTGCTGCTACATGGGGATTCAGTTGTCTGAAAAAACGCGTTTATTTCGGGCTGAAAAACACGTTTTGAAAAGTGTACTGTTACTGACCCATAACTTACATGGGGTTGACCAAACTTGCAGAAACATGTTTATTTCTGCTGAAAAACAAGTTTTGACACTTTCAGCACACTGGGGTTAAGATCTGAGTGTGTGGGCTCTTCTGAGCCTTGTTGCTGCATGGGGATTCAGTTGTCTGAAAAAACGCGTTTATTTCGGGCTGAAAAACACGTTTTGAAAAGTGTACTGTTACTGCCCCATAACTTACATGGGGTTGACCAAACTTGCAGAAACATGTTTATTTCTGCTGAAAAACATGTTTTGACACTTTCAGCACACTGGGGTTAAGATCTGAGTGTGTGGGCTCTTCTGAGCCTTGTTGCTACATGGGGATTCAGTTGTCTGAAAAAACGCGTTTATTTCGGGCTGAAAAACACGTTTTGAAAAGTGTACTGTTACTGCCCCATAACTTACATGGGGTTGACCAAACTTGCAGAAACATGTTTATTTCTGCTGAAAAACATGTTTTGACACTTTCAGCACACTGGGGTTAAGATCTGAGTGTGTGGGCTCTTCTGAGCCTTGTTGCTACATGGGGATTCAGTTGTCTGAAAAAACGCGTTTATTTCGGGCTGAAAAACACGTTTTGAAAAGTGTACTGTTACTGCCCCATAACTTACATGGGGTTGACCAAACTTGCAGAAACATGTTTATTTCTGCTGAAAAACATGTTTTGACACTTTCAGCACACTGGGGTTAAGATCTGAGTGTGTGGGCTCTTCTGAGCCTTGCTGCTACATGGGTATTCAGTTGTATGAAAAAACGCGTTTATTTCGGGCTGAAAAACACGTTTTGCAGAGTGTACTGTTACTGCCCCATAACTTACATGGGGTTGACCAAACTTGCAGAAACATGTTTATTTCTGCTGAAAAACATGTTTTGACACTTTCAGAACACTGGGGTTAAGATCTGAGTGTGTGGGCTCTTCTGAGCCTTGTTGCTACATGGGGATTCAGTTGTCTGAAAAAACGCGTTTATTTCGGGCTGAAAAACACGTTTTGAAAAGTGTACTGTTACTGCCCCATAACTTACATGGGGTTGACCAAACTTGCAGAAACATGTTTATTTCTGCTGAAAAACACGTTTTGACCCTTTCTGCACACTGGGGTTAAGATCTGAGTGTGTGGGCTCGTCTGAGCCTTGCTGCTACATGGGGATTCAGTTGTCTGAAAAAACGCGTTTATTTCGGGCTGAAAAACACGTTTTGAAAAGTGTACTGTTACTGCCCCATAACTTACATGGGGTTGACCAAACTTGCAGAAACATGTTTATTTCTGCTGAAAAACATGTTTTGACACTTTCAGCACACTGGGGTTAAGATCTGAGTGTGTGGGCTCTTCTGAGCCTTGTTGCTACATGGGGATTCAGTTGTCTGAAAAAACGCGTTTATTTCGGGCTGAAAAACACGTTTTGAAAAGTGTACTGTTACTGCCCCATAACTTACATGGGGTTGACCAAACTTGCAGAAACATGTTTATTTCTGCTGAAAAACATGTTTTGAACCTTTCTGCACACTGGGGTTAAGATCTGAGTGTGTGGGCTCTTCTGAGCCTTGCTGCTACATGGGGATTCAGTTGTCTGAAAAAACGCGTTTATTTCGGGCTGAAAAACACGTTTTGCAGAGTGTACTGTTACTGCCCCATAACTTACATGGGGTTGACCAAACTTGCAGAAACATGTTTATTTCTGCTGAAAACACGTTTTGACCCTTTCTGCACACTGGGGTTAAGAGCTGAGTGTGTGGGCTCTTCTGAGACTTGCTGCTACATGGGTATTCAGTTGTATGAAAAAACGCGTTTATTTCGGGCTGAAAAACACGTTTTGAAAAGTGTACTGTTACTGCCCCATAACTTACATGGGGTTGACCAAACTTGCAGAAACATGTTTATTTCTGCTGAAAAACATGTTTTGACACTTTCAGCACACTGGGGTTAAGATCTGAGTGTGTGGGCTCTTCTGAGCCTTGTTGCTACATGGGGATTCAGTTGTCTGAAAAAACGCGTTTATTTCGGGCTGAAAAACACGTTTTGAAAAGTGTACTGTTACTGCCCCATAACTTACATGGGGTTGACCAAACTTGCAGAAACATGTTTATTTCTGCTGAAAAACATGTTTTGACACTTTCAGCACACTGGGGTTAAGATCTGAGTGTGTGGGCTCTTCTGAGCCTTGCTGCTACATGGGTATTCAGTTGTCTGAAAAAACGCGTTTATTTCGGGCTGAAAAACACGTTTTGAAAAGTGTACTGTTACTGCCCCATAACTTACATGGGGTTGACCAAACTTGCAGAAACATGTTTATTTCTGCTGAAAAACAAGTTTTGACACTTTCAGCACACTGGGGTTAAGATCTGAGTGTGTGGGCTCTTCTGAGCCTTGTTGCTGCATGGGGATTCAGTTGTCTGAAAAAACGCGTTTATTTCGGGCTGAAAAACACGTTTTGAAAAGTGTACTGTTACTGCCCCATAACTTACATGGGGTTGACCAAACTTGCAGAAACATGTTTATTTCTGCTGAAAAACATGTTTTGACACTTTCAGCACACTGGGGTTAAGATCTGAGTGTGTGGGCTCTTCTGAGCCTTGTTGCTACATGGGGATTCAGTTGTCTGAAAAAACGCGTTTATTTCGGGCTGAAAAACACGTTTTGCAGAGTGTACTGTTACTGCCCCATAACTTACATGGGGTTGACCAAACTTGCAGAAACATGTTTATTTCTGCTGAAAAACATGTTTTGACACTTTCAGCACACTGGGGTTAAGATCTGAGTGTGTGGGCTCTTCTGAGCCTTGCTGCTACATGGGGATTCAGTTGTCTGAAAAAACGCGTTTATTTCGGGCTGAAAAACACGTTTTGCAGAGTGTACTGTTACTGCCCCATAACTTACATGGGGTTGACCAAACTTGCAGAAACATGTTTATTTCTGCTGAAAAACACGTTTTGACCCTTTCTGCACACTGGGGTTAAGAGCTGAGTGTGTGGGCTCTTCTGAGACTTGCTGCTACATGGGTATTCAGTTGTCTGAAAAAACGCGTTTATTTCGGGCTGAAAAACACGTTTTGAAAAGTGTACTGTTACTGCCCCATAACTTACATGGGGTTGACCAAACTTGCAGAAACATGTTTATTTCTGCTGAAAAACATGTTTTGACACTTTCAGCACACTGGGGTTAAGATCTGAGTGTGTGGGCTCTTCTGAGCCTTGCTGCTACATGGGGATTCAGTTGTCTGAAAAAACGCGTTTATTTCGGGCTGAAAAACACGTTTTGAAAAGTGTACTGTTACTGCCCCATAACTTACATGGGGTTGACCAAACTTGCAGAAACATGTTTATTTCTGCTGAAAAACATGTTTTGACACTTTCAGCACACTGGGGTTAAGATCTGAGTGTGTGGGCTCTTCTGAGCCTTGCTGCTACATGGGGATTCAGTTGTCTGAAAAAACGCGTTTATTTCGGGCTGAAAAACACGTTTTGAAAAGTGTACTGTTACTGCCCCATAACTTACATGGGGTTGACCAAACTTGCAGAAACATGTTTATTTCTGCTGAAAAACATGTTTTGACACTTTCAGCACACTGGGGTTAAGATCTGAGTGTGTGGGCTCTTCTGAGCCTTGTTGCTACATGGGGATTCAGTTGTCTGAAAAAACGCGTTTATTTCGGGCTGAAAAACACGTTTTGAAAAGTGTACTGTTACTGCCCCATAACTTACATGGGGTTGACCAAACTTGCAGAAACATGTTTATTTCTGCTGAAAAACATGTTTTGACACCTTCAGCACACTGGGGTTAAGATCTGAGTGTGTAGGCTCTTCTGAGCCTTGTTGCTACATGGGGATTCAGTTGTCTGAAAAAACGCGTTTATTTCGGGCTGAAAAACACGTTTTGAAAAGTGTACTGTTACTGCCCCATAACTTACATGGGGTTGACCAAACTTGCAGAAACATGTTTATTTCTGCTGAAAAACATGTTTTGACACTTTCAGCACACTGGGGTTAAGATCTGAGTGTGTGGGCTCTTCTGAGCCTTGTTGCTACATGGGGATTCAGTTGTCTGAAAAAACACGTTTATTTCGGGCTGAAAAACACGTTTTGAAAAGTGTACTGTTACTGCCCCATAACTTACATGGGGTTGACCAAACTTGCAGAAACATGTTTATTTCTGCTGAAAAACAAGTTTTGACCCTTTCTGCACACTGGGGTTAAGATCTGAGTGTGTGGGCTCTTCTGAGCCTTGTTGCTGCATGGGGATTCAGTTGTCTGAAAAAACGCGTTTATTTCGGGCTGAAAAACACGTTTTGAAAAGTGTACTGTTACTGCCCCATAACTTACATGGGGTTGACCAAACTTGCAGAAACATGTTTATTTCTGCTGAAAAACATGTTTTGACACTTTCAGCACACTGGGGTTAAGATCTGAGTGTGTGGGCTCCTCTGAGCCTTGTTGCTACATGGGGATTCAGTTGTCTGAAAAAACGCGTTTATTTCGGGCTGAAAAACACGTTTTGAAAAGTGTACTGTTACTGCCCCATAACTTACATGGGGTTGACCAAACTTGCAGAAACATGTTTATTTCTGCTGAAAAACAAGTTTTGACACTTTCAGCACACTGGGGTTAAGATCTGAGTGTGTGGGCTCTTCTGAGCCTTGTTGCTGCATGGGGATTCAGTTGTCTGAAAAAACGCGTTTATTTCGGGCTGAAAAACACGTTTTGAAAAGTGTACTGTTACTGCCCCATAACTTACATGGGGTTGACCAAACTTGCAGAAACATGTTTATTTCTGCTGAAAAACATGTTTTGACACTTTCAGCACACTGGGGTTAAGATCTGAGTGTGTGGGCTCTTCTGAGCCTTGTTGCTACATGGGGATTCAGTTGTCTGAAAAAACGCGTTTATTTCGGGCTGAAAAACACGTTTTGAAAAGTGTACTGTTACTGCCCCATAACTTACATGGGGTTGACCAAACTTGCAGAAACATGTTTATTTCTGCTGAAAAACATGTTTTGACACTTTCAGCACACTGGGGTTAAGATCTGAGTGTGTGGGCTCTTCTGAGCCTTGTTGCTACATGGGGATTCAGTTGTCTGAAAAAACGCGTTTATTTCGGGCTGAAAAACACGTTTTGAAAAGTGTACTGTTACTGCCCCATAACTTACATGGGGTTGACCAAACTTGCAGAAACATGTTTATTTCTGCTGAAAAACATGTTTTGAAACCTTCAGCACACTGGGGTTAAGATCTGAGTGTGTAGGCTCTTCTGAGCCTTGTTGCTACATGGGGATTCAGTTGTCTGAAAAAACGCGTTTATTTCGGGATGAAAAACACGTTTTGAAAAGTGTACTGTTACTGCCCCATAACTTACATGGGGTTGACCAAACTTGCAGAAACATGTTTATTTCTGCTGAAAAACATGTTTTGACACTTTCAGCACACTGGGGTTAAGATCTGAGTGTGTGGGCTCTTCTGAGCCTTGTTGCTACATGGGGATTCAGTTGTCTGAAAAAACACGTTTATTTCGGGCTGAAAAACACGTTTTGAAAAGTGTACTGTTACTGCCCCATAACTTACATGGGGTTGACCAAACTTGCAGAAACATGTTTATTTCTGCTGAAAAACAAGTTTTGACCCTTTCTGCACACTGGGGTTAAGATCTGAGTGTGTGGGCTCTTCTGAGCCTTGTTGCTACATGGGGATTCAGTTGTCTGAAAAAACGCGTTTATTTCGGGCTGAAAAACACGTTTTGAAAAGTGTACTGTTACTGCCCCATAACTTACATGGGGTTGACCAAACTTGCAGAAACATGTTTATTTCTGCTGAAAAACATGTTTTGACACTTTCAGCACACTGGGGTTAAGATCTGAGTGTGTGGGCTCTTCTGAGCCTTGCTGCTACATGGGTATTCAGTTGTCTGAAAAAACGCGTTTATTTCGGGCTGAAAAACACGTTTTGAAAAGTGTACTGTTACTGCCCCATAACTTACATGGGGTTGACCAAACTTGCAGAAACATGTTTATTTCTGCTGAAAAACAAGTTTTGACACTTTCAGCACACTGGGGTTAAGATCTGAGTGTGTGGGCTCTTCTGAGCCTTTTTGCTGCATGGGGATTCAGTTGTCTGAAAAAACGCGTTTATTTCGGGCTGAAAAACACGTTTTGAAAAGTGTACTGTTACTGCCCCATAACTTACATGGGGTTGACCAAACTTGCAGAAACATGTTTATTTCTGCTGAAAAACATGTTTTGACACTTTCAGCACACTGGGGTTAAGATCTGAGTGTGTGGGCTCTTCTGAGCCTTGTTGCTACATGGGGATTCAGTTGTCTGAAAAAACGCGTTTATTTCGGGCTGAAAAACACGTTTTGAAAAGTGTACTGTTACTGCCCCATAACTTACATGGGGTTGACCAAACTTGCAGAAACATGTTTATTTCTGCTGAAAAACATGTTTTGACACTTTCAGCACACTGGGGTTAAGATCTGAGTGTGTGGGCTCTTCTGAGCCTTGCTGCTACATGGGGATTCAGTTGTCTGAAAAAACGCGTTTATTTCGGGCTGAAAAACACGTTTTAAAAAGTGTACTGTTACTGCCCCATAACTTACATGGGGTTGACCAAACTTGCAGAAACATGTTTATTTCTGCTGAAAAACATGTTTTGACACTTTCAGCACACTGGGGTTAAGATCTGAGTGTGTGGGCTCTTCTGAGCCTTGTTGCTGCATGGGGATTCAGTTGTCTGAAAAAACGCGTTTATTTCGGGCTGAAAAACACGTTTTGAAAAGTGTACTGTTACTGCCCCATAACTTACATGGGGTTGACCAAACTTGCAGAAACATGTTTATTTCTGCTGAAAAACATGTTTTGACACTTTCAGCACACTGGGGTTAAGATCTGAGTGTGTGGGCTCTTCTGAGCCTTGCTGCTACATGGGGATTCAGTTGTCTGAAAAAACGCGTTTATTTCGGGCTGAAAAACACGTTTTGAAAAGTGTACTGTTACTGCCCCATAACTTACATGGGGTTGACCAAACTTGCAGAAACATGTTTATTTCTGCTGAAAAACATGTTTTGACACTTTCAGCACACTGGGGTTAAGATCTGAGTGTGTGGGCTCTTCTGAGCCTTGTTGCTACATGGGGATTCAGTTGTCTGAAAAAACGCGTTTATTTCGGGCTGAAAAACACGTTTTGAAAAGTGTACTGTTACTGCCCCATAACTTACATGGGGTTGACCAAACTTGCAGAAACATGTTTATTTCTGCTGAAAAACATGTTTTGACACTTTCAGCACACTGGGGTTAAGATCTGAGTGTGTGGGCTCTTCTGAGCCTTGTTGCTACATGGGGATTCAGTTGTCTGAAAAAACGCGTTTATTTCGGGCTGAAAAACACGTTTTGAAAAGTGTACTGTTACTGCCCCATAACTTACATGGGGTTGACCAAACTTGCAGAAACATGTTTATTTCTGCTGAAAAACATGTTTTGACACTTTCAGCACACTGGGGTTAAGATCTGAGTGTGTGGGCTCTTCTGAGCCTTGCTGCTACATGGGGATTCAGTTGTCTGAAAAAACGCGTTTATTTCGGGCTGAAAAACACGTTTTGAAAAGTGTACTGTTACTGACCCATAACTTACATGGGGTTGACCAAACTTGCAGAAACATGTTTATTTCTGCTGAAAAACAAGTTTTGACACTTTCAGCACACTGGGGTTAAGATCTGAGTGTGTGGGCTCTTCTGAGCCTTGTTGCTGCATGGGGATTCAGTTGTCTGAAAAAACGCGTTTATTTCGGGCTGAAAAACACGTTTTGAAAAGTGTACTGTTACTGCCCCATAACTTACATGGGGTTGACCAAACTTGCAGAAACATGTTTATTTCTGCTGAAAAACATGTTTTGACACTTTCAGCACACTGGGGTTAAGATCTGAGTGTGTGGGCTCTTCTGAGCCTTGTTGCTACATGGGGATTCAGTTGTCTGAAAAAACGCGTTTATTTCGGGCTGAAAAACACGTTTTGAAAAGTGTACTGTTACTGCCCCATAACTTACATGGGGTTGACCAAACTTGCAGAAACATGTTTATTTCTGCTGAAAAACATGTTTTGACACTTTCAGCACACTGGGGTTAAGATCTGAGTGTGTGGGCTCTTCTGAGCCTTGTTGCTACATGGGGATTCAGTTGTCTGAAAAAACGCGTTTATTTCGGGCTGAAAAACACGTTTTGAAAAGTGTACTGTTACTGCCCCATAACTTACATGGGGTTGACCAAACTTGCAGAAACATGTTTATTTCTGCTGAAAAACATGTTTTGACACTTTCAGCACACTGGGGTTAAGATCTGAGTGTGTGGGCTCTTCTGAGCCTTGCTGCTACATGGGGATTCAGTTGTCTGAAAAAACGCGTTTATTTCGGGCTGAAAAACACGTTTTGCAGACTGTACTGTTACTGCCCCATAACTTACATGGGGTTGACCAAACTTGCAGAAACATGTTTATTTCTGCTGAAAAACACGTTTTGACCCTTTCTGCACACTGGGGTTAAGATCTGAGTGTGTGGGCTCGTCTGAGCCTTGCTGCTACATGGGTATTCAGTTGTCTGAAAAACGCGTTTATTTCGGGCTGAAAAACACGTTTTGAAAAGTGTACTGTTACTGCCCCATAACTTACATGGGGTTGACCAAACTTGCAGAAACATGTTTATTTCTGCTGAAAAACAAGTTTTGACACTTTCAGCACACTGGGGTTAAGATCTGAGTGTGTGGGCTCTTCTGAGCCTTGTTGCTGCATGGGGATTCAGTTGTCTGAAAAAACGCGTTTATTTCGGGCTGAAAAACACGTTTTGAAAAGTGTACTGTTACTGCCCCATAACTTACATGGGGTTGACCAAACTTGCAGAAACATGTTTATTTCTGCTGAAAAACATGTTTTGACACTTTCAGCACACTGGGGTTAAGATCTGAGTGTGTGGGCTCTTCTGAGCCTTGCTGCTACATGGGTATTCAGTTGTATGAAAAAACGCGTTTATTTCGGGCTGAAAAACACGTTTTGCAGAGTGTACTGTTACTGCCCCATAACTTACATGGGGTTGACCAAACTTGCAGAAACATGTTTATTTCTGCTGAAAAACATGTTTTGACACTTTCAGAACACTGGGGTTAAGATCTGAGTGTGTGGGCTCTTCTGAGCCTTGTTGCTACATGGGGATTCAGTTGTCTGAAAAAACGCGTTTATTTCGGGCTGAAAAACACGTTTTGAAAAGTGTACTGTTACTGCCCCATAACTTACATGGGGTTGACCAAACTTGCAGAAACATGTTTATTTCTGCTGAAAAACACGTTTTGACCCTTTCTGCACACTGGGGTTAAGATCTGAGTGTGTGGGCTCGTCTGAGCCTTGCTGCTACATGGGGATTCAGTTGTCTGAAAAAACGCGTTTATTTCGGGCTGAAAAACACGTTTTGAAAAGTGTACTGTTACTGCCCCATAACTTACATGGGGTTGACCAAACTTGCAGAAACATGTTTATTTCTGCTGAAAAACATGTTTTGACACTTTCAGCACACTGGGGTTAAGATCTGAGTGTGTGGGCTCTTCTGAGCCTTGTTGCTACATGGGGATTCAGTTGTCTGAAAAAACGCGTTTATTTCGGGCTGAAAAACACGTTTTGAAAAGTGTACTGTTACTGCCCCATAACTTACATGGGGTTGACCAAACTTGCAGAAACATGTTTATTTCTGCTGAAAAACATGTTTTGAACCTTTCTGCACACTGGGGTTAAGATCTGAGTGTGTGGGCTCTTCTGAGCCTTGCTGCTACATGGGGATTCAGTTGTCTGAAAAAACGCGTTTATTTCGGGCTGAAAAACACGTTTTGCAGAGTGTACTGTTACTGCCCCATAACTTACATGGGGTTGACCAAACTTGCAGAAACATGTTTATTTCTGCTGAAAACACGTTTTGACCCTTTCTGCACACTGGGGTTAAGAGCTGAGTGTGTGGGCTCTTCTGAGACTTGCTGCTACATGGGTATTCAGTTGTATGAAAAAACGCGTTTATTTCGGGCTGAAAAACACGTTTTGAAAAGTGTACTGTTACTGCCCCATAACTTACATGGGGTTGACCAAACTTGCAGAAACATGTTTATTTCTGCTGAAAAACATGTTTTGACACTTTCAGCACACTGGGGTTAAGATCTGAGTGTGTGGGCTCTTCTGAGCCTTGTTGCTACATGGGGATTCAGTTGTCTGAAAAAACGCGTTTATTTCGGGCTGAAAAACACGTTTTGAAAAGTGTACTGTTACTGCCCCATAACTTACATGGGGTTGACCAAACTTGCAGAAACATGTTTATTTCTGCTGAAAAACATGTTTTGACACTTTCAGCACACTGGGGTTAAGATCTGAGTGTGTGGGCTCTTCTGAGCCTTGCTGCTACATGGGTATTCAGTTGTCTGAAAAAACGCGTTTATTTCGGGCTGAAAAACACGTTTTGAAAAGTGTACTGTTACTGCCCCATAACTTACATGGGGTTGACCAAACTTGCAGAAACATGTTTATTTCTGCTGAAAAACAAGTTTTGACACTTTCAGCACACTGGGGTTAAGATCTGAGTGTGTGGGCTCTTCTGAGCCTTGTTGCTGCATGGGGATTCAGTTGTCTGAAAAAACGCGTTTATTTCGGGCTGAAAAACACGTTTTGAAAAGTGTACTGTTACTGCCCCATAACTTACATGGGGTTGACCAAACTTGCAGAAACATGTTTATTTCTGCTGAAAAACATGTTTTGACACTTTCAGCACACTGGGGTTAAGATCTGAGTGTGTGGGCTCTTCTGAGCCTTGTTGCTACATGGGGATTCAGTTGTCTGAAAAAACGCGTTTATTTCGGGCTGAAAAACACGTTTTGAAAAGTGTACTGTTACTGCCCCATAACTTACATGGGGTTGACCAAACTTGCAGAAACATGTTTATTTCTGCTGAAAAACATGTTTTGACACTTTCAGCACACTGGGGTTAAGATCTGAGTGTGTGGGCTCTTCTGAGCCTTGCTGCTACATGGGGATTCAGTTGTCTGAAAAAACGCGTTTATTTCGGGCTGAAAAACACGTTTTGCAGAGTGTACTGTTACTGCCCCATAACTTACATGGGGTTGACCAAACTTGCAGAAACATGTTTATTTCTGCTGAAAAACACGTTTTGACCCTTTCTGCACACTGGGGTTAAGAGCTGAGTGTGTGGGCTCTTCTGAGACTTGCTGCTACATGGGTATTCAGTTGTCTGAAAAAACGCGTTTATTTCGGGCTGAAAAACACGTTTTGAAAAGTGTACTGTTACTGCCCCATAACTTACATGGGGTTGACCAAACTTGCAGAAACATGTTTATTTCTGCTGAAAAACATGTTTTGACACTTTCAGCACACTGGGGTTAAGATCTGAGTGTGTGGGCTCTTCTGAGCCTTGCTGCTACATGGGGATTCAGTTGTCTGAAAAAACGCGTTTATTTCGGGCTGAAAAACACGTTTTGAAAAGTGTACTGTTACTGCCCCATAACTTACATGGGGTTGACCAAACTTGCAGAAACATGTTTATTTCTGCTGAAAAACATGTTTTGACACTTTCAGCACACTGGGGTTAAGATCTGAGTGTGTGGGCTCTTCTGAGCCTTGCTGCTACATGGGGATTCAGTTGTCTGAAAAAACGCGTTTATTTCGGGCTGAAAAACACGTTTTGAAAAGTGTACTGTTACTGCCCCATAACTTACATGGGGTTGACCAAACTTGCAGAAACATGTTTATTTCTGCTGAAAAACATGTTTTGACACTTTCAGCACACTGGGGTTAAGATCTGAGTGTGTGGGCTCTTCTGAGCCTTGTTGCTACATGGGGATTCAGTTGTCTGAAAAAACGCGTTTATTTCGGGCTGAAAAACACGTTTTGAAAAGTGTACTGTTACTGCCCCATAACTTACATGGGGTTGACCAAACTTGCAGAAACATGTTTATTTCTGCTGAAAAACATGTTTTGACACCTTCAGCACACTGGGGTTAAGATCTGAGTGTGTAGGCTCTTCTGAGCCTTGTTGCTACATGGGGATTCAGTTGTCTGAAAAAACGCGTTTATTTCGGGCTGAAAAACACGTTTTGAAAAGTGTACTGTTACTGCCCCATAACTTACATGGGGTTGACCAAACTTGCAGAAACATGTTTATTTCTGCTGAAAAACATGTTTTGACACTTTCAGCACACTGGGGTTAAGATCTGAGTGTGTGGGCTCTTCTGAGCCTTGTTGCTACATGGGGATTCAGTTGTCTGAAAAAACACGTTTATTTCGGGCTGAAAAACACGTTTTGAAAAGTGTACTGTTACTGCCCCATAACTTACATGGGGTTGACCAAACTTGCAGAAACATGTTTATTTCTGCTGAAAAACATGTTTTGAACCTTTCTGCACACTGGGGTTAAGATCTGAGTGTGTGGGCTCTTCTGAGCCTTGCTGCTACATGGGGATTCAGTTGTCTGAAAAAACGCGTTTATTTCGGGCTGAAAAACACGTTTTGCAGAGTGTACTGTTACTGCCCCATAACTTACATGGGGTTGACCAAACTTGCAGAAACATGTTTATTTCTGCTGAAAAACACGTTTTGACCCTTTCTGCACACTGGGGTTAAGAGCTGAGTGTGTGGGCTCTTCTGAGCCTTGCTGCTACATGGGGATTCAGTTGTCTGAAAAAACGCGTTTATTTCGGGCTGAAAAACACGTTTTGCAGAGTGTACTGTTACTGCCCCATAACTTACATGGGGTTGACCAAACTTGCAGAAACATGTTTATTTCTGCTGAAAAACACGTTTTGACCCTTTCTGCACACTGGGGTTAAGAGCTGAGTGTGTGGGCTCTTCTGAGACTTGCTGCTACATGGGTATTCAGTTGTTTGAAAAAACGCGTTTATTTCAGGCTGAAAAACACGTTTTGAAAAGTGTACTGTTACTGCCCCATAACTTACATGGGGTTGACCAAACTTGCAGAAACATGTTTATTTCTGCTGAAAAACATGTTTTGACACTTTCAGCACACTGGGGTTAAGATCTGAGTGTGTGGGCTCTTCTGAGCCTTGTTGCTACATGGGGATTCAGTTGTCTGAAAAAACGCGTTTATTTCGGGCTGAAAAACACGTTTTGAAAAGTGTACTGTTACTGCCCCATAACTTACATGGGGTTGACCAAACTTGCAGAAACATGTTTATTTCTGCTGAAAAACATGTTTTGACACTTTCAGCACACTGGGGTTAAGATCTGAGTGTGTGGGCTCTTCTGAGCCTTGTTGCTACATGGGGATTCAGTTGTCTGAAAAAACGCGTTTATTTCGGGCTGAAAAACACGTTTTGAAAAGTGTACTGTTACTGCCCCATAACTTACATGGGGTTGACCAAACTTGCAGAAACATGTTTATTTCTGCTGAAAAACATGTTTTGACACTTTCAGCACACTGGGGTTAAGATCTGAGTGTGTGGGCTCTTCTGAGCCTTGTTGCTACATGGGGATTCAGTTGTCTGAAAAAACGCGTTTATTTCGGGCTGAAAAACACGTTTTGAAAAGTGTACTGTTACTGCCCCATAACTTACATGGGGTTGACCAAACTTGCAGAAACATGTTTATTTCTGCTGAAAAACATGTTTTGACACTTTCAGCACACTGGGGTTAAGATCTGAGTGTGTGGGCTCTTCTGAGCCTTGTTGCTACATGGGGATTCAGTTGTCTGAAAAAACGCGTTTATTTCGGGCTGAAAAACACGTTTTGAAAAGTGTACTGTTACTGCCCCATAACTTACATGGGGTTGACCAAACTTGCAGAAACATGTTTATTTCTGCTGAAAAACATGTTTTGACACTTTCAGCACACTGGGGTTAAGATCTGAGTGTGTGGGCTCTTCTGAGCCTTGCTGCTACATGAGGATTCAGTTGTCTGAAAAAACGCGTTTATTTCGGGCTGAAAAACACGTTTTGCAGAGTGTACTGTTACTGCCCCATAACTTACATGGGGTTGACCAAACTTGCAGAAACATGTTTATTTCTGCTGAAAAACACGTTTTGACCCTTTCTGCACACTGGGGTTAAGAGCTGAGTGTGTGGGCTCTTCTGAGACTTGCTGCTACATGGGTATTCAGTTGTCTGAAAAAACGCGTTTATTTCGGGCTGAAAAACACGTTTTGAAAAGTGTACTGTTACTGCCCCATAACTTACATGGGGTTGACCAAACTTGCAGAAACATGTTTATTTCTGCTGAAAAACATGTTTTGACACTTTCAGCACACTGGGGTTAAGATCTGAGTGTGTGGGCTCTTCTGAGCCTTGCTGCTACATGGGGATTCAGTTGTCTGAAAAAACGCGTTTATTTCGGGCTGAAAAACACGTTTTGAAAAGTGTACTGTTACTGCCCCATAACTTACATGGGGTTGACCAAACTTGCAGAAACATGTTTATTTCTGCTGAAAAACATGTTTTGACACTTTCAGCACACTGGGGTTAAGATCTGAGTGTGTGGGCTCTTCTGAGCCTTGCTGCTACATGGGGATTCAGTTGTCTGAAAAAACGCGTTTATTTCGGGCTGAAAAACACGTTTTGAAAAGTGTACTGTTACTGCCCCATAACTTACATGGGGTTGACCAAACTTGCAGAAACATGTTTATTTCTGCTGAAAAACATGTTTTGACACTTTCAGCACACTGGGGTTAAGATCTGAGTGTGTGGGCTCTTCTGAGCCTTGTTGCTACATGGGGATTCAGTTGTCTGAAAAAACGCGTTTATTTCGGGCTGAAAAACACGTTTTGAAAAGTGTACTGTTACTGCCCCATAACTTACATGGGGTTGACCAAACTTGCAGAAACATGTTTATTTCTGCTGAAAAACATGTTTTGACACCTTCAGCACACTGGGGTTAAGATCTGAGTGTGTAGGCTCTTCTGAGCCTTGTTGCTACATGGGGATTCAGTTGTCTGAAAAAACGCGTTTATTTCGGGCTGAAAAACACGTTTTGAAAAGTGTACTGTTACTGCCCCATAACTTACATGGGGTTGACCAAACTTGCAGAAACATGTTTATTTCTGCTGAAAAACATGTTTTGACACTTTCAGCACACTGGGGTTAAGATCTGAGTGTGTGGGCTCTTCTGAGCCTTGTTGCTACATGGGGATTCAGTTGTCTGAAAAAACACGTTTATTTCGGGCTGAAAAACACGTTTTGAAAAGTGTACTGTTACTGCCCCATAACTTACATGGGGTTGACCAAACTTGCAGAAACATGTTTATTTCTGCTGAAAAACATGTTTTGAACCTTTCTGCACACTGGGGTTAAGATCTGAGTGTGTGGGCTCTTCTGAGCCTTGCTGCTACATGGGGATTCAGTTGTCTGAAAAAACGCGTTTATTTCGGGCTGAAAAACACGTTTTGCAGAGTGTACTGTTACTGCCCCATAACTTACATGGGGTTGACCAAACTTGCAGAAACATGTTTATTTCTGCTGAAAAACACGTTTTGACCCTTTCTGCACACTGGGGTTAAGAGCTGAGTGTGTGGGCTCTTCTGAGCCTTGCTGCTACATGGGGATTCAGTTGTCTGAAAAAACGCGTTTATTTCGGGCTGAAAAACACGTTTTGCAGAGTGTACTGTTACTGCCCCATAACTTACATGGGGTTGACCAAACTTGCAGAAACATGTTTATTTCTGCTGAAAAACACGTTTTGACCCTTTCTGCACACTGGGGTTAAGAGCTGAGTGTGTGGGCTCTTCTGAGACTTGCTGCTACATGGGTATTCAGTTGTTTGAAAAAACGCGTTTATTTCGGGCTGAAAAACACGTTTTGAAAAGTGTACTGTTACTGCCCCATAACTTACATGGGGTTGACCAAACTTGCAGAAACATGTTTATTTCTGCTGAAAAACATGTTTTGACACTTTCAGCACACTGGGGTTAAGATCTGAGTGTGTGGGCTCTTCTGAGCCTTGCTGCTACATGAGGATTCAGTTGTCTGAAAAAACGCGTTTATTTCGGGCTGAAAAACACGTTTTGCAGAGTGTACTGTTACTGCCCCATAACTTACATGGGGTTGACCAAACTTGCAGAAACATGTTTATTTCTGCTGAAAAACACGTTTTGACCCTTTCTGCACACTGGGGTTAAGAGCTGAGTGTGTGGGCTCTTCTGAGACTTGCTGCTACATGGGTATTCAGTTGTCTGAAAAAACGCGTTTATTTCGGGCTGAAAAACACGTTTTGAAAAGTGTACTGTTACTGCCCCATAACTTACATGGGGTTGACCAAACTTGCAGAAACATGTTTATTTCTGCTGAAAAACATGTTTTGACACTTTCAGCACACTGGGGTTAAGATCTGAGTGTGTGGGCTCTTCTGAGCCTTGCTGCTACATGGGGATTCAGTTGTCTGAAAAAACGCGTTTATTTCGGGCTGAAAAACACGTTTTGAAAAGTGTACTGTTACTGCCCCATAACTTACATGGGGTTGACCAAACTTGCAGAAACATGTTTATTTCTGCTGAAAAACATGTTTTGACACTTTCAGCACACTGGGGTTAAGATCTGAGTGTGTGGGCTCTTCTGAGCCTTGCTGCTACATGGGGATTCAGTTGTCTGAAAAAACGCGTTTATTTCGGGCTGAAAAACACGTTTTGAAAAGTGTACTGTTACTGCCCCATAACTTACATGGGGTTGACCAAACTTGCAGAAACATGTTTATTTCTGCTGAAAAACATGTTTTGACACTTTCAGCACACTGGGGTTAAGATCTGAGTGTGTGGGCTCTTCTGAGCCTTGTTGCTACATGGGGATTCAGTTGTCTGAAAAAACGCGTTTATTTCGGGCTGAAAAACACGTTTTGAAAAGTGTACTGTTACTGCCCCATAACTTACATGGGGTTGACCAAACTTGCAGAAACATGTTTATTTCTGCTGAAAAACATGTTTTGACACCTTCAGCACACTGGGGTTAAGATCTGAGTGTGTAGGCTCTTCTGAGCCTTGTTGCTACATGGGGATTCAGTTGTCTGAAAAAACGCGTTTATTTCGGGCTGAAAAACACGTTTTGAAAAGTGTACTGTTACTGCCCCATAACTTACATGGGGTTGACCAAACTTGCAGAAACATGTTTATTTCTGCTGAAAAACATGTTTTGACACTTTCAGCACACTGGGGTTAAGATCTGAGTGTGTGGGCTCTTCTGAGCCTTGTTGCTACATGGGGATTCAGTTGTCTGAAAAAACACGTTTATTTCGGGCTGAAAAACACGTTTTGAAAAGTGTACTGTTACTGCCCCATAACTTACATGGGGTTGACCAAACTTGCAGAAACATGTTTATTTCTGCTGAAAAACATGTTTTGAACCTTTCTGCACACTGGGGTTAAGATCTGAGTGTGTGGGCTCTTCTGAGCCTTGCTGCTACATGGGGATTCAGTTGTCTGAAAAAACGCGTTTATTTCGGGCTGAAAAACACGTTTTGCAGAGTGTACTGTTACTGCCCCATAACTTACATGGGGTTGACCAAACTTGCAGAAACATGTTTATTTCTGCTGAAAAACACGTTTTGACCCTTTCTGCACACTGGGGTTAAGAGCTGAGTGTGTGGGCTCTTCTGAGCCTTGCTGCTACATGGGGATTCAGTTGTCTGAAAAAACGCGTTTATTTCGGGCTGAAAAACACGTTTTGCAGAGTGTACTGTTACTGCCCCGTAACTTACATGGGGTTGACCAAACTTGCAGAAACATGTTTATTTCTGCTGAAAAACACGTTTTGACCCTTTCTGCACACTGGGGTTAAGAGCTGAGTGTGTGGGCTCTTCTGAGACTTGCTGCTACATGGGTATTCAGTTGTTTGAAAAAACGCGTTTATTTCGGGCTGAAAAACACGTTTTGAAAAGTGTACTGTTACTGCCCCATAACTTACATGGGGTTGACCAAACTTGCAGAAACATGTTTATTTCTGCTGAAAAACATGTTTTGACACTTTCAGCACACTGGGGTTAAGATCTGAGTGTGTGGGCTCTTCTGAGCCTTGTTGCTACATGGGGATTCAGTTGTCTGAAAAAACGCGTTTATTTCGGGCTGAAAAACACGTTTTGAAAAGTGTACTGTTACTGCCCCATAACTTACATGGGGTTGACCAAACTTGCAGAAACATGTTTATTTCTGCTGAAAAACATGTTTTGACACTTTCAGCACACTGGGGTTAAGATCTGAGTGTGTGGGCTCTTCTGAGCCTTGTTGCTACATGGGGATTCAGTTGTCTGAAAAAACGCGTTTATTTCGGGCTGAAAAACACGTTTTGAAAAGTGTACTGTTACTGCCCCATAACTTACATGGGGTTGACCAAACTTGCAGAAACATGTTTATTTCTGCTGAAAAACATGTTTTGACACTTTCAGCACACTGGGGTTAAGATCTGAGTGTGTGGGCTCTTCTGAGCCTTGTTGCTACATGGGGATTCAGTTGTCTGAAAAAACGCGTTTATTTCGGGCTGAAAAACACGTTTTGAAAAGTGTACTGTTACTGCCCCATAACTTACATGGGGTTGACCAAACTTGCAGAAACATGTTTATTTCTGCTGAAAAACATGTTTTGAACCTTTCTGCACACTGGGGTTAAGATCTGAGTGTGTGGGCTCTTCTGAGCCTTGCTGCTACATGGGGATTCAGTTGTCTGAAAAAACGCGTTTATTTCGGGCTGAAAAACACGTTTTGAAAAGTGTACTGTTACTGCCCCATAACTTACATGGGGTTGACCAAACTTGCAGAAACATGTTTATTTCTGCTGAAAAACAAGTTTTGACCCTTTCTGCACACTGGGGTTAAGATCTGAGTGTGTGGGCTCTTCTGAGCCTTGTTGCTACATGGGGATTCAGTTGTCTGAAAAAACGCGTTTATTTCGGGCTGAAAAACACGTTTTGAAAAGTGTACTGTTACTGCCCCATAACTTACATGGGGTTGACCAAACTTGCAGAAACATGTTTATTTCTGCTGAAAAACATGTTTTGACACTTTCAGCACACTGGGGTTAAGATCTGAGTGTGTGGGCTCTTCTGAGCCTTGCTGCTACATGGGTATTCAGTTGTCTGAAAAAACGCGTTTATTTCGGGCTGAAAAACACGTTTTGAAAAGTGTACTGTTACTGCCCCATAACTTACATGGGGTTGACCAAACTTGCAGAAACATGTTTATTTCTGCTGAAAAACAAGTTTTGACACTTTCAGCACACTGGGGTTAAGATCTGAGTGTGTGGGCTCTTCTGAGCCTTGTTGCTGCATGGGGATTCAGTTGTCTGAAAAAACGCGTTTATTTCGGGCTGAAAAACACGTTTTGAAAAGTGTACTGTTACTGCCCCATAACTTACATGGGGTTGACCAAACTTGCAGAAACATGTTTATTTCTGCTGAAAAACATGTTTTGACACATTCAGCACACTGGGGTTAAGATCTGAGTGTGTGGGCTCTTCTGAGCCTTGTTGCTACATGGGGATTCAGTTGTCTGAAAAAACGCGTTTATTTCGGGCTGAAAAACACGTTTTGAAAAGTGTACTGTTACTGCCCCATAACTTACATGGGGTTGACCAAACTTGCAGAAACATGTTTATTTCTGCTGAAAAACATGTTTTGACACTTTCAGCACACTGGGGTTAAGATCTGAGTGTGTGGGCTCTTCTGAGCCTTGCTGCTACATGGGGATTTAGTTGTCTGAAAAAACGCGTTTATTTCGGGCTGAAAAACACGTTTTGAAAAGTGTACTGTTACTGCCCCATAACTTACATGGGGTTGACCAAACTTGCAGAAACATGTTTATTTCTGCTGAAAAACATGTTTTGACACTTTCAGCACACTGGGGTTAAGATCTGAGTGTGTGGGCTCTTCTGAGCCTTGCTGCTACATGGGTATTCAGTTGCCTGAAAAAACGCGTTTATTTCGGGCTGAAAAACACGTTTTGCAGAGTGTACTGTTACTGCCCCATAACTTACATGGGGTTGACCAAACTTGCAGAAACATGTTTATTTCTGCTGAAAAACATGTTTTGACACTTTCAGCACACTGGGGTTAAGATCTGAGTGTGTGGGCTCTTCTGAGCCTTGTTGCTACATGGGGATTCAGTTGTCTGAAAAAACGCGTTTATTTCGGGCTGAAAAGCACGTTTTGAAAAGTGTACTGTTACTGCCCCATAACTTACATGGGGTTGACCAAACTTGCAGAAACATGTTTATTTCTGCTGAAAAACATGTTTTGAACCTTTCTGCACACTGGGGTTAAGATCTGAGTGTGTGGGCTCTTCTGAGCCTTGCTGCTACATGGGGATTCAGTTGTCTGAAAAAACGCGTTTATTTCGGGCTGAAAAACACGTTTTGCAGAGTGTACTGTTACTGCCCCATAACTTACATGGGGTTGACCAAACTTGCAGAAACATGTTTATTTCTGCTGAAAAACACGTTTTGACCCTTTCTGCACACTGGGGTTAAGAGCTGAGTGTGTCGGCTCTTCTGAGCCTTGCTGCTACATGGGGATTCAGTTGTCTGAAAAAACGCGTTTATTTCGGGCTGAAAAACACGTTTTGCAGAGTGTACTGTTACTGCCCCATAACTTACATGGGGTTGACCAAACTTGCAGAAACATGTTTATTTCTGCTGAAAAACACGTTTTGACCCTTTCTGCACACTGGGGTTAAGAGCTGAGTGTGTGGGCTCTTCTGAGACTTGCTGCTACATGGGTATTCAGTTGTCTGAAAAAACGCGTTTATTTCGGGCTGAAAAACACGTTTTGAAAAGTGTACTGTTACTGCCCCATAACTTACATGGGGTTGACCAAACTTGCAGAAACATGTTTATTTCTGCTGAAAAACATGTTTTGACACTTTCAGCACACTGGGGTTAAGATCTGAGTGTGTGGGCTCTTCTGAGCCTTGTTGCTACATGGGGATTCAGTTGTCTGAAAAAACGCGTTTATTTCGGGCTGAAAAACACGTTTTGAAAAGTGTACTGTTACTGCCCCATAACTTACATGGGGTTGACCAAACTTGCAGAAACATGTTTATTTCTGCTGAAAAACATGTTTTGACACTTTCAGCACACTGGGGTTAAGATCTGAGTGTGTGGGCTCATCTGAGCCTTGTTGCTACATGGGGATTCAGTTGTCTGAAAAAACGCGTTTATTTCGGGCTGAAAAACACGTTTTGAAAAGTGTACTGTTACTGCCCCATAACTTACATGGGGTTGACCAAACTTGCAGAGACATGTTTATTTCTGCTGAAAAACATGTTTTGAACCTTTCTGCACACTGGGGTTAAGATCTGAGTGTGTGGGCTCTTCTGAGCCTTGCTGCTACATGGGGATTCAGTTGTCTGAAAAAACGCGTTTATTTCGGGCTGAAAAACACGTTTTGCAGAGTGTACTGTTACTGCCCCATAACTTACATGGGGTTGACCAAACTTGCAGAAACATGTTTATTTCTGCTGAAAAACACGTTTTGACCCTTTCTGCACACTGGGGTTAAGAGCTGAGTGTGTGGGCTCTTCTGAGACTTGCTGCTACATGGGTATTCAGTTGTCTGAAAAAAGCGTTTATTTCGGGCTGAAAAACACGTTTTGAAAAGTGTACTGTTACTGCCCCATAACTTACATGGGGTTGACCAAACTTGCAGAAACATGTTTATTTCTGCTGAAAAACATGTTTTGACACTTTCAGCACACTGGGGTTAAGATCTGAGTGTGTGGGCTCTTCTGAGCCTTGCTGCTACATGGGTATTCAGTTGTCTGAAAAACGCGTTTATTTCGGGCTGAAAAACACGTTTTGAAAAGTGTACTGTTACTGCCCCATAACTTACATGGGGTTGACCAAACTTGCAGAAACATGTTTATTTCTGCTGAAAAACATGTTTTGACACTGTCAGCACACTGGGGTTAAGATCTGAGTGTGTGGGCTCTTCTGAGCCTTGTTGCTACATGGGGATTCAGTTGTCTGAAAAAACGCGTTTATTTCGGGCTGAAAAACACGTTTTGAAAAGTGTACTGTTACTGCCCCATAACTTACATGGGGTTGACCAAACTTGCAGAAACATGTTTATTTCTGCTGAAAAACAAGTTTTGACACTTTCAGCACACTGGGGTTAAGATCTGAGTGTGTGGGCTCTTCTGAGCCTTGTTGCTGCATGGGGATTCAGTTGTCTGAAAAAACGCGTTTATTTCGGGCTGAAAAACACGTTTTGAAAAGTGTACTGTTACTGCCCCATAACTTACATGGGGTTGACCAAACTTGCAGAAACATGTTTATTTCTGCTGAAAAACAAGTTTTGACCCTTTCTGCACACTGGGGTTAAGATCTGAGTGTGTGGGCTCTTCTGAGCCTTGTTGCTACATGGGGATTCAGTTGTCTGAAAAAACGCGTTTATTTCGGGCTGAAAAACACGTTTTGAAAAGTGTACTGTTACTGCCCCATAACTTACATGGGGTTGACCAAACTTGCAGAAACATGTTTATTTCTGCTGAAAAACATGTTTTGACACTTTCAGCACACTGGGGTTAAGATCTGAGTGTGTGGGCTCTTCTGAGCCTTGCTGCTACATGGGTATTCAGTTGTCTGAAAAAACGCGTTTATTTCGGGCTGAAAAACACGTTTTGAAAAGTGTACTGTTACTGCCCCATAACTTACACGGGGTTGACCAAACTTGCAGAAACATGTTTATTTCTGCTGAAAAACAAGTTTTGACACTTTCAGCACACTGGGGTTAAGATCTGAGTGTGTGGGCTCTTCTGAGCCTTGTTGCTGCATGGGGATTCAGTTGTCTGAAAAAACGCGTTTATTTCGGGCTGAAAAACACGTTTTGAAAAGTGTACTGTTACTGCCCCATAACTTACATGGGGTTGACCAAACTTGCAGAAACATGTTTATTTCTGCTGAAAAACATGTTTTGACACTTTCAGCACACTGGGGTTAAGATCTGAGTGTGTGGGCTCTTCTGAGCCTTGTTGCTACATGGGGATTCAGTTGTCTGAAAAAACGCGTTTATTTCGGGCTGAAAAACACGTTTTGAAAAGTGTACTGTTACTGCCCCATAACTTACATGGGGTTGACCAAACTTGCAGAAACATGTTTATTTATGCTGAAAAACATGTTTTGACACTTTCAGCACACTGGGGTTAAGATCTGAGTGTGTGGGCTCTTCTGAGCCTTGCTGCTACATGGGGATTCAGTTGTCTGAAAAAACGCGTTTATTTCGGGCTGAAAAACACGTTTTGAAAAGTGTACTGTTACTGCCCCATAACTTACATGGGGTTGACCAAACTTGCAGAAACATGTTTATTTCTGCTGAAAAACATGTTTTGACACTTTCAGCACACTGGGGTTAAGATCTGAGTGTGTGGGCTCTTCTGAGCCTTGCTGCTACATGGGGATTCAGTTGTCTGAAAAAACGCGTTTATTTCGGGCTGAAAAACACGTTTTGAAAAGTGTACTGTTACTGCCCCATAACTTACATGGGGTTGACCAAACTTGCAGAAACATGTTTATTTATGCTGAAAAACATGTTTTGACACTTTCAGCACACTGGGGTTAAGATCTGAGTGTGTGGGCTCTTCTGAGCCTTGCTGCTACATGGGGATTCAGTTGTCTGAAAAAACGCGTTTATTTCGGGCTGAAAAACACGTTTTGAAAAGTGTACTGTTACTGCCCCATAACTTACATGGGGTTGACCAAACTTGCAGAAACATGTTTATTTCTGCTGAAAAACATGTTTTGACACTTTCAGCACACTGGGGTTAAGATCTGAGTGTGTGGGCTCTTCTGAGCCTTGCTGCTACATGGGTATTCAGTTGTCTGAAAAAACGCGTTTATTTCGGGCTGAAAAACACGTTTTGCAGAGTGTACTGTTACTGCCCCATAACTTACATGGGGTTGACCAAACTTGCAGAAACATGTTTATTTCTGCTGAAAAACATGTTTTGACACTTTCAGCACACTGGGGTTAAGATCTGAGTGTGTGGGCTCTTCTGAGCCTTGCTGCTACATGGGGATTCAGTTGTCTGAAAAAACGCGTTTATTTCGGGCTGAAAAACACGTTTTGCAGAGTGTACTGTTACTGCCCCATAACTTACATGGGGTTGACCAAACTTGCAGAAACATGTTTATTTCTGCTGAAAAACACGTTTTGACCCTTTCTGCACACTGGGGTTAAGATCTGAGTGTGTGGGCTCGTCTGAGCCTTGCTGCTACATGGGGATTCAGTTGTCTGAAAAAACGCGTTTATTTCGGGCTGAAAAACACGTTTTGAAAAGTGTACTGTTACTGCCCCATAACTTACATGGGGTTGACCAAACTTGCAGAAACATGTTTATTTCTGCTGAAAAACATGTTTTGACACTTTCAGCACACTGGGGTTAAGATCTGAGTGTGTGGGCTCTTCTGAGCCTTGTTGCTACATGGGGATTCAGTTGTCTGAAAAAACGCGTTTATTTCGGGCTGAAAAACACGTTTTGAAAAGTGTACTGTTACTGCCCCATAACTTACATGGGGTTGACCAAACTTGCAGAGACATGTTTATTTCTGCTGAAAAACATGTTTTGAACCTTTCTGCACACTGGGGTTAAGATCTGAGTGTGTGGGCTCTTCTGAGCCTTGCTGCTACATGGGGATTCAGTTGTCTGAAAAAACGCGTTTATTTCGGGCTGAAAAACACGTTTTGCAGAGTGTACTGTTACTGCCCCATAACTTACATGGGGTTGACCAAACTTGCAGAAACATGTTTATTTCTGCTGAAAAACACGTTTTGACCCTTTCTGCACACTGGGGTTAAGAGCTGAGTGTGTGGGCTCTTCTGAGACTTGCTGCTACATGGGTATTCAGTTGTCTGAAAAAACGCGTTTATTTCGGGCTGAAAAACACGTTTTGAAAAGTGTACTGTTACTGCCCCATAACTTACATGGGGTTGACCAAACTTGCAGAAACATGTTTATTTCTGCTGAAAAACATGTTTTGACACTTTCAGCACACTGGGGTTAAGATCTGAGTGTGTGGGCTCTTCTGAGCCTTGCTGCTACATGGGTATTCAGTTGTCTGAAAAACGCGTTTATTTCGGGCTGAAAAACACGTTTTGAAAAGTGTACTGTTACTGCCCCATAACTTACATGGGGTTGACCAAACTTGCAGAAACATGTTTATTTCTGCTGAAAAACAAGTTTTGACACTTTCAGCACACTGGGGTTAAGATCTGAGTGTGTGGTCTCTTCTGAGCCTTGTTGCTGCATGGGGATTCAGTTGTCTGAAAAAACGCGTTTATTTCGGGCTGAAAAACACGTTTTGAAAAGTGTACTGTTACTGCCCCATAACTTACATGGGGTTGACCAAACTTGCAGAAACATGTTTATTTCTGCTGAAAAACATGTTTTGACACTGTCAGCACACTGGGGTTAAGATCTGAGTGTGTGGGCTCTTCTGAGCCTTGTTGCTACATGGGGATTCAGTTGTCTGAAAAAACGCGTTTATTTCGGGCTGAAAAACACGTTTTGCAGAGTGTACTGTTACTGCCCCATAACTTACATGGGGTTGACCAAACTTGCAGAAACATGTTTATTTCTGCTGAAAAACACGTTTTGACCCTTTCTGCACACTGGGGTTAAGATCTGAGTGTGTGGGCTCGTCTGAGCCTTGCTGCTACATGGGGATTCAGTTGTCTGAAAAAACGCGTTTATTTCGGGCTGAAAAACACGTTTTGAAAAGTGTACTGTTACTGCCCCATAACTTACATGGGGTTGACCAAACTTGCAGAAACATGTTTATTTCTGCTGAAAAACATGTTTTGACACTGTCAGCACACTGGGGTTAAGATCTGAGTGTGTGGGCTCTTCTGAGCCTTGTTGCTACATGGGGATTCAGTTGTCTGAAAAAACGCGTTTATTTCGGGCTGAAAAACACGTTTTGAAAAGTGTACTGTTACTGCCCCATAACTTACATGGGGTTGACCAAACTTGCAGAAACATGTTTATTTCTGCTGAAAAACAAGTTTTGACACTTTCAGCACACTGGGGTTAAGATCTGAGTGTGTGGGCTCTTCTGAGCCTTGTTGCTGCATGGGGATTCAGTTGTCTGAAAAAACGCGTTTATTTCGGGCTGAAAAACACGTTTTGAAAAGTGTACTGTTACTGCCCCATAACTTACATGGGGTTGACCAAACTTGCAGAAACATGTTTATTTCTGCTGAAAAACAAGTTTTGACCCTTTCTGCACACTGGGGTTAAGATCTGAGTGTGTGGGCTCTTCTGAGCCTTGTTGCTACATGGGGATTCAGTTGTCTGAAAAAACGCGTTTATTTCGGGCTGAAAAACACGTTTTGAAAAGTGTACTGTTACTGCCCCATAACTTACATGGGGTTGACCAAACTTGCAGAAACATGTTTATTTCTGCTGAAAAACATGTTTTGACACTTTCAGCACACTGGGGTTAAGATCTGAGTGTGTGGGCTCTTCTGAGCCTTGCTGCTACATGGGTATTCAGTTGTCTGAAAAAACGCGTTTATTTCGGGCTGAAAAACACGTTTTGAAAAGTGTACTGTTACTGCCCCATAACTTACATGGGGTTGACCAAACTTGCAGAAACATGTTTATTTCTGCTGAAAAACAAGTTTTGACACTTTCAGCACACTGGGGTTAAGATCTGAGTGTGTGGGCTCTTCTGAGCCTTTTTGCTGCATGGGGATTCAGTTGTCTGAAAAAACGCGTTTATTTCGGGCTGAAAAACACGTTTTGAAAAGTGTACTGTTACTGCCCCATAACTTACATGGGGTTGACCAAACTTGCAGAAACATGTTTATTTCTGCTGAAAAACATGTTTTGACACTTTCAGCACACTGGGGTTAAGATCTGAGTGTGTGGGCTCTTCTGAGCCTTGTTGCTACATGGGGATTCAGTTGTCTGAAAAAACGCGTTTATTTCGGGCTGAAAAACACGTTTTGAAAAGTGTACTGTTACTGCCCCATAACTTACATGGGGTTGACCAAACTTGCAGAAACATGTTTATTTCTGCTGAAAAACATGTTTTGACACTTTCAGCACACTGGGGTTAAGATCTGAGTGTGTGGGCTCTTCTGAGCCTTGCTGCTACATGGGGATTCAGTTGTCTGAAAAAACGCGTTTATTTCGGGCTGAAAAACACGTTTTGAAAAGTGTACTGTTACTGCCCCATAACTTACATGGGGTTGACCAAACTTGCAGAAACATGTTTATTTCTGCTGAAAAACATGTTTTGACACTTTCAGCACACTGGGGTTAAGATCTGAGTGTGTGGGCTCTTCTGAGCCTTGTTGCTGCATGGGGATTCAGTTGTCTGAAAAAACGCGTTTATTTCGGGCTGAAAAACACGTTTTGAAAAGTGTACTGTTACTGCCCCATAACTTACATGGGGTTGACCAAACTTGCAGAAACATGTTTATTTCTGCTGAAAAACATGTTTTGACACTTTCAGCACACTGGGGTTAAGATCTGAGTGTGTGGGCTCTTCTGAGCCTTGTTGCTACATGGGGATTCAGTTGTCTGAAAAAACGCGTTTATTTCGGGCTGAAAAACACGTTTTGAAAAGTGTACTGTTACTGCCCCATAACTTACATGGGGTTGACCAAACTTGCAGAAACATGTTTATTTCTGCTGAAAAACATGTTTTGACACTTTCAGCACACTGGGGTTAAGATCTGAGTGTGTGGGCTCTTCTGAGCCTTGCTGCTACATGGGGATTCAGTTGTCTGAAAAAACGCGTTTATTTCGGGCTGAAAAACACGTTTTGAAAAGTGTACTGTTACTGCCCCATAACTTACATGGGGTTGACCAAACTTGCAGAAACATGTTTATTTCTGCTGAAAAACATGTTTTGACACTTTCAGCACACTGGGGTTAAGATCTGAGTGTGTGGGCTCTTCTGAGCCTTGTTGCTACATGGGGATTCAGTTGTCTGAAAAAACGCGTTTATTTCGGGCTGAAAAACACGTTTTGAAAAGTGTACTGTTACTGCCCCATAACTTACATGGGGTTGACCAAACTTGCAGAAACATGTTTATTTCTGCTGAAAAACATGTTTTGACACTTTCAGCACACTGGGGTTAAGATCTGAGTGTGTGGGCTCTTCTGAGCCTTGTTGCTACATGGGGATTCAGTTGTCTGAAAAAACGCGTTTATTTCGGGCTGAAAAACACGTTTTGAAAAGTGTACTGTTACTTCCCCATAACTTACATGGGGTTGACCAAACTTGCAGAAACATGTTTATTTCTGCTGAAAAACATGTTTTGACACTTTCAGCACACTGGGGTTAAGATCTGAGTGTGTGGGCTCTTCTGAGCCTTGCTGCTACATGGGTATTCAGTTGTCTGAAAAAACGCGTTTATTTCGGGCTGAAAAACACGTTTTGCAGAGTGTACTGTTACTGCCCCATAACTTACATGGGGTTGACCAAACTTGCAGAAACATGTTTATTTCTGCTGAAAACACGTTTTGACCCTTTCTGCACACTGGGGTTAAGAGCTGAGTGTGTGGGCTCTTCTGAGACTTGCTGCTACATGGGTATTCAGTTGTATGAAAAAACGCGTTTATTTCGGGCTGAAAAACACGTTTTGAAAAGTGTACTGTTACTGCCCCATAACTTACATGGGGTTGACCAAACTTGCAGAAACATGTTTATTTCTGCTGAAAAACATGTTTTGACACTTTCAGCACACTGGGGTTAAGATCTGAGTGTCTGGGCTCTTCTGAGCCTTGTTGCTACATGGGGATTCAGTTGTCTGAAAAAACGCGTTTATTTCGGGCTGAAAAACACGTTTTGAAAAGTGTACTGTTACTGCCCCATAACTTACATGGGGTTGACCAAACTTGCAGAAACATGTTTATTTCTGCTGAAAAACATGTTTTGACACTTTCAGCACACTGGGGATAAGATCTGAGTGTGTGGGCTCTTCTGAGCCTTGCTGCTACATGGGTATTCAGTTGTCTGAAAAAACGCGTTTATTTCGGGCTGAAAAACACGTTTTGAAAAGTGTACTGTTACTGCCCCATAACTTACATGGGGTTGACCAAACTTGCAGAAACATGTTTATTTCTGCTGAAAAACACGTTTTGACACTTTCAGCACACTGGGGTTAAGATCTGAGTGTGTGGGCTCTTCTGAGCCTTGTTGCTGCATGGGGATTCAGTTGTCTGAAAAAACGCGTTTATTTCGGGCTGAAAAACACGTTTTGCAGAGTGTACTGTTACTGCCCCATAACTTACATGGGGTTGACCAAACTTGCAGAAACATGTTTATTTCTGCTGAAAACACGTTTTGACCCTTTCTGCACACTGGGGTTAAGAGCTGAGTGTGTGGGCTCTTCTGAGACTTGCTGCTACATGGGTATTCAGTTGTATGAAAAAACGCGTTTATTTCGGGCTGAAAAACACGTTTTGAAAAGTGTACTGTTACTGCCCCATAACTTACATGGGGTTGACCAAACTTGCAGAAACATGTTTATTTCTGCTGAAAAACATGTTTTGACACTTTCAGCACACTGGGGTTAAGATCTGAGTGTGTGGGCTCTTCTGAGCCTTGTTGCTACATGGGGATTCAGTTGTCTGAAAAAACGCGTTTATTTCGGGCTGAAAAACACGTTTTGAAAAGTGTACTGTTACTGCCCCATAACTTACATGGGGTTGACCAAACTTGCAGAAACATGTTTATTTCTGCTGAAAAACATGTTTTGACACTTTCAGCACACTGGGGTTAAGATCTGAGTGTGTGGGCTCTTCTGAGCCTTGTTGCTACATGGGGATTCAGTTGTCTGAAAAAACGCGTTTATTTCGGGCTGAAAAACACGTTTTGAAAAGTGTACTGTTACTGCCCCATAACTTACATGGGGTTGACCAAACTTGCAGAAACATGTTTATTTCTGCTGAAAAACATGTTTTGACACTTTCAGCACACTGGGGTTAAGATCTGAGTGTGTGGGCTCTTCTGAGCCTTGCTGCTACATGGGGATTCAGTTGTCTGAAAAAACGCGTTTATTTCGGGCTGAAAAACACGTTTTGCAGAGTGTACTGTTACTGCCCCATAACTTACATGGGGTTGACCAAACTTGCAGAAACATGTTTATTTCTGCTGAAAACACGTTTTGACCCTTTCTGCACACTGGGGTTAAGAGCTGAGTGTGTGGGCTCTTCTGAGACTTGCTGCTACATGGGTATTCAGTTGTATGAAAAAACGCGTTTATTTCGGGCTGAAAAACACGTTTTGAAAAGTGTACTGTTACTGCCCCATAACTTACATGGGGTTGACCAAACTTGCAGAAACATGTTTATTTCTGCTGAAAAACATGTTTTGACACTTTCAGCACACTGGGGTTAAGATCTGAGTGTGTGGGCTCTTCTGAGCCTTGTTGCTACATGGGGATTCAGTTGTCTGAAAAAACGCGTTTATTTCGGGCTGAAAAACACGTTTTGAAAAGTGTACTGTTACTGCCCCATAACTTACATGGGGTTGACCAAACTTGCAGAAACATGTTTATTTCTGCTGAAAAACATGTTTTGACACTTTCAGCACACTGGGGTTAAGATCTGAGTGTGTGGGCTCTTCTGAGCCTTGCTGCTACATGGGTATTCAGTTGTCTGAAAAAACGCGTTTATTTCGGGCTGAAAAACACGTTTTGAAAAGTGTACTGTTACTGCCCCATAACTTACATGGGGTTGACCAAACTTGCAGAAACATGTTTATTTCTGCTGAAAAACAAGTTTTGACACTTTCAGCACACTGGGGTTAAGATCTGAGTGTGTGGGCTCTTCTGAGCCTTGTTGCTGCATGGGGATTCAGTTGTCTGAAAAAACGCGTTTATTTCGGGCTGAAAAACACGTTTTGAAAAGTGTACTGTTACTGCCCCATAACTTACATGGGGTTGACCAAACTTGCAGAAACATGTTTATTTCTGCTGAAAAACATGTTTTGACACTTTCAGCACACTGGGGTTAAGATCTGAGTGTGTGGGCTCTTCTGAGCCTTGTTGCTACATGGGGATTCAGTTGTCTGAAAAAACGCGTTTATTTCGGGCTGAAAAACACGTTTTGAAAAGTGTACTGTTACTGCCCCATAACTTACATGGGGTTGACCAAACTTGCAGAAACATGTTTATTTCTGCTGAAAAACATGTTTTGACACTTTCAGCACACTGGGGTTAAGATCTGAGTGTGTGGGCTCTTCTGAGCCTTGCTGCTACATGGGGATTCAGTTGTCTGAAAAAACGCGTTTATTTCGGGCTGAAAAACACGTTTTGCAGAGTGTACTGTTACTGCCCCATAACTTACATGGGGTTGACCAAACTTGCAGAAACATGTTTATTTCTGCTGAAAAACACGTTTTGACCCTTTCTGCACACTGGGGTTAAGAGCTGAGTGTGTGGGCTCTTCTGAGACTTGCTGCTACATGGGTATTCAGTTGTCTGAAAAAACGCGTTTATTTCGGGCTGAAAAACACGTTTTGAAAAGTGTACTGTTACTGCCCCATAACTTACATGGGGTTGACCAAACTTGCAGAAACATGTTTATTTCTGCTGAAAAACATGTTTTGACACTTTCAGCACACTGGGGTTAAGATCTGAGTGTGTGGGCTCTTCTGAGCCTTGCTGCTACATGGGGATTCAGTTGTCTGAAAAAACGCGTTTATTTCGGGCTGAAAAACACGTTTTGAAAAGTGTACTGTTACTGCCCCATAACTTACATGGGGTTGACCAAACTTGCAGAAACATGTTTATTTCTGCTGAAAAACATGTTTTGACACTTTCAGCACACTGGGGTTAAGATCTGAGTGTGTGGGCTCTTCTGAGCCTTGTTGCTACATGGGGATTCAGTTGTCTGAAAAAACGCGTTTATTTCGGGCTGAAAAACACGTTTTGAAAAGTGTACTGTTACTGCCCCATAACTTACATGGGGTTGACCAAACTTGCAGAAACATGTTTATTTCTGCTGAAAAACATGTTTTGACACCTTCAGCACACTGGGGTTAAGATCTGAGTGTGTAGGCTCTTCTGAGCCTTGTTGCTACATGGGGATTCAGTTGTCTGAAAAAACGCGTTTATTTCGGGATGAAAAACACGTTTTGAAAAGTGTACTGTTACTGCCCCATAACTTACATGGGGTTGACCAAACTTGCAGAAACATGTTTATTTCTGCTGAAAAACATGTTTTGACACTTTCAGCACACTGGGGTTAAGATCTGAGTGTGTGGGCTCTTCTGAGCCTTGTTGCTACATGGGGATTCAGTTGTCTGAAAAAACACGTTTATTTCGGGCTGAAAAACACGTTTTGAAAAGTGTACTGTTACTGCCCCATAACTTACATGGGGTTGACCAAACTTGCAGAAACATGTTTATTTCTGCTGAAAAACAAGTTTTGACCCTTTCTGCACACTGGGGTTAAGATCTGAGTGTGTGGGCTCTTCTGAGCCTTGTTGCTACATGGGGATTCAGTTGTCTGAAAAAACGCGTTTATTTCGGGCTGAAAAACACGTTTTGAAAAGTGTACTGTTACTGCCCCATAACTTACATGGGGTTGACCAAACTTGCAGAAACATGTTTATTTCTGCTGAAAAACATGTTTTGACACTTTCAGCACACTGGGGTTAAGATCTGAGTGTGTGGGCTCTTCTGAGCCTTGCTGCTACATGGGTATTCAGTTGTCTGAAAAAACGCGTTTATTTCGGGCTGAAAAACACGTTTTGAAAAGTGTACTGTTACTGCCCCATAACTTACATGGGGTTGACCAAACTTGCAGAAACATGTTTATTTCTGCTGAAAAACAAGTTTTGACACTTTCAGCACACTGGGGTTAAGATCTGAGTGTGTGGGCTCTTCTGAGCCTTTTTGCTGCATGGGGATTCAGTTGTCTGAAAAAACGCGTTTATTTCGGGCTGAAAAACACGTTTTGAAAAGTGTACTGTTACTGCCCCATAACTTACATGGGGTTGACCAAACTTGCAGAAACATGTTTATTTCTGCTGAAAAACATGTTTTGACACTTTCAGCACACTGGGGTTAAGATCTGAGTGTGTGGGCTCTTCTGAGCCTTGTTGCTACATGGGGATTCAGTTGTCTGAAAAAACGCGTTTATTTCGGGCTGAAAAACACGTTTTGAAAAGTGTACTGTTACTGCCCCATAACTTACATGGGGTTGACCAAACTTGCAGAAACATGTTTATTTCTGCTGAAAAACATGTTTTGACACTTTCAGCACACTGGGGTTAAGATCTGAGTGTGTGGGCTCTTCTGAGCCTTGTTGCTACATGGGGATTCAGTTGTCTGAAAAAACGCGTTTATTTCGGGCTGAAAAACACGTTTTGAAAAGTGTACTGTTACTGCCCCATAACTTACATGGGGTTGACCAAACTTGCAGAAACATGTTTATTTCTGCTGAAAAACATGTTTTGACACTTTCAGCACACTGGGGTTAAGATCTGAGTGTGTGGGCTCTTCTGAGCCTTGCTGCTACATGGGGATTCAGTTGTCTGAAAAAACGCGTTTATTTCGGGCTGAAAAACACGTTTTGAAAAGTGTACTGTTACTGCCCCATAACTTACATGGGGTTGACCAAACTTGCAGAAACATGTTTATTTCTGCTGAAAAACATGTTTTGACACTTTCAGCACACTGGGGTTAAGATCTGAGTGTGTGGGCTCTTCTGAGCCTTGTTGCTACATGGGGATTCAGTTGTCTGAAAAAACGCGTTTATTTCGGGCTGAAAAACACGTTTTGAAAAGTGTACTGTTACTGCCCCATAACTTACATGGGGTTGACCAAACTTGCAGAAACATGTTTATTTCTGCTGAAAAACATGTTTTGACACTTTCAGCACACTGGGGTTAAGATCTGAGTGTGTGGGCTCTTCTGAGCCTTGTTGCTACATGGGGATTCAGTTGTCTGAAAAAACGCGTTTATTTCGGGCTGAAAAACACGTTTTGAAAAGTGTACTGTTACTGCCCCATAACTTACATGGGGTTGACCAAACTTGCAGAAACATGTTTATTTCTGCTGAAAAACATGTTTTGACACTTTCAGCACACTGGGGTTAAGATCTGAGTGTGTGGGCTCTTCTGAGCCTTGCTGCTACATGGGGATTCAGTTGTCTGAAAAAACGCGTTTATTTCGGGCTGAAAAACACGTTTTGAAAAGTGTACTGTTACTGCCCCATAACTTACATGGGGTTGACCAAACTTGCAGAAACATGTTTATTTCTGCTGAAAAACATGTTTTGACACTTTCAGCACACTGGGGTTAAGATCTGAGTGTGTGGGCTCTTCTGAGCCTTGTTGCTACATGGGGATTCAGTTGTCTGAAAAAACGCGTTTATTTCGGGCTGAAAAACACGTTTTGAAAAGTGTACTGTTACTGCCCCATAACTTACATGGGGTTGACCAAACTTGCAGAAACATGTTTATTTCTGCTGAAAAACATGTTTTGACACTTTCAGCACACTGGGGTTAAGATCTGAGTGTGTGGGCTCTTCTGAGCCTTGTTGCTACATGGGGATTCAGTTGTCTGAAAAAACGCGTTTATTTCGGGCTGAAAAACACGTTTTGAAAAGTGTACTGTTACTGCCCCATAACTTACATGGGGTTGACCAAACTTGCAGAAACATGTTTATTTCTGCTGAAAAACATGTTTTGACACTTTCAGCACACTGGGGTTAAGATCTGAGTGTGTGGGCTCTTCTGAGCCTTGCTGCTACATGGGGATTCAGTTGTCTGAAAAAACGCGTTTATTTCGGGCTGAAAAACACGTTTTGCAGAGTGTACTGTTACTGCCCCATAACTTACATGGGGTTGACCAAACTTGCAGAAACATGTTTATTTCTGCTGAAAAACACGTTTTGACCCTTTCTGCACACTGGGGTTAAGATCTGAGTGTGTGGGCTCGTCTGAGCCTTGCTGCTACATGGGTATTCAGTTGTCTGAAAAACGCGTTTATTTCGGGCTGAAAAACACGTTTTGAAAAGTGTACTGTTACTGCCCCATAACTTACATGGGGTTGACCAAACTTGCAGAAACATGTTTATTTCTGCTGAAAAACAAGTTTTGACACTTTCAGCACACTGGGGTTAAGATCTGAGTGTGTGGGCTCTTCTGAGCCTTGTTGCTGCATGGGGATTCAGTTGTCTGAAAAAACGCGTTTATTTCGGGCTGAAAAACACGTTTTGAAAAGTGTACTGTTACTGCCCCATAACTTACATGGGGTTGACCAAACTTGCAGAAACATGTTTATTTCTGCTGAAAAACATGTTTTGACACTTTCAGCACACTGGGGTTAAGATCTGAGTGTGTGGGCTCTTCTGAGCCTTGCTGCTACATGGGTATTCAGTTGTATGAAAAAACGCGTTTATTTCGGGCTGAAAAACACGTTTTGCAGAGTGTACTGTTACTGCCCCATAACTTACATGGGGTTGACCAAACTTGCAGAAACATGTTTATTTCTGCTGAAAAACATGTTTTGACACTTTCAGAACACTGGGGTTAAGATCTGAGTGTGTGGGCTCTTCTGAGCCTTGTTGCTACATGGGGATTCAGTTGTCTGAAAAAACGCGTTTATTTCGGGCTGAAAAACACGTTTTGAAAAGTGTACTGTTACTGCCCCATAACTTACATGGGGTTGACCAAACTTGCAGAAACATGTTTATTTCTGCTGAAAAACACGTTTTGACCCTTTCTGCACACTGGGGTTAAGATCTGAGTGTGTGGGCTCGTCTGAGCCTTGCTGCTACATGGGGATTCAGTTGTCTGAAAAAACGCGTTTATTTCGGGCTGAAAAACACGTTTTGAAAAGTGTACTGTTACTGCCCCATAACTTACATGGGGTTGACCAAACTTGCAGAAACATGTTTATTTCTGCTGAAAAACATGTTTTGACACTTTCAGCACACTGGGGTTAAGATCTGAGTGTGTGGGCTCTTCTGAGCCTTGTTGCTACATGGGGATTCAGTTGTCTGAAAAAACGCGTTTATTTCGGGCTGAAAAACACGTTTTGAAAAGTGTACTGTTACTGCCCCATAACTTACATGGGGTTGACCAAACTTGCAGAAACATGTTTATTTCTGCTGAAAAACATGTTTTGACACTTTCAGCACACTGGGGTTAAGATCTGAGTGTGTGGGCTCTTCTGAGCCTTGTTGCTACATGGGGATTCAGTTGTCTGAAAAAACGCGTTTATTTCGGGCTGAAAAACACGTTTTGAAAAGTGTACTGTTACTGCCCCATAACTTACATGGGGTTGACCAAACTTGCAGAAACATGTTTATTTCTGCTGAAAAACATGTTTTGACACTTTCAGCACACTGGGGTTAAGATCTGAGTGTGTGGGCTCTTCTGAGCCTTGCTGCTACATGGGGATTCAGTTGTCTGAAAAAACGCGTTTATTTCGGGCTGAAAAACACGTTTTGAAAAGTGTACTGTTACTGACCCATAACTTACATGGGGTTGACCAAACTTGCAGAAACATGTTTATTTCTGCTGAAAAACAAGTTTTGACACTTTCAGCACACTGGGGTTAAGATCTGAGTGTGTGGGCTCTTCTGAGCCTTGTTGCTGCATGGGGATTCAGTTGTCTGAAAAAACGCGTTTATTTCGGGCTGAAAAACACGTTTTGAAAAGTGTACTGTTACTGCCCCATAACTTACATGGGGTTGACCAAACTTGCAGAAACATGTTTATTTCTGCTGAAAAACACGTTTTGACCCTTTCTGCACACTGGGGTTAAGATCTGAGTGTGTGGGCTCGTCTGAGCCTTGCTGCTACATGGGGATTCAGTTGTCTGAAAAAACGCGTTTATTTCGGGCTGAAAAACACGTTTTGAAAAGTGTACTGTTACTGCCCCATAACTTACATGGGGTTGACCAAACTTGCAGAAACATGTTTATTTCTGCTGAAAAACATGTTTTGACACTTTCAGCACACTGGGGTTAAGATCTGAGTGTGTGGGCTCTTCTGAGCCTTGTTGCTACATGGGGATTCAGTTGTCTGAAAAAACGCGTTTATTTCGGGCTGAAAAACACGTTTTGAAAAGTGTACTGTTACTGCCCCATAACTTACATGGGGTTGACCAAACTTGCAGAAACATGTTTATTTCTGCTGAAAAACATGTTTTGAACCTTTCTGCACACTGGGGTTAAGATCTGAGTGTGTGGGCTCTTCTGAGCCTTGCTGCTACATGGGGATTCAGTTGTCTGAAAAAACGCGTTTATTTCGGGCTGAAAAACACGTTTTGCAGAGTGTACTGTTACTGCCCCATAACTTACATGGGGTTGACCAAACTTGCAGAAACATGTTTATTTCTGCTGAAAACACGTTTTGACCCTTTCTGCACACTGGGGTTAAGAGCTGAGTGTGTGGGCTCTTCTGAGACTTGCTGCTACATGGGTATTCAGTTGTATGAAAAAACGCGTTTATTTCGGGCTGAAAAACACGTTTTGAAAAGTGTACTGTTACTGCCCCATAACTTACATGGGGTTGACCAAACTTGCAGAAACATGTTTATTTCTGCTGAAAAACATGTTTTGACACTTTCAGCACACTGGGGTTAAGATCTGAGTGTGTGGGCTCTTCTGAGCCTTGTTGCTACATGGGGATTCAGTTGTCTGAAAAAACGCGTTTATTTCGGGCTGAAAAACACGTTTTGAAAAGTGTACTGTTACTGCCCCATAACTTACATGGGGTTGACCAAACTTGCAGAAACATGTTTATTTCTGCTGAAAAACATGTTTTGACACTTTCAGCACACTGGGGTTAAGATCTGAGTGTGTGGGCTCTTCTGAGCCTTGCTGCTACATGGGTATTCAGTTGTCTGAAAAAACGCGTTTATTTCGGGCTGAAAAACACGTTTTGAAAAGTGTACTGTTACTGCCCCATAACTTACATGGGGTTGACCAAACTTGCAGAAACATGTTTATTTCTGCTGAAAAACAAGTTTTGACACTTTCAGCACACTGGGGTTAAGATCTGAGTGTGTGGGCTCTTCTGAGCCTTGTTGCTGCATGGGGATTCAGTTGTCTGAAAAAACGCGTTTATTTCGGGCTGAAAAACACGTTTTGAAAAGTGTACTGTTACTGCCCCATAACTTACATGGGGTTGACCAAACTTGCAGAAACATGTTTATTTCTGCTGAAAAACATGTTTTGACACTTTCAGCACACTGGGGTTAAGATCTGAGTGTGTGGGCTCTTCTGAGCCTTGTTGCTACATGGGGATTCAGTTGTCTGAAAAAACGCGTTTATTTCGGGCTGAAAAACACGTTTTGAAAAGTGTACTGTTACTGCCCCATAACTTACATGGGGTTGACCAAACTTGCAGAAACATGTTTATTTCTGCTGAAAAACATGTTTTGACACTTTCAGCACACTGGGGTTAAGATCTGAGTGTGTGGGCTCTTCTGAGCCTTGCTGCTACATGGGGATTCAGTTGTCTGAAAAAACGCGTTTATTTCGGGCTGAAAAACACGTTTTGCAGAGTGTACTGTTACTGCCCCATAACTTACATGGGGTTGACCAAACTTGCAGAAACATGTTTATTTCTGCTGAAAAACACGTTTTGACCCTTTCTGCACACTGGGGTTAAGAGCTGAGTGTGTGGGCTCTTCTGAGACTTGCTGCTACATGGGTATTCAGTTGTCTGAAAAAACGCGTTTATTTCGGGCTGAAAAACACGTTTTGAAAAGTGTACTGTTACTGCCCCATAACTTACATGGGGTTGACCAAACTTGCAGAAACATGTTTATTTCTGCTGAAAAACATGTTTTGACACTTTCAGCACACTGGGGTTAAGATCTGAGTGTGTGGGCTCTTCTGAGCCTTGCTGCTACATGGGGATTCAGTTGTCTGAAAAAACGCGTTTATTTCGGGCTGAAAAACACGTTTTGAAAAGTGTACTGTTACTGCCCCATAACTTACATGGGGTTGACCAAACTTGCAGAAACATGTTTATTTCTGCTGAAAAACATGTTTTGACACTTTCAGCACACTGGGGTTAAGATCTGAGTGTGTGGGCTCTTCTGAGCCTTGTTGCTACATGGGGATTCAGTTGTCTGAAAAAACGCGTTTATTTCGGGCTGAAAAACACGTTTTGAAAAGTGTACTGTTACTGCCCCATAACTTACATGGGGTTGACCAAACTTGCAGAAACATGTTTATTTCTGCTGAAAAACATGTTTTGACACCTTCAGCACACTGGGGTTAAGATCTGAGTGTGTAGGCTCTTCTGAGCCTTGTTGCTACATGGGGATTCAGTTGTCTGAAAAAACGCGTTTATTTCGGGATGAAAAACACGTTTTGAAAAGTGTACTGTTACTGCCCCATAACTTACATGGGGTTGACCAAACTTGCAGAAACATGTTTATTTCTGCTGAAAAACATGTTTTGACACTTTCAGCACACTGGGGTTAAGATCTGAGTGTGTGGGCTCTTCTGAGCCTTGTTGCTACATGGGGATTCAGTTGTCTGAAAAAACACGTTTATTTCGGGCTGAAAAACACGTTTTGAAAAGTGTACTGTTACTGCCCCATAACTTACATGGGGTTGACCAAACTTGCAGAAACATGTTTATTTCTGCTGAAAAACAAGTTTTGACCCTTTCTGCACACTGGGGTTAAGATCTGAGTGTGTGGGCTCTTCTGAGCCTTGTTGCTACATGGGGATTCAGTTGTCTGAAAAAACGCGTTTATTTCGGGCTGAAAAACACGTTTTGAAAAGTGTACTGTTACTGCCCCATAACTTACATGGGGTTGACCAAACTTGCAGAAACATGTTTATTTCTGCTGAAAAACATGTTTTGACACTTTCAGCACACTGGGGTTAAGATCTGAGTGTGTGGGCTCTTCTGAGCCTTGCTGCTACATGGGTATTCAGTTGTCTGAAAAAACGCGTTTATTTCGGGCTGAAAAACACGTTTTGAAAAGTGTACTGTTACTGCCCCATAACTTACATGGGGTTGACCAAACTTGCAGAAACATGTTTATTTCTGCTGAAAAACAAGTTTTGACACTTTCAGCACACTGGGGTTAAGATCTGAGTGTGTGGGCTCTTCTGAGCCTTTTTGCTGCATGGGGATTCAGTTGTCTGAAAAAACGCGTTTATTTCGGGCTGAAAAACACGTTTTGAAAAGTGTACTGTTACTGCCCCATAACTTACATGGGGTTGACCAAACTTGCAGAAACATGTTTATTTCTGCTGAAAAACATGTTTTGACACTTTCAGCACACTGGGGTTAAGATCTGAGTGTGTGGGCTCTTCTGAGCCTTGTTGCTACATGGGGATTCAGTTGTCTGAAAAAACGCGTTTATTTCGGGCTGAAAAACACGTTTTGAAAAGTGTACTGTTACTGCCCCATAACTTACATGGGGTTGACCAAACTTGCAGAAACATGTTTATTTCTGCTGAAAAACATGTTTTGACACTTTCAGCACACTGGGGTTAAGATCTGAGTGTGTGGGCTCTTCTGAGCCTTGCTGCTACATGGGGATTCAGTTGTCTGAAAAAACGCGTTTATTTCGGGCTGAAAAACACGTTTTGAAAAGTGTACTGTTACTGCCCCATAACTTACATGGGGTTGACCAAACTTGCAGAAACATGTTTATTTCTGCTGAAAAACATGTTTTGACACTTTCAGCACACTGGGGTTAAGATCTGAGTGTGTGGGCTCTTCTGAGCCTTGTTGCTGCATGGGGATTCAGTTGTCTGAGAAAACGCGTTTATTTCGGGCTGAAAAACACGTTTTGAAAAGTGTACTGTTACTGCCCCATAACTTACATGGGGTTGACCAAACTTGCAGAAACATGTTTATTTCTGCTGAAAAACATGTTTTGACACTTTCAGCACACTGGGGTTAAGATCTGAGTGTGTGGGCTCTTCTGAGCCTTGTTGCTACATGGGGATTCAGTTGTCTGAAAAAACGCGTTTATTTCGGGCTGAAAAACACGTTTTGAAAAGTGTACTGTTACTGCCCCATAACTTACATGGGGTTGACCAAACTTGCAGAAACATGTTTATTTCTGCTGAAAAACATGTTTTGACACTTTCAGCACACTGGGGTTAAGATCTGAGTGTGTGGGCTCTTCTGAGCCTTGCTGCTACATGGGGATTCAGTTGTCTGAAAAAACGCGTTTATTTCGGGCTGAAAAACACGTTTTGAAAAGTGTACTGTTACTGCCCCATAACTTACATGGGGTTGACCAAACTTGCAGAAACATGTTTATTTCTGCTGAAAAACATGTTTTGACACTTTCAGCACACTGGGGTTAAGATCTGAGTGTGTGGGCTCTTCTGAGCCTTGTTGCTACATGGGGATTCAGTTGTCTGAAAAAACGCGTTTATTTCGGGCTGAAAAACACGTTTTGAAAAGTGTACTGTTACTGCCCCATAACTTACATGGGGTTGACCAAACTTGCAGAAACATGTTTATTTCTGCTGAAAAACATGTTTTGACACTTTCAGCACACTGGGGTTAAGATCTGAGTGTGTGGGCTCTTCTGAGCCTTGTTGCTATATGGGGATTCAGTTGTCTGAAAAAACGCGTTTATTTCGGGCTGAAAAACACGTTTTGAAAAGTGTACTGTTACTGCCCCATAACTTACATGGGGTTGACCAAACTTGCAGAAACATGTTTATTTCTGCTGAAAAACATGTTTTGACACTTTCAGCACACTGGGGTTAAGATCTGAGTGTGTGGGCTCTTCTGAGCCTTGCTGCTACATGGGGATTCAGTTGTCTGAAAAAACGCGTTTATTTCGGGCTGAAAAACACGTTTTGAAAAGTGTACTGTTACTGACCCATAACTTACATGGGGTTGACCAAACTTGCAGAAACATGTTTATTTCTGCTGAAAAACAAGTTTTGACACTTTCAGCACACTGGGGTTAAGATCTGAGTGTGTGGGCTCTTCTGAGCCTTGTTGCTGCATGGGGATTCAGTTGTCTGAAAAAACGCGTTTATTTCGGGCTGAAAAACACGTTTTGAAAAGTGTACTGTTACTGCCCCATAACTTACATGGGGTTGACCAAACTTGCAGAAACATGTTTATTTCTGCTGAAAAACATGTTTTGACACTTTCAGCACACTGGGGTTAAGATCTGAGTGTGTGGGCTCTTCTGAGCCTTGTTGCTACATGGGGATTCAGTTGTCTGAAAAAACGCGTTTATTTCGGGCTGAAAAACACGTTTTGAAAAGTGTACTGTTACTGCCCCATAACTTACATGGGGTTGACCAAACTTGCAGAAACATGTTTATTTCTGCTGAAAAACATGTTTTGAACCTTTCTGCACACTGGGGTTAAGATCTGAGTGTGTGGGCTCTTCTGAGCCTTGCTGCTACATGGGGATTCAGTTGTCTGAAAAAACGCGTTTATTTCGGGCTGAAAAACACGTTTTGCAGAGTGTACTGTTACTGCCCCATAACTTACATGGGGTTGACCAAACTTGCAGAAACATGTTTATTTCTGCTGAAAACACGTTTTGACCCTTTCTGCACACTGGGGTTAAGAGCTGAGTGTGTGGGCTCTTCTGAGACTTGCTGCTACATGGGTATTCAGTTGTATGAAAAAACGCGTTTATTTCGGGCTGAAAAACACGTTTTGAAAAGTGTACTGTTACTGCCCCATAACTTACATGGGGTTGACCAAACTTGCAGAAACATGTTTATTTCTGCTGAAAAACATGTTTTGACACTTTCAGCACACTGGGGTTAAGATCTGAGTGTGTGGGCTCTTCTGAGCCTTGTTGCTACATGGGGATTCAGTTGTCTGAAAAAACGCGTTTATTTCGGGCTGAAAAACACGTTTTGAAAAGTGTACTGTTACTGCCCCATAACTTACATGGGGTTGACCAAACTTGCAGAAACATGTTTATTTCTGCTGAAAAACATGTTTTGACACTTTCAGCACACTGGGGTTAAGATCTGAGTGTGTGGGCTCTTCTGAGCCTTGCTGCTACATGGGTATTCAGTTGTCTGAAAAAACGCGTTTATTTCGGGCTGAAAAACACGTTTTGAAAAGTGTACTGTTACTGCCCCATAACTTACATGGGGTTGACCAAACTTGCAGAAACATGTTTATTTCTGCTGAAAAACAAGTTTTGACACTTTCAGCACACTGGGGTTAAGATCTGAGTGTGTGGGCTCTTCTGAGCCTTGTTGCTGCATGGGGATTCAGTTGTCTGAAAAAACGCGTTTATTTCGGGCTGAAAAACACGTTTTGAAAAGTGTACTGTTACTGCCCCATAACTTACATGGGGTTGACCAAACTTGCAGAAACATGTTTATTTCTGCTGAAAAACATGTTTTGACACTTTCAGCACACTGGGGTTAAGATCTGAGTGTGTGGGCTCTTCTGAGCCTTGTTGCTACATGGGGATTCAGTTGTCTGAAAAAACGCGTTTATTTCGGGCTGAAAAACACGTTTTGAAAAGTGTACTGTTACTGCCCCATAACTTACATGGGGTTGACCAAACTTGCAGAAACATGTTTATTTCTGCTGAAAAACATGTTTTGACACTTTCAGCACACTGGGGTTAAGATCTGAGTGTGTGGGCTCTTCTGAGCCTTGCTGCTACATGGGGATTCAGTTGTCTGAAAAAACGCGTTTATTTCGGGCTGAAAAACACGTTTTGCAGAGTGTACTGTTACTGCCCCATAACTTACATGGGGTTGACCAAACTTGCAGAAACATGTTTATTTCTGCTGAAAAACACGTTTTGACCCTTTCTGCACACTGGGGTTAAGAGCTGAGTGTGTGGGCTCTTCTGAGACTTGCTGCTACATGGGTATTCAGTTGTCTGAAAAAACGCGTTTATTTCGGGCTGAAAAACACGTTTTGAAAAGTGTACTGTTACTGCCCCATAACTTACATGGGGTTGACCAAACTTGCAGAAACATGTTTATTTCTGCTGAAAAACATGTTTTGACACTTTCAGCACACTGGGGTTAAGATCTGAGTGTGTGGGCTCTTCTGAGCCTTGCTGCTACATGGGGATTCAGTTGTCTGAAAAAACGCGTTTATTTCGGGCTGAAAAACACGTTTTGAAAAGTGTACTGTTACTGCCCCATAACTTACATGGGGTTGACCAAACTTGCAGAAACATGTTTATTTCTGCTGAAAAACATGTTTTGACACTTTCAGCACACTGGGGTTAAGATCTGAGTGTGTGGGCTCTTCTGAGCCTTGTTGCTACATGGGGATTCAGTTGTCTGAAAAAACGCGTTTATTTCGGGCTGAAAAACACGTTTTGAAAAGTGTACTGTTACTGCCCCATAACTTACATGGGGTTGACCAAACTTGCAGAAACATGTTTATTTCTGCTGAAAAACATGTTTTGACACCTTCAGCACACTGGGGTTAAGATCTGAGTGTGTAGGCTCTTCTGAGCCTTGTTGCTACATGGGGATTCAGTTGTCTGAAAAAACGCGTTTATTTCGGGATGAAAAACACGTTTTGAAAAGTGTACTGTTACTGCCCCATAACTTACATGGGGTTGACCAAACTTGCAGAAACATGTTTATTTCTGCTGAAAAACATGTTTTGACACTTTCAGCACACTGGGGTTAAGATCTGAGTGTGTGGGCTCTTCTGAGCCTTGTTGCTACATGGGGATTCAGTTGTCTGAAAAAACACGTTTATTTCGGGCTGAAAAACACGTTTTGAAAAGTGTACTGTTACTGCCCCATAACTTACATGGGGTTGACCAAACTTGCAGAAACATGTTTATTTCTGCTGAAAAACAAGTTTTGACCCTTTCTGCACACTGGGGTTAAGATCTGAGTGTGTGGGCTCTTCTGAGCCTTGTTGCTACATGGGGATTCAGTTGTCTGAAAAAACGCGTTTATTTCGGGCTGAAAAACACGTTTTGAAAAGTGTACTGTTACTGCCCCATAACTTACATGGGGTTGACCAAACTTGCAGAAACATGTTTATTTCTGCTGAAAAACATGTTTTGACACTTTCAGCACACTGGGGTTAAGATCTGAGTGTGTGGGCTCTTCTGAGCCTTGCTGCTACATGGGTATTCAGTTGTCTGAAAAAACGCGTTTATTTCGGGCTGAAAAACACGTTTTGAAAAGTGTACTGTTACTGCCCCATAACTTACATGGGGTTGACCAAACTTGCAGAAACATGTTTATTTCTGCTGAAAAACAAGTTTTGACACTTTCAGCACACTGGGGTTAAGATCTGAGTGTGTGGGCTCTTCTGAGCCTTTTTGCTGCATGGGGATTCAGTTGTCTGAAAAAACGCGTTTATTTCGGGCTGAAAAACACGTTTTGAAAAGTGTACTGTTACTGCCCCATAACTTACATGGGGTTGACCAAACTTGCAGAAACATGTTTATTTCTGCTGAAAAACATGTTTTGACACTTTCAGCACACTGGGGTTAAGATCTGAGTGTGTGGGCTCTTCTGAGCCTTGTTGCTACATGGGGATTCAGTTGTCTGAAAAAACGCGTTTATTTCGGGCTGAAAAACACGTTTTGAAAAGTGTACTGTTACTGCCCCATAACTTACATGGGGTTGACCAAACTTGCAGAAACATGTTTATTTCTGCTGAAAAACATGTTTTGACACTTTCAGCACACTGGGGTTAAGATCTGAGTGTGTGGGCTCTTCTGAGCCTTGCTGCTACATGGGGATTCAGTTGTCTGAAAAAACGCGTTTATTTCGGGCTGAAAAACACGTTTTGAAAAGTGTACTGTTACTGCCCCATAACTTACATGGGGTTGACCAAACTTGCAGAAACATGTTTATTTCTGCTGAAAAACATGTTTTGACACTTTCAGCACACTGGGGTTAAGATCTGAGTGTGTGGGCTCTTCTGAGCCTTGTTGCTGCATGGGGATTCAGTTGTCTGAGAAAACGCGTTTATTTCGGGCTGAAAAACACGTTTTGAAAAGTGTACTGTTACTGCCCCATAACTTACATGGGGTTGACCAAACTTGCAGAAACATGTTTATTTCTGCTGAAAAACATGTTTTGACACTTTCAGCACACTGGGGTTAAGATCTGAGTGTGTGGGCTCTTCTGAGCCTTGTTGCTACATGGGGATTCAGTTGTCTGAAAAAACGCGTTTATTTCGGGCTGAAAAACACGTTTTGAAAAGTGTACTGTTACTGCCCCATAACTTACATGGGGTTGACCAAACTTGCAGAAACATGTTTATTTCTGCTGAAAAACATGTTTTGACACTTTCAGCACACTGGGGTTAAGATCTGAGTGTGTGGGCTCTTCTGAGCCTTGCTGCTACATGGGGATTCAGTTGTCTGAAAAAACGCGTTTATTTCGGGCTGAAAAACACGTTTTGAAAAGTGTACTGTTACTGCCCCATAACTTACATGGGGTTGACCAAACTTGCAGAAACATGTTTATTTCTGCTGAAAAACATGTTTTGACACTTTCAGCACACTGGGGTTAAGATCTGAGTGTGTGGGCTCTTCTGAGCCTTGTTGCTACATGGGGATTCAGTTGTCTGAAAAAACGCGTTTATTTCGGGCTGAAAAACACGTTTTGAAAAGTGTACTGTTACTGCCCCATAACTTACATGGGGTTGACCAAACTTGCAGAAACATGTTTATTTCTGCTGAAAAACATGTTTTGACACTTTCAGCACACTGGGGTTAAGATCTGAGTGTGTGGGCTCTTCTGAGCCTTGTTGCTATATGGGGATTCAGTTGTCTGAAAAAACGCGTTTATTTCGGGCTGAAAAACACGTTTTGAAAAGTGTACTGTTACTGCCCCATAACTTACATGGGGTTGACCAAACTTGCAGAAACATGTTTATTTCTGCTGAAAAACATGTTTTGACACTTTCAGCACACTGGGGTTAAGATCTGAGTGTGTGGGCTCTTCTGAGCCTTGCTGCTACATGGGGATTCAGTTGTCTGAAAAAACGCGTTTATTTCGGGCTGAAAAACACGTTTTGAAAAGTGTACTGTTACTGACCCATAACTTACATGGGGTTGACCAAACTTGCAGAAACATGTTTATTTCTGCTGAAAAACAAGTTTTGACACTTTCAGCACACTGGGGTTAAGATCTGAGTGTGTGGGCTCTTCTGAGCCTTGTTGCTGCATGGGGATTCAGTTGTCTGAAAAAACGCGTTTATTTCGGGCTGAAAAACACGTTTTGAAAAGTGTACTGTTACTGCCCCATAACTTACATGGGGTTGACCAAACTTGCAGAAACATGTTTATTTCTGCTGAAAAACATGTTTTGACACTTTCAGCACACTGGGGTTAAGATCTGAGTGTGTGGGCTCTTCTGAGCCTTGTTGCTACATGGGGATTCAGTTGTCTGAAAAAACGCGTTTATTTCGGGCTGAAAAACACGTTTTGAAAAGTGTACTGTTACTGCCCCATAACTTACATGGGGTTGACCAAACTTGCAGAAACATGTTTATTTCTGCTGAAAAACATGTTTTGACACTTTCAGCACACTGGGGTTAAGATCTGAGTGTGTGGGCTCTTCTGAGCCTTGTTGCTACATGGGGATTCAGTTGTCTGAAAAAACGCGTTTATTTCGGGCTGAAAAACACGTTTTGAAAAGTGTACTGTTACTGCCCCATAACTTACATGGGGTTGACCAAACTTGCAGAAACATGTTTATTTCTGCTGAAAAACATGTTTTGACACTTTCAGCACACTGGGGTTAAGATCTGAGTGTGTGGGCTCTTCTGAGCCTTGCTGCTACATGGGGATTCAGTTGTCTGAAAAAACGCGTTTATTTCGGGCTGAAAAACACGTTTTGCAGAGTGTACTGTTACTGCCCCATAACTTACATGGGGTTGACCAAACTTGCAGAAACATGTTTATTTCTGCTGAAAAACACGTTTTGACCCTTTCTGCACACTGGGGTTAAGATCTGAGTGTGTGGGCTCGTCTGAGCCTTGCTGCTACATGGGTATTCAGTTGTCTGAAAAACGCGTTTATTTCGGGCTGAAAAACACGTTTTGAAAAGTGTACTGTTACTGCCCCATAACTTACATGGGGTTGACCAAACTTGCAGAAACATGTTTATTTCTGCTGAAAAACAAGTTTTGACACTTTCAGCACACTGGGGTTAAGATCTGAGTGTGTGGGCTCTTCTGAGCCTTGTTGCTGCATGGGGATTCAGTTGTCTGAAAAAACGCGTTTATTTCGGGCTGAAAAACACGTTTTGAAAAGTGTACTGTTACTGCCCCATAACTTACATGGGGTTGACCAAACTTGCAGAAACATGTTTATTTCTGCTGAAAAACATGTTTTGACACTTTCAGCACACTGGGGTTAAGATCTGAGTGTGTGGGCTCTTCTGAGCCTTGCTGCTACATGGGTATTCAGTTGTATGAAAAAACGCGTTTATTTCGGGCTGAAAAACACGTTTTGCAGAGTGTACTGTTACTGCCCCATAACTTACATGGGGTTGACCAAACTTGCAGAAACATGTTTATTTCTGCTGAAAAACATGTTTTGACACTTTCAGAACACTGGGGTTAAGATCTGAGTGTGTGGGCTCTTCTGAGCCTTGTTGCTACATGGGGATTCAGTTGTCTGAAAAAACGCGTTTATTTCGGGCTGAAAAACACGTTTTGAAAAGTGTACTGTTACTGCCCCATAACTTACATGGGGTTGACCAAACTTGCAGAAACATGTTTATTTCTGCTGAAAAACACGTTTTGACCCTTTCTGCACACTGGGGTTAAGATCTGAGTGTGTGGGCTCGTCTGAGCCTTGCTGCTACATGGGGATTCAGTTGTCTGAAAAAACGCGTTTATTTCGGGCTGAAAAACACGTTTTGAAAAGTGTACTGTTACTGCCCCATAACTTACATGGGGTTGACCAAACTTGCAGAAACATGTTTATTTCTGCTGAAAAACATGTTTTGACACTTTCAGCACACTGGGGTTAAGATCTGAGTGTGTGGGCTCTTCTGAGCCTTGTTGCTACATGGGGATTCAGTTGTCTGAAAAAACGCGTTTATTTCGGGCTGAAAAACACGTTTTGAAAAGTGTACTGTTACTGCCCCATAACTTACATGGGGTTGACCAAACTTGCAGAAACATGTTTATTTCTGCTGAAAAACATGTTTTGAACCTTTCTGCACACTGGGGTTAAGATCTGAGTGTGTGGGCTCTTCTGAGCCTTGCTGCTACATGGGGATTCAGTTGTCTGAAAAAACGCGTTTATTTCGGGCTGAAAAACACGTTTTGCAGAGTGTACTGTTACTGCCCCATAACTTACATGGGGTTGACCAAACTTGCAGAAACATGTTTATTTCTGCTGAAAAACACGTTTTGACCCTTTCTGCACACTGGGGTTAAGATCTGAGTGTGTGGGCTCGTCTGAGCCTTGCTGCTACATGGGTATTCAGTTGTCTGAAAAACGCGTTTATTTCGGGCTGAAAAACACGTTTTGAAAAGTGTACTGTTACTGCCCCATAACTTACATGGGGTTGACCAAACTTGCAGAAACATGTTTATTTCTGCTGAAAAACAAGTTTTGACACTTTCAGCACACTGGGGTTAAGATCTGAGTGTGTGGGCTCTTCTGAGCCTTGTTGCTGCATGGGGATTCAGTTGTCTGAAAAAACGCGTTTATTTCGGGCTGAAAAACACGTTTTGAAAAGTGTACTGTTACTGCCCCATAACTTACATGGGGTTGACCAAACTTGCAGAAACATGTTTATTTCTGCTGAAAAACACGTTTTGACCCTTTCTGCACACTGGGGTTAAGATCTGAGTGTGTGGGCTCGTCTGAGCCTTGCTGCTACATGGGGATTCAGTTGTCTGAAAAAACGCGTTTATTTCGGGCTGAAAAACACGTTTTGAAAAGTGTACTGTTACTGCCCCATAACTTACATGGGGTTGACCAAACTTGCAGAAACATGTTTATTTCTGCTGAAAAACATGTTTTGACACTTTCAGCACACTGGGGTTAAGATCTGAGTGTGTGGGCTCTTCTGAGCCTTGTTGCTACATGGGGATTCAGTTGTCTGAAAAAACGCGTTTATTTCGGGCTGAAAAACACGTTTTGAAAAGTGTACTGTTACTGCCCCATAACTTACATGGGGTTGACCAAACTTGCAGAAACATGTTTATTTCTGCTGAAAAACATGTTTTGAACCTTTCTGCACACTGGGGTTAAGATCTGAGTGTGTGGGCTCTTCTGAGCCTTGCTGCTACATGGGGATTCAGTTGTCTGAAAAAACGCGTTTATTTCGGGCTGAAAAACACGTTTTGCAGAGTGTACTGTTACTGCCCCATAACTTACATGGGGTTGACCAAACTTGCAGAAACATGTTTATTTCTGCTGAAAACACGTTTTGACCCTTTCTGCACACTGGGGTTAAGAGCTGAGTGTGTGGGCTCTTCTGAGACTTGCTGCTACATGGGTATTCAGTTGTATGAAAAAACGCGTTTATTTCGGGCTGAAAAACACGTTTTGAAAAGTGTACTGTTACTGCCCCATAACTTACATGGGGTTGACCAAACTTGCAGAAACATGTTTATTTCTGCTGAAAAACATGTTTTGACACTTTCAGCACACTGGGGTTAAGATCTGAGTGTGTGGGCTCTTCTGAGCCTTGTTGCTACATGGGGATTCAGTTGTCTGAAAAAACGCGTTTATTTCGGGCTGAAAAACACGTTTTGAAAAGTGTACTGTTACTGCCCCATAACTTACATGGGGTTGACCAAACTTGCAGAAACATGTTTATTTCTGCTGAAAAACATGTTTTGACACTTTCAGCACACTGGGGTTAAGATCTGAGTGTGTGGGCTCTTCTGAGCCTTGCTGCTACATGGGTATTCAGTTGTCTGAAAAAACGCGTTTATTTCGGGCTGAAAAACACGTTTTGAAAAGTGTACTGTTACTGCCCCATAACTTACATGGGGTTGACCAAACTTGCAGAAACATGTTTATTTCTGCTGAAAAACAAGTTTTGACACTTTCAGCACACTGGGGTTAAGATCTGAGTGTGTGGGCTCTTCTGAGCCTTGTTGCTGCATGGGGATTCAGTTGTCTGAAAAAACGCGTTTATTTCGGGCTGAAAAACACGTTTTGAAAAGTGTACTGTTACTGCCCCATAACTTACATGGGGTTGACCAAACTTGCAGAAACATGTTTATTTCTGCTGAAAAACATGTTTTGACACTTTCAGCACACTGGGGTTAAGATCTGAGTGTGTGGGCTCTTCTGAGCCTTGCTGCTACATGGGGATTCAGTTGTCTGAAAAAACGCGTTTATTTCGGGCTGAAAAACACGTTTTGCAGAGTGTACTGTTACTGCCCCATAACTTACATGGGGTTGACCAAACTTGCAGAAACATGTTTATTTCTGCTGAAAAACACGTTTTGACCCTTTCTGCACACTGGGGTTAAGATCTGAGTGTGTGGGCTCGTCTGAGCCTTGCTGCTACATGGGTATTCAGTTGTCTGAAAAACGCGTTTATTTCGGGCTGAAAAACACGTTTTGAAAAGTGTACTGTTACTGCCCCATAACTTACATGGGGTTGACCAAACTTGCAGAAACATGTTTATTTCTGCTGAAAAACAAGTTTTGACACTTTCAGCACACTGGGGTTAAGATCTGAGTGTGTGGGCTCTTCTGAGCCTTGTTGCTGCATGGGGATTCAGTTGTCTGAAAAAACGCGTTTATTTCGGGCTGAAAAACACGTTTTGAAAAGTGTACTGTTACTGCCCCATAACTTACATGGGGTTGACCAAACTTGCAGAAACATGTTTATTTCTGCTGAAAAACATGTTTTGACACTTTCAGCACACTGGGGTTAAGATCTGAGTGTGTGGGCTCTTCTGAGCCTTGCTGCTACATGGGTATTCAGTTGTATGAAAAAACGCGTTTATTTCGGGCTGAAAAACACGTTTTGCAGAGTGTACTGTTACTGCCCCATAACTTACATGGGGTTGACCAAACTTGCAGAAACATGTTTATTTCTGCTGAAAAACATGTTTTGACACTTTCAGAACACTGGGGTTAAGATCTGAGTGTGTGGGCTCTTCTGAGCCTTGTTGCTACATGGGGATTCAGTTGTCTGAAAAAACGCGTTTATTTCGGGCTGAAAAACACGTTTTGAAAAGTGTACTGTTACTGCCCCATAACTTACATGGGGTTGACCAAACTTGCAGAAACATGTTTATTTCTGCTGAAAAACACGTTTTGACCCTTTCTGCACACTGGGGTTAAGATCTGAGTGTGTGGGCTCGTCTGAGCCTTGCTGCTACATGGGGATTCAGTTGTCTGAAAAAACGCGTTTATTTCGGGCTGAAAAACACGTTTTGAAAAGTGTACTGTTACTGCCCCATAACTTACATGGGGTTGACCAAACTTGCAGAAACATGTTTATTTCTGCTGAAAAACATGTTTTGACACTTTCAGCACACTGGGGTTAAGATCTGAGTGTGTGGGCTCTTCTGAGCCTTGTTGCTACATGGGGATTCAGTTGTCTGAAAAAACGCGTTTATTTCGGGCTGAAAAACACGTTTTGAAAAGTGTACTGTTACTGCCCCATAACTTACATGGGGTTGACCAAACTTGCAGAAACATGTTTATTTCTGCTGAAAAACATGTTTTGAACCTTTCTGCACACTGGGGTTAAGATCTGAGTGTGTGGGCTCTTCTGAGCCTTGCTGCTACATGGGGATTCAGTTGTCTGAAAAAACGCGTTTATTTCGGGCTGAAAAACACGTTTTGCAGAGTGTACTGTTACTGCCCCATAACTTACATGGGGTTGACCAAACTTGCAGAAACATGTTTATTTCTGCTGAAAACACGTTTTGACCCTTTCTGCACACTGGGGTTAAGAGCTGAGTGTGTGGGCTCTTCTGAGACTTGCTGCTACATGGGTATTCAGTTGTATGAAAAAACGCGTTTATTTCGGGCTGAAAAACACGTTTTGAAAAGTGTACTGTTACTGCCCCATAACTTACATGGGGTTGACCAAACTTGCAGAAACATGTTTATTTCTGCTGAAAAACATGTTTTGACACTTTCAGCACACTGGGGTTAAGATCTGAGTGTGTGGGCTCTTCTGAGCCTTGTTGCTACATGGGGATTCAGTTGTCTGAAAAAACGCGTTTATTTCGGGCTGAAAAACACGTTTTGAAAAGTGTACTGTTACTGCCCCATAACTTACATGGGGTTGACCAAACTTGCAGAAACATGTTTATTTCTGCTGAAAAACATGTTTTGACACTTTCAGCACACTGGGGTTAAGATCTGAGTGTGTGGGCTCTTCTGAGCCTTGCTGCTACATGGGTATTCAGTTGTCTGAAAAAACGCGTTTATTTCGGGCTGAAAAACACGTTTTGAAAAGTGTACTGTTACTGCCCCATAACTTACATGGGGTTGACCAAACTTGCAGAAACATGTTTATTTCTGCTGAAAAACAAGTTTTGACACTTTCAGCACACTGGGGTTAAGATCTGAGTGTGTGGGCTCTTCTGAGCCTTGTTGCTGCATGGGGATTCAGTTGTCTGAAAAAACGCGTTTATTTCGGGCTGAAAAACACGTTTTGAAAAGTGTACTGTTACTGCCCCATAACTTACATGGGGTTGACCAAACTTGCAGAAACATGTTTATTTCTGCTGAAAAACATGTTTTGACACTTTCAGCACACTGGGGTTAAGATCTGAGTGTGTGGGCTCTTCTGAGCCTTGTTGCTACATGGGGATTCAGTTGTCTGAAAAAACGCGTTTATTTCGGGCTGAAAAACACGTTTTGAAAAGTGTACTGTTACTGCCCCATAACTTACATGGGGTTGACCAAACTTGCAGAAACATGTTTATTTCTGCTGAAAAACATGTTTTGACACTTTCAGCACACTGGGGTTAAGATCTGAGTGTGTGGGCTCTTCTGAGCCTTGCTGCTACATGGGGATTCAGTTGTCTGAAAAAACGCGTTTATTTCGGGCTGAAAAACACGTTTTGCAGAGTGTACTGTTACTGCCCCATAACTTACATGGGGTTGACCAAACTTGCAGAAACATGTTTATTTCTGCTGAAAAACACGTTTTGACCCTTTCTGCACACTGGGGTTAAGAGCTGAGTGTGTGGGCTCTTCTGAGACTTGCTGCTACATGGGTATTCAGTTGTCTGAAAAAACGCGTTTATTTCGGGCTGAAAAACACGTTTTGAAAAGTGTACTGTTACTGCCCCATAACTTACATGGGGTTGACCAAACTTGCAGAAACATGTTTATTTCTGCTGAAAAACATGTTTTGACACTTTCAGCACACTGGGGTTAAGATCTGAGTGTGTGGGCTCTTCTGAGCCTTGCTGCTACATGGGGATTCAGTTGTCTGAAAAAACGCGTTTATTTCGGGCTGAAAAACACGTTTTGAAAAGTGTACTGTTACTGCCCCATAACTTACATGGGGTTGACCAAACTTGCAGAAACATGTTTATTTCTGCTGAAAAACATGTTTTGACACTTTCAGCACACTGGGGTTAAGATCTGAGTGTGTGGGCTCTTCTGAGCCTTGCTGCTACATGGGGATTCAGTTGTCTGAAAAAACGCGTTTATTTCGGGCTGAAAAACACGTTTTGAAAAGTGTACTGTTACTGCCCCATAACTTACATGGGGTTGACCAAACTTGCAGAAACATGTTTATTTCTGCTGAAAAACATGTTTTGACACTTTCAGCACACTGGGGTTAAGATCTGAGTGTGTGGGCTCTTCTGAGCCTTGTTGCTACATGGGGATTCAGTTGTCTGAAAAAACGCGTTTATTTCGGGCTGAAAAACACGTTTTGAAAAGTGTACTGTTACTGCCCCATAACTTACATGGGGTTGACCAAACTTGCAGAAACATGTTTATTTCTGCTGAAAAACAAGTTTTGACACTTTCAGCACACTGGGGTTAAGATCTGAGTGTGTGGGCTCTTCTGAGCCTTGTTGCTGCATGGGGATTCAGTTGTCTGAAAAAACGCGTTTATTTCGGGCTGAAAAACACGTTTTGAAAAGTGTACTGTTACTGCCCCATATCTTACATGGGGTTGACCAAACTTGCAGAAACATGTTTATTTCTGCTGAAAAACATGTTTTGACACTTTCAGCACACTGGGGTTAAGATCTGAGTGTGTGGGCTCTTCTGAGCCTTGCTGCTACATGGGTATTCAGTTGTCTGAAAAAACGCGTTTATTTCGGGCTGAAAAACACGTTTTGAAAAGTGTACTGTTACTGCCCCATAACTTACATGGGGTTGACCAAACTTGCAGAAACATGTTTATTTCTGCTGAAAAACAAGTTTTGACACTTTCAGCACACTGGGGTTAAGATCTGAGTGTGTGGGCTCTTCTGAGCCTTGTTGCTGCATGGGGATTCAGTTGTCTGAAAAAACGCGTTTATTTCGGGCTGAAAAACACGTTTTGAAAAGTGTACTGTTACTGCCCCATAACTTACATGGGGTTGACCAAACTTGCAGAAACATGTTTATTTCTGCTGAAAAACATGTTTTGACACATTCAGCACACTGGGGTTAAGATCTGAGTGTGTGGGCTCTTCTGAGCCTTGTTGCTACATGGGGATTCAGTTGTCTGAAAAAACGCGTTTATTTCGGGCTGAAAAACACGTTTTGAAAAGTGTACTGTTACTGCCCCATAACTTACATGGGGTTGACCAAACTTGCAGAAACATGTTTATTTCTGCTGAAAAACAAGTTTTGACACTTTCAGCACACTGGGGTTAAGATCTGAGTGTGTGGGCTCTTCTGAGCCTTGTTGCTGCATGGGGATTCAGTTGTCTGAAAAAACGCGTTTATTTCGGGCTGAAAAACACGTTTTGAAAAGTGTACTGTTACTGCCCCATAACTTACATGGGGTTGACCAAACTTGCAGAAACATGTTTATTTCTGCTGAAAAACATGTTTTGACACATTCAGCACACTGGGGTTAAGATCTGAGTGTGTGGGCTCTTCTGAGCCTTGTTGCTACATGGGGATTCAGTTGTCTGAAAAAACGCGTTTATTTCGGGCTGAAAAACACGTTTTGAAAAGTGTACTGTTACTGCCCCATAACTTACATGGGGTTGACCAAACTTGCAGAAACATGTTTATTTCTGCTGAAAAACATGTTTTGACACTTTCAGCACACTGGGGTTAAGATCTGAGTGTGTGGGCTCTTCTGAGCCTTGCTGCTACATGGGGATTCAGTTGTCTGTAAAAACGCGTTTATTTCGGGCTGAAAAACACGTTTTGAAAAGTGTACTGTTACTGCCCCATAACTTACATGGGGTTGACCAAACTTGCAGAGACATGTTTATTTCTGCTGAAAAACATGTTTTGAACCTTTCTGCACACTGGGGTTAAGATCTGAGTGTGTGGGCTCTTCTGAGCCTTGCTGCTACATGGGGATTCAGTTGTCTGAAAAAACGCGTTTATTTCGGGCTGAAAAACACGTTTTGCAGAGTGTACTGTTACTGCCCCATAACTTACATGGGGTTGACCAAACTTGCAGAAACATGTTTATTTCTGCTGAAAAACACGTTTTGACCCTTTCTGCACACTGGGGTTAAGAGCTGAGTGTGTGGGCTCTTCTGAGACTTGCTGCTACATGGGTATTCAGTTGTCTGAAAAAACGCGTTTATTTCGGGCTGAAAAACACGTTTTGAAAAGTGTACTGTTACTGCCCCATAACTTACATGGGGTTGACCAAACTTGCAGAAACATGTTTATTTCTGCTGAAAAACATGTTTTGACACTTTCAGCACACTGGGGTTAAGATCTGAGTGTGTGGGCTCTTCTGAGCCTTGCTGCTACATGGGTATTCAGTTGTCTGAAAAACGCGTTTATTTCGGGCTGAAAAACACGTTTTGAAAAGTGTACTGTTACTGCCCCATAACTTACATGGGGTTGACCAAACTTGCAGAAACATGTTTATTTCTGCTGAAAAACAAGTTTTGACACTTTCAGCACACTGGGGTTAAGATCTGAGTGTGTGGGCTCTTCTGAGCCTTGTTGCTGCATGGGGATTCAGTTGTCTGAAAAAACGCGTTTATTTCGGGCTGAAAAACACGTTTTGAAAAGTGTACTGTTACTGCCCCATAACTTACATGGGGTTGACCAAACTTGCAGAAACATGTTTATTTCTGCTGAAAAACAAGTTTTGACACTTTCAGCACACTGGGGTTAAGATCTGAGTGTGTGGGCTCTTCTGAGCCTTTTTGCTGCATGGGGATTCAGTTGTCTGAAAAAACGCGTTTATTTCGGGCTGAAAAACACGTTTTGAAAAGTGTACTGTTACTGCCCCATAACTTACATGGGGTTGACCAAACTTGCAGAAACATGTTTATTTCTGCTGAAAAACATGTTTTGACACTTTCAGCACACTGGGGTTAAGATCTGAGTGTGTGGGCTCTTCTGAGCCTTGTTGCTAATGGGGATTCAGTTGTCTGAAAAAACGCGTTTATTTCGGGCTGAAAAACACGTTTTGAAAAGTGTACTGTTACTGCCCCATAACTTACATGGGGTTGACCAAACTTGCAGAAACATGTTTATTTCTGCTGAAAAACATGTTTTGACACTTTCAGCACACTGGGGTTAAGATCTGAGTGTGTGGGCTCTTCTGAGCCTTGCTGCTACATGGGGATTCAGTTGTCTGAAAAAACGCGTTTATTTCGGGCTGAAAAACACGTTTTGAAAAGTGTACTGTTACTGCCCCATAACTTACATGGGGTTGACCAAACTTACAGAAACATGTTTATTTCTGCTGAAAAACATGTTTTGACACTTTCAGCACACTGGGGTTAAGATCTGAGTGTGTGGGCTCTTCTGAGCCTTGTTGCTACATGGGGATTCAGTTGTCTGAAAAAACGCGTTTATTTCGGGCTGAAAAACACGTTTTGAAAAGTGTACTGTTACTGCCCCATAACTTACATGGGGTTGACCAAACTTGCAGAAACATGTTTATTTCTGCTGAAAAACATGTTTTGACACTTTCAGCACACTGGGGTTAAGATCTGAGTGTGTGGGCTCTTCTGAGCCTTGTTGCTACATGGGGATTCAGTTGTCTGAAAAAACGCGTTTATTTCGGGCTGAAAAACACGTTTTGAAAAGTGTACTGTTACTGCCCCATAACTTACATGGGGTTGACCAAACTTGCAGAAACATGTTTATTTCTGCTGAAAAACATGTTTTGACACTTTCAGCACACTGGGGTTAAGATCTGAGTGTGTGGGCTCTTCTGAGCCTTGCTGCTACATGGGGATTCAGTTGTCTGAAAAAACGCGTTTATTTCGGGCTGAAAAACACGTTTTGAAAAGTGTACTGTTACTGCCCCATAACTTACATGGGGTTGACCAAACTTGCAGAAACATGTTTATTTCTGCTGAAAAACATGTTTTGACACTTTCAGCACACTGGGGTTAAGATCTGAGTGTGTGGGCTCTTCTGAGCCTTGTTGCTACATGGGGATTCAGTTGTCTGAAAAAACGCGTTTATTTCGGGCTGAAAAACACGTTTTGAAAAGTGTACTGTTACTGCCCCATAACTTACATGGGGTTGACCAAACTTGCAGAAACATGTTTATTTCTGCTGAAAAACAAGTTTTGACACTTTCAGCACACTGGGGTTAAGATCTGAGTGTGTGGGCTCTTCTGAGCCTTGTTGCTGCATGGGGATTCAGTTGTCTGAAAAAACGCGTTTATTTCGGGCTGAAAAACACGTTTTGAAAAGTGTACTGTTACTGCCCCATAACTTACATGGGGTTGACCAAACTTGCAGAAACATGTTTATTTCTGCTGAAAAACATGTTTTGACACTTTCAGCACACTGGGGTTAAGATCTGAGTGTGTGGGCTCTTCTGAGCCTTGCTGCTACATGGGTATTCAGTTGTCTGAAAAAACGCGTTTATTTCGGGCTGAAAAACACGTTTTGAAAAGTGTACTGTTACTGCCCCATAACTTACATGGGGTTGACCAAACTTGCAGAAACATGTTTATTTCTGCTGAAAAACAAGTTTTGACACTTTCAGCACACTGGGGTTAAGATCTGAGTGTGTGGGCTCTTCTGAGCCTTGTTGCTGCATGGGGATTCAGTTGTCTGAAAAAACGCGTTTATTTCGGGCTGAAAAACACGTTTTGAAAAGTGTACTGTTACTGCCCCATAACTTACATGGGGTTGACCAAACTTGCAGAAACATGTTTATTTCTGCTGAAAAACATGTTTTGACACATTCAGCACACTGGGGTTAAGATCTGAGTGTGTGGGCTCTTCTGAGCCTTGTTGCTACATGGGGATTCAGTTGTCTGAAAAAACGCGTTTATTTCGGGCTGAAAAACACGTTTTGAAAAGTGTACTGTTACTGCCCCATAACTTACATGGGGTTGACCAAACTTGCAGAAACATGTTTATTTCTGCTGAAAAACAAGTTTTGACACTTTCAGCACACTGGGGTTAAGATCTGAGTGTGTGGGCTCTTCTGAGCCTTGTTGCTGCATGGGGATTCAGTTGTCTGAAAAAACGCGTTTATTTCGGGCTGAAAAACACGTTTTGAAAAGTGTACTGTTACTGCCCCATAACTTACATGGGGTTGACCAAACTTGCAGAAACATGTTTATTTCTGCTGAAAAACATGTTTTGACACATTCAGCACACTGGGGTTAAGATCTGAGTGTGTGGGCTCTTCTGAGCCTTGTTGCTACATGGGGATTCAGTTGTCTGAAAAAACGCGTTTATTTCGGGCTGAAAAACACGTTTTGAAAAGTGTACTGTTACTGCCCCATAACTTACATGGGGTTGACCAAACTTGCAGAAACATGTTTATTTCTGCTGAAAAACATGTTTTGACACTTTCAGCACACTGGGGTTAAGATCTGAGTGTGTGGGCTCTTCTGAGCCTTGCTGCTACATGGGGATTCAGTTGTCTGTAAAAACGCGTTTATTTCGGGCTGAAAAACACGTTTTGAAAAGTGTACTGTTACTGCCCCATAACTTACATGGGGTTGACCAAACTTGCAGAGACATGTTTATTTCTGCTGAAAAACATGTTTTGAACCTTTCTGCACACTGGGGTTAAGATCTGAGTGTGTGGGCTCTTCTGAGCCTTGCTGCTACATGGGGATTCAGTTGTCTGAAAAAACGCGTTTATTTCGGGCTGAAAAACACGTTTTGCAGAGTGTACTGTTACTGCCCCATAACTTACATGGGGTTGACCAAACTTGCAGAAACATGTTTATTTCTGCTGAAAAACACGTTTTGACCCTTTCTGCACACTGGGGTTAAGAGCTGAGTGTGTGGGCTCTTCTGAGACTTGCTGCTACATGGGTATTCAGTTGTCTGAAAAAACGCGTTTATTTCGGGCTGAAAAACACGTTTTGAAAAGTGTACTGTTACTGCCCCATAACTTACATGGGGTTGACCAAACTTGCAGAAACATGTTTATTTCTGCTGAAAAACATGTTTTGACACTTTCAGCACACTGGGGTTAAGATCTGAGTGTGTGGGCTCTTCTGAGCCTTGCTGCTACATGGGTATTCAGTTGTCTGAAAAACGCGTTTATTTCGGGCTGAAAAACACGTTTTGAAAAGTGTACTGTTACTGCCCCATAACTTACATGGGGTTGACCAAACTTGCAGAAACATGTTTATTTCTGCTGAAAAACAAGTTTTGACACTTTCAGCACACTGGGGTTAAGATCTGAGTGTGTGGGCTCTTCTGAGCCTTGTTGCTGCATGGGGATTCAGTTGTCTGAAAAAACGCGTTTATTTCGGGCTGAAAAACACGTTTTGAAAAGTGTACTGTTACTGCCCCATAACTTACATGGGGTTGACCAAACTTGCAGAAACATGTTTATTTCTGCTGAAAAACAAGTTTTGACACTTTCAGCACACTGGGGTTAAGATCTGAGTGTGTGGGCTCTTCTGAGCCTTTTTGCTGCATGGGGATTCAGTTGTCTGAAAAAACGCGTTTATTTCGGGCTGAAAAACACGTTTTGAAAAGTGTACTGTTACTGCCCCATAACTTACATGGGGTTGACCAAACTTGCAGAAACATGTTTATTTCTGCTGAAAAACATGTTTTGACACTTTCAGCACACTGGGGTTAAGATCTGAGTGTGTGGGCTCTTCTGAGCCTTGTTGCTACATGGGGATTCAGTTGTCTGAAAAAACGCGTTTATTTCGGGCTGAAAAACACGTTTTGAAAAGTGTACTGTTACTGCCCCATAACTTACATGGGGTTGACCAAACTTGCAGAAACATGTTTATTTCTGCTGAAAAACATGTTTTGACACTTTCAGCACACTGGGGTTAAGATCTGAGTGTGTGGGCTCTTCTGAGCCTTGCTGCTACATGGGGATTCAGTTGTCTGAAAAAACGCGTTTATTTCGGGCTGAAAAACACGTTTTGAAAAGTGTACTGTTACTGCCCCATAACTTACATGGGGTTGACCAAACTTGCAGAAACATGTTTATTTCTGCTGAAAAACATGTTTTGACACTTTCAGCACACTGGGGTTAAGATCTGAGTGTGTGGGCTCTTCTGAGCCTTGTTGCTACATGGGGATTCAGTTGTCTGAAAAAACGCGTTTATTTCGGGCTGAAAAACACGTTTTGAAAAGTGTACTGTTACTGCCCCATAACTTACATGGGGTTGACCAAACTTGCAGAAACATGTTTATTTCTGCTGAAAAACATGTTTTGACACTTTCAGCACACTGGGGTTAAGATCTGAGTGTGTGGGCTCTTCTGAGCCTTGCTGCTACATGGGGATTCAGTTGTCTGAAAAAACGCGTTTATTTCGGGCTGAAAAACACGTTTTGAAAAGTGTACTGTTACTGCCCCATAACTTACATGGGGTTGACCAAACTTGCAGAAACATGTTTATTTCTGCTGAAAAACATGTTTTGACACTTTCAGCACACTGGGGTTAAGATCTGAGTGTGTGGGCTCTTCTGAGCCTTGTTGCTACATGGGGATTCAGTTGTCTGAAAAAACGCGTTTATTTCGGGCTGAAAAACACGTTTTGAAAAGTGTACTGTTACTGCCCCATAACTTACATGGGGTTGACCAAACTTGCAGAAACATGTTTATTTCTGCTGAAAAACATGTTTTGACACTTTCAGCACACTGGGGTTAAGATCTGAGTGTGTGGGCTCTTCTGAGCCTTGTTGCTACATGGGGATTCAGTTGTCTGAAAAAACGCGTTTATTTCGGGCTGAAAAACACGTTTTGAAAAGTGTACTGTTACTGCCCCATAACTTACATGGGGTTGACCAAACTTGCAGAAACATGTTTATTTCTGCTGAAAAACATGTTTTGACACTTTCAGCACACTGGGGTTAAGATCTGAGTGTGTGGGCTCTTCTGAGCCTTGCTGCTACATGGGGATTCAGTTGTCTGAAAAAACGCGTTTATTTCGGGCTGAAAAACACGTTTTGAAAAGTGTACTGTTACTGACCCATAACTTACATGGGGTTGACCAAACTTGCAGAAACATGTTTATTTCTGCTGAAAAACAAGTTTTGACACTTTCAGCACACTGGGGTTAAGATCTGAGTGTGTGGGCTCTTCTGAGCCTTGTTGCTGCATGGGGATTCAGTTGTCTGAAAAAACGCGTTTATTTCGGGCTGAAAAACACGTTTTGAAAAGTGTACTGTTACTGCCCCATAACTTACATGGGGTTGACCAAACTTGCAGAAACATGTTTATTTCTGCTGAAAAACATGTTTTGACACTTTCAGCACACTGGGGTTAAGATCTGAGTGTGTGGGCTCTTCTGAGCCTTGTTGCTACATGGGGATTCAGTTGTCTGAAAAAACGCGTTTATTTCGGGCTGAAAAACACGTTTTGAAAAGTGTACTGTTACTGCCCCATAACTTACATGGGGTTGACCAAACTTGCAGAAACATGTTTATTTCTGCTGAAAAACATGTTTTGACACTTTCAGCACACTGGGGTTAAGATCTGAGTGTGTGGGCTCTTCTGAGCCTTGTTGCTACATGGGTATTCAGTTGTCTGAAAAACGCGTTTATTTCGGGCTGAAAAACACGTTTTGAAAAGTGTACTGTTACTGCCCCATAACTTACATGGGGTTGACCAAACTTGCAGAAACATGTTTATTTCTGCTGAAAAACAAGTTTTGACACTTTCAGCACACTGGGGTTAAGATCTGAGTGTGTGGGCTCTTCTGAGCCTTGTTGCTGCATGGGGATTCAGTTGTCTGAAAAAACGCGTTTATTTCGGGCTGAAAAACACGTTTTGAAAAGTGTACTGTTACTGCCCCATAACTTACATGGGGTTGACCAAACTTGCAGAAACATGTTTATTTCTGCTGAAAAACATGTTTTGACACTGTCAGCACACTGGGGTTAAGATCTGAGTGTGTGGGCTCTTCTGAGCCTTGTTGCTACATGGGGATTCAGTTGTCTGAAAAAACGCGTTTATTTCGGGCTGAAAAACACGTTTTGAAAAGTGTACTGTTACTGCCCCATAACTTACATGGGGTTGAAGAAACATGTTTATTTCTGCTGAAAAACATGTTTTGACACTTTCAGCACACTGGGGTTAAGATCTGAGTGTGTGGGCTCTTCTGAGCCTTGCTGCTACATGGGGATTCAGTTGTCTGAAAAAACGCGTTTATTTCGGGCTGAAAAACACGTTTTGAAAAGTGTACTGTTACTGCCCCATAACTTACATGGGGTTGACCAAACTTGCAGAAACATGTTTATTTCTGCTGAAAAACATGTTTTGACACTTTCAGCACACTGGGGTTAAGATCTGAGTGTGTGGGCTCTTCTGAGCCTTGCTGCTACATGGGTATTCAGTTGTATGAAAAAACGCGTTTATTTCGGGCTGAAAAACACGTTTTGCAGAGTGTACTGTTACTGCCCCATAACTTACATGGGGTTGACCAAACTTGCAGAAACATGTTTATTTCTGCTGAAAAACATGTTTTGACACTTTCAGAACACTGGGGTTAAGATCTGAGTGTGTGGGCTCTTCTGAGCCTTGTTGCTACATGGGGATTCAGTTGTCTGAAAAAACGCGTTTATTTCGGGCTGAAAAACACGTTTTGAAAAGTGTACTGTTACTGCCCCATAACTTACATGGGGTTGACCAAACTTGCAGAAACATGTTTATTTCTGCTGAAAAACACGTTTTGACCCTTTCTGCACACTGGGGTTAAGATCTGAGTGTGTGGGCTCGTCTGAGCCTTGCTGCTACATGGGGATTCAGTTGTCTGAAAAAACGCGTTTATTTCGGGCTGAAAAACACGTTTTGAAAAGTGTACTGTTACTGCCCCATAACTTACATGGGGTTGACCAAACTTGCAGAAACATGTTTATTTCTGCTGAAAAACATGTTTTGACACTTTCAGCACACTGGGGTTAAGATCTGAGTGTGTGGGCTCTTCTGAGCCTTGTTGCTACATGGGGATTCAGTTGTCTGAAAAAACGCGTTTATTTCGGGCTGAAAAACACGTTTTGAAAAGTGTACTGTTACTGCCCCATAACTTACATGGGGTTGACCAAACTTGCAGAAACATGTTTATTTCTGCTGAAAAACATGTTTTGAACCTTTCTGCACACTGGGGTTAAGAGCTGAGTGTGTGGGCTCTTCTGAGACTTGCTGCTACATGGGTATTCAGTTGTATGAAAAAACGCGTTTATTTCGGGCTGAAAAACACGTTTTGAAAAGTGTACTGTTACTGCCCCATAACTTACATGGGGTTGACCAAACTTGCAGAAACATGTTTATTTCTGCTGAAAAACATGTTTTGACACTTTCAGCACACTGGGGTTAAGATCTGAGTGTGTGGGCTCTTCTGAGCCTTGTTGCTACATGGGGATTCAGTTGTCTGAAAAAACGCGTTTATTTCGGGCTGAAAAACACGTTTTGAAAAGTGTACTGTTACTGCCCCATAACTTACATGGGGTTGACCAAACTTGCAGAAACATGTTTATTTCTGCTGAAAAACATGTTTTGACACTTTCAGCACACTGGGGTTAAGATCTGAGTGTGTGGGCTCTTCTGAGCCTTGCTGCTACATGTGTATTCAGTTGTCTGAAAAAACGCGTTTATTTCGGGCTGAAAAACACGTTTTGAAAAGTGTACTGTTACTGCCCCATAACTTACATGGGGTTGACCAAACTTGCAGAAACATGTTTATTTCTGCTGAAAAACAAGTTTTGACACTTTCAGCACACTGGGGTTAAGATCTGAGTGTGTGGGCTCTTCTGAGCCTTGTTGCTGCATGGGGATTCAGTTGTCTGAAAAAACGCGTTTATTTCGGGCTGAAAAACACGTTTTGAAAAGTGTACTGTTACTGCCCCATAACTTACATGGGGTTGACCAAACTTGCAGAAACATGTTTATTTCTGCTGAAAAACATGTTTTGACACTTTCAGCACACTGGGGTTAAGATCTGAGTGTGTGGGCTCTTCTGAGCCTTGTTGCTACATGGGGATTCAGTTGTCTGAAAAAACGCGTTTATTTCGGGCTGAAAAACACGTTTTGAAAAGTGTACTGTTACTGCCCCATAACTTACATGGGGTTGACCAAACTTGCAGAAACATGTTTATTTCTGCTGAAAAACATGTTTTGACACTTTCAGCACACTGGGGTTAAGATCTGAGTGTGTGGGCTCTTCTGAGCCTTGCTGCTACATGGGGATTCAGTTGTCTGAAAAAACGCGTTTATTTCGGGCTGAAAAACACGTTTTGCAGAGTGTACTGTTACTGCCCCATAACTTACATGGGGTTGACCAAACTTGCAGAAACATGTTTATTTCTGCTGAAAAACACGTTTTGACCCTTTCTGCACACTGGGGTTAAGAGCTGAGTGTGTGGGCTCTTCTGAGACTTGCTGCTACATGGGTATTCAGTTGTCTGAAAAAACGCGTTTATTTCGGGCTGAAAAACACGTTTTGAAAAGTGTACTGTTACTGCCCCATAACTTACATGGGGTTGACCAAACTTGCAGAAACATGTTTATTTCTGCTGAAAAACATGTTTTGACACTTTCAGCACACTGGGGTTAAGATCTGAGTGTGTGGGCTCTTCTGAGCCTTGTTGCTAATGGGGATTCAGTTGTCTGAAAAAACGCGTTTATTTCGGGCTGAAAAACACGTTTTGAAAAGTGTACTGTTACTGCCCCATAACTTACATGGGGTTGACCAAACTTGCAGAAACATGTTTATTTCTGCTGAAAAACATGTTTTGACACTTTCAGCACACTGGGGTTAAGATCTGAGTGTGTGGGCTCTTCTGAGCCTTGCTGCTACATGGGGATTCAGTTGTCTGAAAAAACGCGTTTATTTCGGGCTGAAAAACACGTTTTGAAAAGTGTACTGTTACTGCCCCATAACTTACATGGGGTTGACCAAACTTGCAGAAACATGTTTATTTCTGCTGAAAAACATGTTTTGACACTTTCAGCACACTGGGGTTAAGATCTGAGTGTGTGGGCTCTTCTGAGCCTTGTTGCTACATGGGGATTCAGTTGTCTGAAAAAACGCGTTTATTTCGGGCTGAAAAACACGTTTTGAAAAGTGTACTGTTACTGCCCCATAACTTACATGGGGTTGACCAAACTTGCAGAAACATGTTTATTTCTGCTGAAAAACATGTTTTGACACTTTCAGCACACTGGGGTTAAGATCTGAGTGTGTGGGCTCTTCTGAGCCTTGTTGCTACATGGGGATTCAGTTGTCTGAAAAAACGCGTTTATTTCGGGCTGAAAAACACGTTTTGAAAAGTGTACTGTTACTGCCCCATAACTTACATGGGGTTGACCAAACTTGCAGAAACATGTTTATTTCTGCTGAAAAACATGTTTTGACACTTTCAGCACACTGGGGTTAAGATCTGAGTGTGTGGGCTCTTCTGAGCCTTGCTGCTACATGGGGATTCAGTTGTCTGAAAAAACGCGTTTATTTCGGGCTGAAAAACACGTTTTGAAAAGTGTACTGTTACTGCCCCATAACTTACATGGGGTTGACCAAACTTGCAGAAACATGTTTATTTCTGCTGAAAAACATGTTTTGACACTTTCAGCACACTGGGGTTAAGATCTGAGTGTGTGGGCTCTTCTGAGCCTTGTTGCTACATGGGGATTCAGTTGTCTGAAAAAACGCGTTTATTTCGGGCTGAAAAACACGTTTTGAAAAGTGTACTGTTACTGCCCCATAACTTACATGGGGTTGACCAAACTTGCAGAAACATGTTTATTTCTGCTGAAAAACAAGTTTTGACACTTTCAGCACACTGGGGTTAAGATCTGAGTGTGTGGGCTCTTCTGAGCCTTGTTGCTGCATGGGGATTCAGTTGTCTGAAAAAACGCGTTTATTTCGGGCTGAAAAACACGTTTTGAAAAGTGTACTGTTACTGCCCCATAACTTACATGGGGTTGACCAAACTTGCAGAAACATGTTTATTTCTGCTGAAAAACATGTTTTGACACTTTCAGCACACTGGGGTTAAGATCTGAGTGTGTGGGCTCTTCTGAGCCTTGCTGCTACATGGGTATTCAGTTGTCTGAAAAAACGCGTTTATTTCGGGCTGAAAAACACGTTTTGAAAAGTGTACTGTTACTGCCCCATAACTTACATGGGGTTGACCAAACTTGCAGAAACATGTTTATTTCTGCTGAAAAACAAGTTTTGACACTTTCAGCACACTGGGGTTAAGATCTGAGTGTGTGGGCTCTTCTGAGCCTTGTTGCTGCATGGGGATTCAGTTGTCTGAAAAAACGCGTTTATTTCGGGCTGAAAAACACGTTTTGAAAAGTGTACTGTTACTGCCCCATAACTTACATGGGGTTGACCAAACTTGCAGAAACATGTTTATTTCTGCTGAAAAACATGTTTTGACACATTCAGCACACTGGGGTTAAGATCTGAGTGTGTGGGCTCTTCTGAGCCTTGTTGCTACATGGGGATTCAGTTGTCTGAAAAAACGCGTTTATTTCGGGCTGAAAAACACGTTTTGAAAAGTGTACTGTTACTGCCCCATAACTTACATGGGGTTGACCAAACTTGCAGAAACATGTTTATTTCTGCTGAAAAACAAGTTTTGACACTTTCAGCACACTGGGGTTAAGATCTGAGTGTGTGGGCTCTTCTGAGCCTTGTTGCTGCATGGGGATTCAGTTGTCTGAAAAAACGCGTTTATTTCGGGCTGAAAAACACGTTTTGAAAAGTGTACTGTTACTGCCCCATAACTTACATGGGGTTGACCAAACTTGCAGAAACATGTTTATTTCTGCTGAAAAACATGTTTTGACACATTCAGCACACTGGGGTTAAGATCTGAGTGTGTGGGCTCTTCTGAGCCTTGTTGCTACATGGGGATTCAGTTGTCTGAAAAAACGCGTTTATTTCGGGCTGAAAAACACGTTTTGAAAAGTGTACTGTTACTGCCCCATAACTTACATGGGGTTGACCAAACTTGCAGAAACATGTTTATTTCTGCTGAAAAACATGTTTTGACACTTTCAGCACACTGGGGTTAAGATCTGAGTGTGTGGGCTCTTCTGAGCCTTGCTGCTACATGGGGATTCAGTTGTCTGTAAAAACGCGTTTATTTCGGGCTGAAAAACACGTTTTGAAAAGTGTACTGTTACTGCCCCATAACTTACATGGGGTTGACCAAACTTGCAGAGACATGTTTATTTCTGCTGAAAAACATGTTTTGAACCTTTCTGCACACTGGGGTTAAGATCTGAGTGTGTGGGCTCTTCTGAGCCTTGCTGCTACATGGGGATTCAGTTGTCTGAAAAAACGCGTTTATTTCGGGCTGAAAAACACGTTTTGCAGAGTGTACTGTTACTGCCCCATAACTTACATGGGGTTGACCAAACTTGCAGAAACATGTTTATTTCTGCTGAAAAACACGTTTTGACCCTTTCTGCACACTGGGGTTAAGAGCTGAGTGTGTGGGCTCTTCTGAGACTTGCTGCTACATGGGTATTCAGTTGTCTGAAAAAACGCGTTTATTTCGGGCTGAAAAACACGTTTTGAAAAGTGTACTGTTACTGCCCCATAACTTACATGGGGTTGACCAAACTTGCAGAAACATGTTTATTTCTGCTGAAAAACATGTTTTGACACTTTCAGCACACTGGGGTTAAGATCTGAGTGTGTGGGCTCTTCTGAGCCTTGCTGCTACATGGGTATTCAGTTGTCTGAAAAACGCGTTTATTTCGGGCTGAAAAACACGTTTTGAAAAGTGTACTGTTACTGCCCCATAACTTACATGGGGTTGACCAAACTTGCAGAAACATGTTTATTTCTGCTGAAAAACAAGTTTTGACACTTTCAGCACACTGGGGTTAAGATCTGAGTGTGTGGGCTCTTCTGAGCCTTGTTGCTGCATGGGGATTCAGTTGTCTGAAAAAACGCGTTTATTTCGGGCTGAAAAACACGTTTTGAAAAGTGTACTGTTACTGCCCCATAACTTACATGGGGTTGACCAAACTTGCAGAAACATGTTTATTTCTGCTGAAAAACAAGTTTTGACACTTTCAGCACACTGGGGTTAAGATCTGAGTGTGTGGGCTCTTCTGAGCCTTTTTGCTGCATGGGGATTCAGTTGTCTGAAAAAACGCGTTTATTTCGGGCTGAAAAACACGTTTTGAAAAGTGTACTGTTACTGCCCCATAACTTACATGGGGTTGACCAAACTTGCAGAAACATGTTTATTTCTGCTGAAAAACATGTTTTGACACTTTCAGCACACTGGGGTTAAGATCTGAGTGTGTGGGCTCTTCTGAGCCTTGTTGCTACATGGGGATTCAGTTGTCTGAAAAAACGCGTTTATTTCGGGCTGAAAAACACGTTTTGAAAAGTGTACTGTTACTGCCCCATAACTTACATGGGGTTGACCAAACTTGCAGAAACATGTTTATTTCTGCTGAAAAACATGTTTTGACACTTTCAGCACACTGGGGTTAAGATCTGAGTGTGTGGGCTCTTCTGAGCCTTGCTGCTACATGGGGATTCAGTTGTCTGAAAAAACGCGTTTATTTCGGGCTGAAAAACACGTTTTGAAAAGTGTACTGTTACTGCCCCATAACTTACATGGGGTTGACCAAACTTGCAGAAACATGTTTATTTCTGCTGAAAAACATGTTTTGACACTTTCAGCACACTGGGGTTAAGATCTGAGTGTGTGGGCTCTTCTGAGCCTTGTTGCTACATGGGGATTCAGTTGTCTGAAAAAACGCGTTTATTTCGGGCTGAAAAACACGTTTTGAAAAGTGTACTGTTACTGCCCCATAACTTACATGGGGTTGACCAAACTTGCAGAAACATGTTTATTTCTGCTGAAAAACATGTTTTGACACTTTCAGCACACTGGGGTTAAGATCTGAGTGTGTGGGCTCTTCTGAGCCTTGCTGCTACATGGGGATTCAGTTGTCTGAAAAAACGCGTTTATTTCGGGCTGAAAAACACGTTTTGAAAAGTGTACTGTTACTGCCCCATAACTTACATGGGGTTGACCAAACTTGCAGAAACATGTTTATTTCTGCTGAAAAACATGTTTTGACACTTTCAGCACACTGGGGTTAAGATCTGAGTGTGTGGGCTCTTCTGAGCCTTGTTGCTACATGGGGATTCAGTTGTCTGAAAAAACGCGTTTATTTCGGGCTGAAAAACACGTTTTGAAAAGTGTACTGTTACTGCCCCATAACTTACATGGGGTTGACCAAACTTGCAGAAACATGTTTATTTCTGCTGAAAAACATGTTTTGACACTTTCAGCACACTGGGGTTAAGATCTGAGTGTGTGGGCTCTTCTGAGCCTTGTTGCTACATGGGGATTCAGTTGTCTGAAAAAACGCGTTTATTTCGGGCTGAAAAACACGTTTTGAAAAGTGTACTGTTACTGCCCCATAACTTACATGGGGTTGACCAAACTTGCAGAAACATGTTTATTTCTGCTGAAAAACATGTTTTGACACTTTCAGCACACTGGGGTTAAGATCTGAGTGTGTGGGCTCTTCTGAGCCTTGCTGCTACATGGGGATTCAGTTGTCTGAAAAAACGCGTTTATTTCGGGCTGAAAAACACGTTTTGAAAAGTGTACTGTTACTGACCCATAACTTACATGGGGTTGACCAAACTTGCAGAAACATGTTTATTTCTGCTGAAAAACAAGTTTTGACACTTTCAGCACACTGGGGTTAAGATCTGAGTGTGTGGGCTCTTCTGAGCCTTGTTGCTGCATGGGGATTCAGTTGTCTGAAAAAACGCGTTTATTTCGGGCTGAAAAACACGTTTTGAAAAGTGTACTGTTACTGCCCCATAACTTACATGGGGTTGACCAAACTTGCAGAAACATGTTTATTTCTGCTGAAAAACATGTTTTGACACTTTCAGCACACTGGGGTTAAGATCTGAGTGTGTGGGCTCTTCTGAGCCTTGTTGCTACATGGGGATTCAGTTGTCTGAAAAAACGCGTTTATTTCGGGCTGAAAAACACGTTTTGAAAAGTGTACTGTTACTGCCCCATAACTTACATGGGGTTGACCAAACTTGCAGAAACATGTTTATTTCTGCTGAAAAACATGTTTTGACACTTTCAGCACACTGGGGTTAAGATCTGAGTGTGTGGGCTCTTCTGAGCCTTGTTGCTACATGGGTATTCAGTTGTCTGAAAAACGCGTTTATTTCGGGCTGAAAAACACGTTTTGAAAAGTGTACTGTTACTGCCCCATAACTTACATGGGGTTGACCAAACTTGCAGAAACATGTTTATTTCTGCTGAAAAACAAGTTTTGACACTTTCAGCACACTGGGGTTAAGATCTGAGTGTGTGGGCTCTTCTGAGCCTTGTTGCTGCATGGGGATTCAGTTGTCTGAAAAAACGCGTTTATTTCGGGCTGAAAAACACGTTTTGAAAAGTGTACTGTTACTGCCCCATAACTTACATGGGGTTGACCAAACTTGCAGAAACATGTTTATTTCTGCTGAAAAACATGTTTTGACACTGTCAGCACACTGGGGTTAAGATCTGAGTGTGTGGGCTCTTCTGAGCCTTGTTGCTACATGGGGATTCAGTTGTCTGAAAAAACGCGTTTATTTCGGGCTGAAAAACACGTTTTGAAAAGTGTACTGTTACTGCCCCATAACTTACATGGGGTTGAAGAAACATGTTTATTTCTGCTGAAAAACATGTTTTGACACTTTCAGCACACTGGGGTTAAGATCTGAGTGTGTGGGCTCTTCTGAGCCTTGCTGCTACATGGGGATTCAGTTGTCTGAAAAAACGCGTTTATTTCGGGCTGAAAAACACGTTTTGAAAAGTGTACTGTTACTGCCCCATAACTTACATGGGGTTGACCAAACTTGCAGAAACATGTTTATTTCTGCTGAAAAACATGTTTTGACACTTTCAGCACACTGGGGTTAAGATCTGAGTGTGTGGGCTCTTCTGAGCCTTGCTGCTACATGGGTATTCAGTTGTATGAAAAAACGCGTTTATTTCGGGCTGAAAAACACGTTTTGCAGAGTGTACTGTTACTGCCCCATAACTTACATGGGGTTGACCAAACTTGCAGAAACATGTTTATTTCTGCTGAAAAACATGTTTTGACACTTTCAGAACACTGGGGTTAAGATCTGAGTGTGTGGGCTCTTCTGAGCCTTGTTGCTACATGGGGATTCAGTTGTCTGAAAAAACGCGTTTATTTCGGGCTGAAAAACACGTTTTGAAAAGTGTACTGTTACTGCCCCATAACTTACATGGGGTTGACCAAACTTGCAGAAACATGTTTATTTCTGCTGAAAAACATGTTTTGACACTTTCAGCACACTGGGGTTAAGATCTGAGTGTGTGGGCTCTTCTGAGCCTTGTTGCTACATGGGGATTCAGTTGTCTGAAAAAACGCGTTTATTTCGGGCTGAAAAACACGTTTTGAAAAGTGTACTGTTACTGCCCCATAACTTACATGGGGTTGACCAAACTTGCAGAAACATGTTTATTTCTGCTGAAAAACATGTTTTGAACCTTTCTGCACACTGGGGTTAAGATCTGAGTGTGTGGGCTCTTCTGAGCCTTGCTGCTACATGGGGATTCAGTTGTCTGAAAAAACGCGTTTATTTCGGGCTGAAAAACACGTTTTGCAGAGTGTACTGTTACTGCCCCATAACTTACATGGGGTTGACCAAACTTGCAGAAACATGTTTATTTCTGCTGAAAAACACGTTTTGACCCTTTCTGCACACTGGGGTTAAGAGCTGAGTGTGTGGGCTCTTCTGAGACTTGCTGCTACATGGGTATTCAGTTGTATGAAAAAACGCGTTTATTTCGGGCTGAAAAACACGTTTTGAAAAGTGTACTGTTACTGCCCCATAACTTACATGGGGTTGACCAAACTTGCAGAAACATGTTTATTTCTGCTGAAAAACATGTTTTGACACTTTCAGCACACTGGGGTTAAGATCTGAGTGTGTGGGCTCTTCTGAGCCTTGTTGCTACATGGGGATTCAGTTGTCTGAAAAAACGCGTTTATTTCGGGCTGAAAAACACGTTTTGAAAAGTGTACTGTTACTGCCCCATAACTTACATGGGGTTGACCAAACTTGCAGAAACATGTTTATTTCTGCTGAAAAACATGTTTTGACACTTTCAGCACACTGGGGTTAAGATCTGAGTGTGTGGGCTCTTCTGAGCCTTGCTGCTACATGTGTATTCAGTTGTCTGAAAAAACGCGTTTATTTCGGGCTGAAAAACACGTTTTGAAAAGTGTACTGTTACTGCCCCATAACTTACATGGGGTTGACCAAACTTGCAGAAACATGTTTATTTCTGCTGAAAAACAAGTTTTGACACTTTCAGCACACTGGGGTTAAGATCTGAGTGTGTGGGCTCTTCTGAGCCTTGTTGCTGCATGGGGATTCAGTTGTCTGAAAAAACGCGTTTATTTCGGGCTGAAAAACACGTTTTGAAAAGTGTACTGTTACTGCCCCATAACTTACATGGGGTTGACCAAACTTGCAGAAACATGTTTATTTCTGCTGAAAAACATGTTTTGACACTTTCAGCACACTGGGGTTAAGATCTGAGTGTGTGGGCTCTTCTGAGCCTTGTTGCTACATGGGGATTCAGTTGTCTGAAAAAACGCGTTTATTTCGGGCTGAAAAACACGTTTTGAAAAGTGTACTGTTACTGCCCCATAACTTACATGGGGTTGACCAAACTTGCAGAAACATGTTTATTTCTGCTGAAAAACATGTTTTGACACTTTCAGCACACTGGGGTTAAGATCTGAGTGTGTGGGCTCTTCTGAGCCTTGCTGCTACATGGGGATTCAGTTGTCTGAAAAAACGCGTTTATTTCGGGCTGAAAAACACGTTTTGCAGAGTGTACTGTTACTGCCCCATAACTTACATGGGGTTGACCAAACTTGCAGAAACATGTTTATTTCTGCTGAAAAACACGTTTTGACCCTTTCTGCACACTGGGGTTAAGAGCTGAGTGTGTGGGCTCTTCTGAGACTTGCTGCTACATGGGTATTCAGTTGTCTGAAAAAACGCGTTTATTTCGGGCTGAAAAACACGTTTTGAAAAGTGTACTGTTACTGCCCCATAACTTACATGGGGTTGACCAAACTTGCAGAAACATGTTTATTTCTGCTGAAAAACATGTTTTGACACTTTCAGCACACTGGGGTTAAGATCTGAGTGTGTGGGCTCTTCTGAGCCTTGCTGCTACATGGGGATTCAGTTGTCTGAAAAAACGCGTTTATTTCGGGCTGAAAAACACGTTTTGAAAAGTGTACTGTTACTGCCCCATAACTTACATGGGGTTGACCAAACTTGCAGAAACATGTTTATTTCTGCTGAAAAACATGTTTTGACACTTTCAGCACACTGGGGTTAAGATCTGAGTGTGTGGGCTCTTCTGAGCCTTGCTGCTACATGGGGATTCAGTTGTCTGAAAAAACGCGTTTATTTCGGGCTGAAAAACACGTTTTGAAAAGTGTACTGTTACTGCCCCATAACTTACATGGGGTTGACCAAACTTGCAGAAACATGTTTATTTCTGCTGAAAAACATGTTTTGACACTTTCAGCACACTGGGGTTAAGATCTGAGTGTGTGGGCTCTTCTGAGCCTTGTTGCTACATGGGGATTCAGTTGTCTGAAAAAACGCGTTTATTTCGGGCTGAAAAACACGTTTTGAAAAGTGTACTGTTACTGCCCCATAACTTACATGGGGTTGACCAAACTTGCAGAAACATGTTTATTTCTGCTGAAAAACATGTTTTGACACCTTCAGCACACTGGGGTTAAGATCTGAGTGTGTAGGCTCTTCTGAGCCTTGTTGCTACATGGGGATTCAGTTGTCTGAAAAAACGCGTTTATTTCGGGCTGAAAAACACGTTTTGAAAAGTGTACTGTTACTGCCCCATAACTTACATGGGGTTGACCAAACTTGCAGAAACATGTTTATTTCTGCTGAAAAACATGTTTTGACACTTTCAGCACACTGGGGTTAAGATCTGAGTGTGTGGGCTCTTCTGAGCCTTGTTGCTACATGGGGATTCAGTTGTCTGAAAAAACACGTTTATTTCGGGCTGAAAAACACGTTTTGAAAAGTGTACTGTTACTGCCCCATAACTTACATGGGGTTGACCAAACTTGCAGAAACATGTTTATTTCTGCTGAAAAACATGTTTTGAACCTTTCTGCACACTGGGGTTAAGATCTGAGTGTGTGGGCTCTTCTGAGCCTTGCTGCTACATGGGGATTCAGTTGTCTGAAAAAACGCGTTTATTTCGGGCTGAAAAACACGTTTTGCAGAGTGTACTGTTACTGCCCCATAACTTACATGGGGTTGACCAAACTTGCAGAAACATGTTTATTTCTGCTGAAAAACACGTTTTGACCCTTTCTGCACACTGGGGTTAAGAGCTGAGTGTGTGGGCTCTTCTGAGCCTTGCTGCTACATGGGGATTCAGTTGTCTGAAAAAACGCGTTTATTTCGGGCTGAAAAACACGTTTTGCAGAGTGTACTGTTACTGCCCCATAACTTACATGGGGTTGACCAAACTTGCAGAAACATGTTTATTTCTGCTGAAAAACACGTTTTGACCCTTTCTGCACACTGGGGTTAAGAGCTGAGTGTGTGGGCTCTTCTGAGACTTGCTGCTACATGGGTATTCAGTTGTCTGAAAAAACGCGTTTATTTCGGGCTGAAAAACACGTTTTGAAAAGTGTACTGTTACTGCCCCATAACTTACATGGGGTTGACCAAACTTGCAGAAACATGTTTATTTCTGCTGAAAAACATGTTTTGACACTTTCAGCACACTGGGGTTAAGATCTGAGTGTGTGGGCTCTTCTGAGCCTTGTTGCTACATGGGGATTCAGTTGTCTGAAAAAAACGCGTTTATTTCGGGCTGAAAAACACGTTTTGAAAAGTGTACTGTTACTGCCCCATAACTTACATGGGGTTGACCAAACTTGCAGAAACATGTTTATTTCTGCTGAAAAACATGTTTTGACACTTTCAGCACACTGGGGTTAAGATCTGAGTGTGTGGGCTCTTCTGAGCCTTGTTGCTACATGGGGATTCAGTTGTCTGAAAAAACGCGTTTATTTCGGGCTGAAAAACACGTTTTGAAAAGTGTACTGTTACTGCCCCATAACTTACATGGGGTTGACCAAACTTGCAGAAACATGTTTATTTCTGCTGAAAAACATGTTTTGACACTTTCAGCACACTGGGGTTAAGATCTGAGTGTGTGGGCTCTTCTGAGCCTTGTTGCTACATGGGGATTCAGTTGTCTGAAAAAACGCGTTTATTTCGGGCTGAAAAACACGTTTTGAAAAGTGTACTGTTACTGCCCCATAACTTACATGGGGTTGACCAAACTTGCAGAAACATGTTTATTTCTGCTGAAAAACATGTTTTGAACCTTTCTGCACACTGGGGTTAAGATCTGAGTGTGTGGGCTCTTCTGAGCCTTGCTGCTACATGGGGATTCAGTTGTCTGAAAAAACGCGTTTATTTCGGGCTGAAAAACACGTTTTGAAAAGTGTACTGTTACTGCCCCATAACTTACATGGGGTTGACCAAACTTGCAGAAACATGTTTATTTCTGCTGAAAAACAAGTTTTGACCCTTTCTGCACACTGGGGTTAAGATCTGAGTGTGTGGGCTCTTCTGAGCCTTGTTGCTACATGGGGATTCAGTTGTCTGAAAAAACGCGTTTATTTCGGTCTGAAAAACACGTTTTGAAAAGTGTACTGTTACTGCCCCATAACTTACATGGGGTTGACCAAACTTGCAGAAACATGTTTATTTCTGCTGAAAAACATGTTTTGACACTTTCAGCACACTGGGGTTAAGATCTGAGTGTGTGGGCTCTTCTGAGCCTTGCTGCTACATGGGTATTCAGTTGTCTGAAAAAACGCGTTTATTTCGGGCTGAAAAACACGTTTTGAAAAGTGTACTGTTACTGCCCCATAACTTACATGGGGTTGACCAAACTTGCAGAAACATGTTTATTTCTGCTGAAAAACAAGTTTTGACACTTTCAGCACACTGGGGTTAAGATCTGAGTGTGTGGGCTCTTCTGAGCCTTGTTGCTGCATGGGGATTCAGTTGTCTGAAAAAACGCGTTTATTTCGGGCTGAAAAACACGTTTTGAAAAGTGTACTGTTACTGCCCCATAACTTACATGGGGTTGACCAAACTTGCAGAAACATGTTTATTTCTGCTGAAAAACATGTTTTGACACTTTCAGCACACTGGGGTTAAGATCTGAGTGTGTGGGCTCTTCTGAGCCTTGTTGCTACATGGGGATTCAGTTGTCTGAAAAAACGCGTTTATTTCGGGCTGAAAAACACGTTTTGAAAAGTGTACTGTTACTGCCCCATAACTTACATGGGGTTGACCAAACTTGCAGAAACATGTTTATTTCTGCTGAAAAACATGTTTTGACACTTTCAGCACACTGGGGTTAAGATCTGAGTGTGTGGGCTCTTCTGAGCCTTGCTGCTACATGGGGATTCAGTTGTCTGAAAAAACGCGTTTATTTCGGGCTGAAAAACACGTTTTGCAGAGTGTACTGTTACTGCCCCATAACTTACATGGGGTTGACCAAACTTGCAGAAACATGTTTATTTCTGCTGAAAAACACGTTTTGACCCTTTCTGCACACTGGGGTTAAGAGCTGAGTGTGTGGGCTCTTCTGAGACTTGCTGCTACATGGGTATTCAGTTGTCTGAAAAAACGCGTTTATTTCGGGCTGAAAAACACGTTTTGAAAAGTGTACTGTTACTGCCCCATAACTTACATGGGGTTGACCAAACTTGCAGAAACATGTTTATTTCTGCTGAAAAACATGTTTTGACACTTTCAGCACACTGGGGTTAAGATCTGAGTGTGTGGGCTCTTCTGAGCCTTGCTGCTACATGGGGATTCAGTTGTCTGAAAAAACGCGTTTATTTCGGGCTGAAAAACACGTTTTGAAAAGTGTACTGTTACTGCCCCATAACTTACATGGGGTTGACCAAACTTGCAGAAACATGTTTATTTCTGCTGAAAAACATGTTTTGACACTTTCAGCACACTGGGGTTAAGATCTGAGTGTGTGGGCTCTTCTGAGCCTTGCTGCTACATGGGGATTCAGTTGTCTGAAAAAACGCGTTTATTTCGGGCTGAAAAACACGTTTTGAAAAGTGTACTGTTACTGCCCCATAACTTACATGGGGTTGACCAAACTTGCAGAAACATGTTTATTTCTGCTGAAAAACATGTTTTGACACTTTCAGCACACTGGGGTTAAGATCTGAGTGTGTGGGCTCTTCTGAGCCTTGTTGCTACATGGGGATTCAGTTGTCTGAAAAAACGCGTTTATTTCGGGCTGAAAAACACGTTTTGAAAAGTGTACTGTTACTGCCCCATAACTTACATGGGGTTGACCAAACTTGCAGAAACATGTTTATTTCTGCTGAAAAACATGTTTTGACACCTTCAGCACACTGGGGTTAAGATCTGAGTGTGTAGGCTCTTCTGAGCCTTGTTGCTACATGGGGATTCAGTTGTCTGAAAAAACGCGTTTATTTCGGGCTGAAAAACACGTTTTGAAAAGTGTACTGTTACTGCCCCATAACTTACATGGGGTTGACCAAACTTGCAGAAACATGTTTATTTCTGCTGAAAAACATGTTTTGACACTTTCAGCACACTGGGGTTAAGATCTGAGTGTGTGGGCTCTTCTGAGCCTTGTTGCTACATGGGGATTCAGTTGTCTGAAAAAACACGTTTATTTCGGGCTGAAAAACACGTTTTGAAAAGTGTACTGTTACTGCCCCATAACTTACATGGGGTTGACCAAACTTGCAGAAACATGTTTATTTCTGCTGAAAAACATGTTTTGAACCTTTCTGCACACTGGGGTTAAGATCTGAGTGTGTGGGCTCTTCTGAGCCTTGCTGCTACATGGGGATTCAGTTGTCTGAAAAAACGCGTTTATTTCGGGCTGAAAAACACGTTTTGCAGAGTGTACTGTTACTGCCCCATAACTTACATGGGGTTGACCAAACTTGCAGAAACATGTTTATTTCTGCTGAAAAACACGTTTTGACCCTTTCTGCACACTGGGGTTAAGAGCTGAGTGTGTGGGCTCTTCTGAGCCTTGCTGCTACATGGGGATTCAGTTGTCTGAAAAAACGCGTTTATTTCGGGCTGAAAAACACGTTTTGCAGAGTGTACTGTTACTGCCCCATAACTTACATGGGGTTGACCAAACTTGCAGAAACATGTTTATTTCTGCTGAAAAACACGTTTTGACCCTTTCTGCACACTGGGGTTAAGAGCTGAGTGTGTGGGCTCTTCTGAGACTTGCTGCTACATGGGTATTCAGTTGTCTGAAAAAACGCGTTTATTTCGGGCTGAAAAACACGTTTTGAAAAGTGTACTGTTACTGCCCCATAACTTACATGGGGTTGACCAAACTTGCAGAAACATGTTTATTTCTGCTGAAAAACATGTTTTGACACTTTCAGCACACTGGGGTTAAGATCTGAGTGTGTGGGCTCTTCTGAGCCTTGTTGCTACATGGGGATTCAGTTGTCTGAAAAAAACGCGTTTATTTCGGGCTGAAAAACACGTTTTGAAAAGTGTACTGTTACTGCCCCATAACTTACATGGGGTTGACCAAACTTGCAGAAACATGTTTATTTCTGCTGAAAAACATGTTTTGACACTTTCAGCACACTGGGGTTAAGATCTGAGTGTGTGGGCTCTTCTGAGCCTTGTTGCTACATGGGGATTCAGTTGTCTGAAAAAACGCGTTTATTTCGGGCTGAAAAACACGTTTTGAAAAGTGTACTGTTACTGCCCCATAACTTACATGGGGTTGACCAAACTTGCAGAAACATGTTTATTTCTGCTGAAAAACATGTTTTGACACTTTCAGCACACTGGGGTTAAGATCTGAGTGTGTGGGCTCTTCTGAGCCTTGTTGCTACATGGGGATTCAGTTGTCTGAAAAAACGCGTTTATTTCGGGCTGAAAAACACGTTTTGAAAAGTGTACTGTTACTGCCCCATAACTTACATGGGGTTGACCAAACTTGCAGAAACATGTTTATTTCTGCTGAAAAACATGTTTTGAACCTTTCTGCACACTGGGGTTAAGATCTGAGTGTGTGGGCTCTTCTGAGCCTTGCTGCTACATGGGGATTCAGTTGTCTGAAAAAACGCGTTTATTTCGGGCTGAAAAACACGTTTTGAAAAGTGTACTGTTACTGCCCCATAACTTACATGGGGTTGACCAAACTTGCAGAAACATGTTTATTTCTGCTGAAAAACAAGTTTTGACCCTTTCTGCACACTGGGGTTAAGATCTGAGTGTGTGGGCTCTTCTGAGCCTTGTTGCTACATGGGGATTCAGTTGTCTGAAAAAACGCGTTTATTTCGGTCTGAAAAACACGTTTTGAAAAGTGTACTGTTACTGCCCCATAACTTACATGGGGTTGACCAAACTTGCAGAAACATGTTTATTTCTGCTGAAAAACATGTTTTGACACTTTCAGCACACTGGGGTTAAGATCTGAGTGTGTGGGCTCTTCTGAGCCTTGCTGCTACATGGGTATTCAGTTGTCTGAAAAAACGCGTTTATTTCGGGCTGAAAAACACGTTTTGAAAAGTGTACTGTTACTGCCCCATAACTTACATGGGGTTGACCAAACTTGCAGAAACATGTTTATTTCTGCTGAAAAACAAGTTTTGACACTTTCAGCACACTGGGGTTAAGATCTGAGTGTGTGGGCTCTTCTGAGCCTTGTTGCTGCATGGGGATTCAGTTGTCTGAAAAAACGCGTTTATTTCGGGCTGAAAAACACGTTTTGAAAAGTGTACTGTTACTGCCCCATAACTTACATGGGGTTGACCAAACTTGCAGAAACATGTTTATTTCTGCTGAAAAACATGTTTTGACACTTTCAGCACACTGGGGTTAAGATCTGAGTGTGTGGGCTCTTCTGAGCCTTGCTGCTACATGGGGATTCAGTTGTCTGAAAAAACGCGTTTATTTCGGGCTGAAAAACACGTTTTGAAAAGTGTACTGTTACTGCCCCATAACTTACATGGGGTTGACCAAACTTGCAGAAACATGTTTATTTCTGCTGAAAAACATGTTTTGACACTTTCAGCACACTGGGGTTAAGATCTGAGTGTGTGGGCTCTTCTGAGCCTTGCTGCTACATGGGTATTCAGTTGTCTGAAAAAACGCGTTTATTTCGGGCTGAAAAACACGTTTTGCAGAGTGTACTGTTACTGCCCCATAACTTACATGGGGTTGACCAAACTTGCAGAAACATGTTTATTTCTGCTGAAAAACATGTTTTGACACTTTCAGCACACTGGGGTTAAGATCTGAGTGTGTGGGCTCTTCTGAGCCTTGTTGCTACATGGGGATTCAGTTGTCTGAAAAAACGCGTTTATTTCGGGCTGAAAAACACGTTTTGAAAAGTGTACTGTTACTGCCCCATAACTTACATGGGGTTGACCAAACTTGCAGAAACATGTTTATTTCTGCTGAAAAACATGTTTTGAACCTTTCTGCACACTGGGGTTAAGATCTGAGTGTGTGGGCTCTTCTGAGCCTTGCTGCTACATGGGGTTCAGTTGTCTGAAAAAACGCGTTTATTTCGGGCTGAAAAACACGTTTTGCAGAGTGTACTGTTACTGCCCCATAACTTACATGGGGTTGACCAAACTTGCAGAAACATGTTTATTTCTGCTGAAAAACACGTTTTGACCCTTTCTGCACACTGGGGTTAAGAGCTGAGTGTGTCGGCTCTTCTGAGCCTTGCTGCTACATGGGGATTCAGTTGTCTGAAAAAACGCGTTTATTTCGGGCTGAAAAACACGTTTTGCAGAGTGTACTGTTACTGCCCCATAACTTACATGGGGTTGACCAAACTTGCAGAAACATGTTTATTTCTGCTGAAAAACACGTTTTGACCCTTTCTGCACACTGGGGTTAAGAGCTGAGTGTGTGGGCTCTTCTGAGACTTGCTGCTACATGGGTATTCAGTTGTCTGAAAAAACGCGTTTATTTCGGGCTGAAAAACACGTTTTGAAAAGTGTACTGTTACTGCCCCATAACTTACATGGGGTTGACCAAACTTGCAGAAACATGTTTATTTCTGCTGAAAAACATGTTTTGACACTTTCAGCACACTGGGGTTAAGATCTGAGTGTGTGGGCTCTTCTGAGCCTTGCTGCTACATGGGGATTCAGTTGTCTGAAAAAACGCGTTTATTTCGGGCTGAAAAACACGTTTTGAAAAGTGTACTGTTACTGCCCCATAACTTACATGGGGTTGACCAAACTTGCAGAAACATGTTTATTTCTGCTGAAAAACATGTTTTGACACTTTCAGCACACTGGGGTTAAGATCTGAGTGTGTGGGCTCTTCTGAGCCTTGTTGCTACATGGGGATTCAGTTGTCTGAAAAAACGCGTTTATTTCGGGCTGAAAAACACGTTTTGAAAAGTGTACTGTTACTGCCCCATAACTTACATGGGGTTGACCAAACTTGCAGAAACATGTTTATTTCTGCTGAAAAACAAGTTTTGACACTTTCAGCACACTGGGGTTAAGATCTGAGTGTGTGGGCTCTTCTGAGCCTTGTTGCTGCATGGGGATTCAGTTGTCTGAAAAAACGCGTTTATTTCGGGCTGAAAAACACGTTTTGAAAAGTGTACTGTTACTGCCCCATAACTTACATGGGGTTGACCAAACTTGCAGAAACATGTTTATTTCTGCTGAAAAACATGTTTTGACACTTTCAGCACACTGGGGTTAAGATCTGAGTGTGTGGGCTCTTCTGAGCCTTGCTGCTACATGGGTATTCAGTTGTCTGAAAAAACGCGTTTATTTCGGGCTGAAAAACACGTTTTGAAAAGTGTACTGTTACTGCCCCATAACTTACATGGGGTTGACCAAACTTGCAGAAACATGTTTATTTCTGCTGAAAAACAAGTTTTGACACTTTCAGCACACTGGGGTTAAGATCTGAGTGTGTGGGCTCTTCTGAGCCTTGTTGCTGCATGGGGATTCAGTTGTCTGAAAAAACGCGTTTATTTCGGGCTGAAAAACACGTTTTGAAAAGTGTACTGTTACTGCCCCATAACTTACATGGGGTTGACCAAACTTGCAGAAACATGTTTATTTCTGCTGAAAAACATGTTTTGACACATTCAGCACACTGGGGTTAAGATCTGAGTGTGTGGGCTCTTCTGAGCCTTGTTGCTACATGGGGATTCAGTTGTCTGAAAAAACGCGTTTATTTCGGGCTGAAAAACACGTTTTGAAAAGTGTACTGTTACTGCCCCATAACTTACATGGGGTTGACCAAACTTGCAGAAACATGTTTATTTCTGCTGAAAAACAAGTTTTGACACTTTCAGCACACTGGGGTTAAGATCTGAGTGTGTGGGCTCTTCTGAGCCTTGTTGCTGCATGGGGATTCAGTTGTCTGAAAAAACGCGTTTATTTCGGGCTGAAAAACACGTTTTGAAAAGTGTACTGTTACTGCCCCATAACTTACATGGGGTTGACCAAACTTGCAGAAACATGTTTATTTCTGCTGAAAAACATGTTTTGACACATTCAGCACACTGGGGTTAAGATCTGAGTGTGTGGGCTCTTCTGAGCCTTGTTGCTACATGGGGATTCAGTTGTCTGAAAAAACGCGTTTATTTCGGGCTGAAAAACACGTTTTGAAAAGTGTACTGTTACTGCCCCATAACTTACATGGGGTTGACCAAACTTGCAGAAACATGTTTATTTCTGCTGAAAAACATGTTTTGACACTTTCAGCACACTGGGGTTAAGATCTGAGTGTGTGGGCTCTTCTGAGCCTTGCTGCTACATGGGGATTCAGTTGTCTGTAAAAACGCGTTTATTTCGGGCTGAAAAACACGTTTTGAAAAGTGTACTGTTACTGCCCCATAACTTACATGGGGTTGACCAAACTTGCAGAGACATGTTTATTTCTGCTGAAAAACATGTTTTGAACCTTTCTGCACACTGGGGTTAAGATCTGAGTGTGTGGGCTCTTCTGAGCCTTGCTGCTACATGGGGATTCAGTTGTCTGAAAAAACGCGTTTATTTCGGGCTGAAAAACACGTTTTGCAGAGTGTACTGTTACTGCCCCATAACTTACATGGGGTTGACCAAACTTGCAGAAACATGTTTATTTCTGCTGAAAAACACGTTTTGACCCTTTCTGCACACTGGGGTTAAGAGCTGAGTGTGTGGGTTCTTCTGAGACTTGCTGCTACATGGGTATTCAGTTGTCTGAAAAAACGCGTTTATTTCGGGCTGAAAAACACGTTTTGAAAAGTGTACTGTTACTGCCCCATAACTTACATGGGGTTGACCAAACTTGCAGAAACATGTTTATTTCTGCTGAAAAACATGTTTTGACACTTTCAGCACACTGGGGTTAAGATCTGAGTGTGTGGGCTCTTCTGAGCCTTGCTGCTACATGGGTATTCAGTTGTCTGAAAAACGCGTTTATTTCGGGCTGAAAAACACGTTTTGAAAAGTGTACTGTTACTGCCCCATAACTTACATGGGGTTGACCAAACTTGCAGAAACATGTTTATTTCTGCTGAAAAACAAGTTTTGACACTTTCAGCACACTGGGGTTAAGATCTGAGTGTGTGGGCTCTTCTGAGCCTTGTTGCTGCATGGGGATTCAGTTGTCTGAAAAAACGCGTTTATTTCGGGCTGAAAAACACGTTTTGAAAAGTGTACTGTTACTGCCCCATAACTTACATGGGGTTGACCAAACTTGCAGAAACATGTTTATTTCTGCTGAAAAACAAGTTTTGACACTTTCAGCACACTGGAGTTAAGATCTGAGTGTGTGGGCTCTTCTGAGCCTTTTTGCTGCATGGGGATTCAGTTGTCTGAAAAAACGCGTTTATTTCGGGCTGAAAAACACGTTTTGAAAAGTGTACTGTTACTGCCCCATAACTTACATGGGGTTGACCAAACTTGCAGAAACATGTTTATTTCTGCTGAAAAACATGTTTTGACACTTTCAGCACACTGGGGTTAAGATCTGAGTGTGTGGGCTCTTCTGAGCCTTGTTGCTACATGGGGATTCAGTTGTCTGAAAAAACGCGTTTATTTCGGGCTGAAAAACACGTTTTGAAAAGTGTACTGTTACTGCCCCATAACTTACATGGGGTTGACCAAACTTGCAGAAACATGTTTATTTCTGCTGAAAAACATGTTTTGACACTTTCAGCACACTGGGGTTAAGATCTGAGTGTGTGGGCTCTTCTGAGCCTTGCTGCTACATGGGGATTCAGTTGTCTGAAAAAACGCGTTTATTTCGGGCTGAAAAACACGTTTTGAAAAGTGTACTGTTACTGCCCCATAACTTACATGGGGTTGACCAAACTTGCAGAAACATGTTTATTTCTGCTGAAAAACATGTTTTGACACTTTCAGCACACTGGGGTTAAGATCTGAGTGTGTGGGCTCTTCTGAGCCTTGTTGCTACATGGGGATTCAGTTGTCTGAAAAAACGCGTTTATTTCGGGCTGAAAAACACGTTTTGAAAAGTGTACTGTTACTGCCCCATAACTTACATGGGGTTGACCAAACTTGCAGAAACATGTTTATTTCTGCTGAAAAACATGTTTTGACACTTTCAGCACACTGGGGTTAAAATCTGAGTGTGTGGGCTCTTCTGAGCCTTGTTGCTACATGGGGATTCAGTTGTCTGAAAAAACGCGTTTATTTCGGGCTGAAAAACACGTTTTGAAAAGTGTACTGTTACTGCCCCATAACTTACATGGGGTTGACCAAACTTGCAGAAACATGTTTATTTCTGCTGAAAAACATGTTTTGACACTTTCAGCACACTGGGGTTAAGATCTGAGTGTGTGGGCTCTTCTGAGCCTTGCTGCTACATGGGGATTCAGTTGTCTGAAAAAACGCGTTTATTTCGGGCTGAAAAACACGTTTTGAAAAGTGTACTGTTACTGCCCCATAACTTACATGGGGTTGACCAAACTTGCAGAAACATGTTTATTTCTGCTGAAAAACATGTTTTGACACTTTCAGCACACTGGGGTTAAGATCTGAGTGTGTGGGCTCTTCTGAGCCTTGTTGCTACATGGGGATTCAGTTGTCTGAAAAAACGCGTTTATTTCGGGCTGAAAAACACGTTTTGAAAAGTGTACTGTTACTGCCCCATAACTTACATGGGGTTGACCAAACTTGCAGAAACATGTTTATTTCTGCTGAAAAACATGTTTTGACACTTTCAGCACACTGGGGTTAAGATCTGAGTGTGTGGGCTCTTCTGAGCCTTGTTGCTACATGGGGATTCAGTTGTCTGAAAAAACGCGTTTATTTCGGGCTGAAAAACACGTTTTGAAAAGTGTACTGTTACTGCCCCATAACTTACATGGGGTTGACCAAACTTGCAGAAACATGTTTATTTCTGCTGAAAAACATGTTTTGACACTTTCAGCACACTGGGGTTAAGATCTGAGTGTGTGGGCTCTTCTGAGCCTTGCTGCTACATGGGGATTCAGTTGTCTGAAAAAACGCGTTTATTTCGGGCTGAAAAACACGTTTTGAAAAGTGTACTGTTACTGACCCATAACTTACATGGGGTTGACCAAACTTGCAGAAACATGTTTATTTCTGCTGAAAAACAAGTTTTGACACTTTCAGCACACTGGGGTTAAGATCTGAGTGTGTGGGCTCTTCTGAGCCTTGTTGCTGCATGGGGATTCAGTTGTCTGAAAAAACGCGTTTATTTCGGGCTGAAAAACACGTTTTGAAAAGTGTACTGTTACTGCCCCATAACTTACATGGGGTTGACCAAACTTGCAGAAACATGTTTATTTCTGCTGAAAAACATGTTTTGACACTTTCAGCACACTGGGGTTAAGATCTGAGTGTGTGGGCTCTTCTGAGCCTTGTTGCTACATGGGGATTCAGTTGTCTGAAAAAACGCGTTTATTTCGGGCTGAAAAACACGTTTTGAAAAGTGTACTGTTACTGCCCCATAACTTACATGGGGTTGACCAAACTTGCAGAAACATGTTTATTTCTGCTGAAAAACATGTTTTGACACTTTCAGCACACTGGGGTTAAGATCTGAGTGTGTGGGCTCTTCTGAGCCTTGTTGCTACATGGGGATTCAGTTGTCTGAAAAAACGCGTTTATTTCGGGCTGAAAAACACGTTTTGAAAAGTGTACTGTTACTGCCCCATAACTTACATGGGGTTGACCAAACTTGCAGAAACATGTTTATTTCTGCTGAAAAACATGTTTTGACACTTTCAGCACACTGGGGTTAAGATCTGAGTGTGTGGGCTCTTCTGAGCCTTGCTGCTACATGGGGATTCAGTTGTCTGAAAAAACGCGTTTATTTCGGGCTGAAAAACACGTTTTGCAGAGTGTACTGTTACTGCCCCATAACTTACATGGGGTTGACCAAACTTGCAGAAACATGTTTATTTCTGCTGAAAAACACGTTTTGACCCTTTCTGCACACTGGGGTTAAGATCTGAGTGTGTGGGCTCGTCTGAGCCTTGCTGCTACATGGGTATTCAGTTGTCTGAAAAACGCGTTTATTTCGGGCTGAAAAACACGTTTTGAAAAGTGTACTGTTACTGCCCCATAACTTACATGGGGTTGACCAAACTTGCAGAAACATGTTTATTTCTGCTGAAAAACAAGTTTTGACACTTTCAGCACACTGGGGTTAAGATCTGAGTGTGTGGGCTCTTCTGAGCCTTGTTGCTGCATGGGGATTCAGTTGTCTGAAAAAACGCGTTTATTTCGGGCTGAAAAACACGTTTTGAAAAGTGTACTGTTACTGCCCCATAACTTACATGGGGTTGACCAAACTTGCAGAAACATGTTTATTTCTGCTGAAAAACATGTTTTGACACTGTCAGCACACTGGGGTTAAGATCTGAGTGTGTGGGCTCTTCTGAGCCTTGTTGCTACATGGGGATTCAGTTGTCTGAAAAAACGCGTTTATTTCGGGCTGAAAAACACGTTTTGAAAAGTGTACTGTTACTGCCCCATAACTTACATGGGGTTGAAGAAACATGTTTATTTCTGCTGAAAAACATGTTTTGACACTTTCAGCACACTGGGGTTAAGATCTGAGTGTGTGGGCTCTTCTGAGCCTTGCTGCTACATGGGGATTCAGTTGTCTGAAAAAACGCGTTTATTTCGGGCTGAAAAACACGTTTTGAAAAGTGTACTGTTACTGCCCCATAACTTACATGGGGTTGACCAAACTTGCAGAAACATGTTTATTTCTGCTGAAAAACATGTTTTGACACTTTCAGCACACTGGGGTTAAGATCTGAGTGTGTGGGCTCTTCTGAGCCTTGCTGCTACATGGGTATTCAGTTGTATGAAAAAACGCGTTTATTTCGGGCTGAAAAACACGTTTTGCAGAGTGTACTGTTACTGCCCCATAACTTACATGGGGTTGACCAAACTTGCAGAAACATGTTTATTTCTGCTGAAAAACATGTTTTGACACTTTCAGAACACTGGGGTTAAGATCTGAGTGTGTGGGCTCTTCTGAGCCTTGTTGCTACATGGGGATTCAGTTGTCTGAAAAAACGCGTTTATTTCGGGCTGAAAAACACGTTTTGAAAAGTGTACTGTTACTGCCCCATAACTTACATGGGGTTGACCAAACTTGCAGAAACATGTTTATTTCTGCTGAAAAACACGTTTTGACCCTTTCTGCACACTGGGGTTAAGATCTGAGTGTGTGGGCTCGTCTGAGCCTTGCTGCTACATGGGGATTCAGTTGTCTGAAAAAACGCGTTTATTTCGGGCTGAAAAACACGTTTTGAAAAGTGTACTGTTACTGCCCCATAACTTACATGGGGTTGACCAAACTTGCAGAAACATGTTTATTTCTGCTGAAAAACATGTTTTGACACTTTCAGCACACTGGGGTTAAGATCTGAGTGTGTGGGCTCTTCTGAGCCTTGTTGCTACATGGGGATTCAGTTGTCTGAAAAAACGCGTTTATTTCGGGCTGAAAAACACGTTTTGAAAAGTGTACTGTTACTGCCCCATAACTTACATGGGGTTGACCAAACTTGCAGAAACATGTTTATTTCTGCTGAAAAACATGTTTTGAACCTTTCTGCACACTGGGGTTAAGATCTGAGTGTGTGGGCTCTTCTGAGCCTTGCTGCTACATGGGGATTCAGTTGTCTGAAAAAACGCGTTTATTTCGGGCTGAAAAACACGTTTTGCAGAGTGTACTGTTACTGCCCCATAACTTACATGGGGTTGACCAAACTTGCAGAAACATGTTTATTTCTGCTGAAAAACACGTTTTGACCCTTTCTGCACACTGGGGTTAAGAGCTGAGTGTGTGGGCTCTTCTGAGACTTGCTGCTACATGGGTATTCAGTTGTATGAAAAAACGCGTTTATTTCGGGCTGAAAAACACGTTTTGAAAAGTGTACTGTTACTGCCCCATAACTTACATGGGGTTGACCAAACTTGCAGAAACATGTTTATTTCTGCTGAAAAACATGTTTTGACACTTTCAGCACACTGGGGTTAAGATCTGAGTGTGTGGGCTCTTCTGAGCCTTGTTGCTACATGGGGATTCAGTTGTCTGAAAAAACGCGTTTATTTCGGGCTGAAAAACACGTTTTGAAAAGTGTACTGTTACTGCCCCATAACTTACATGGGGTTGACCAAACTTGCAGAAACATGTTTATTTCTGCTGAAAAACATGTTTTGACACTTTCAGCACACTGGGGTTAAGATCTGAGTGTGTGGGCTCTTCTGAGCCTTGCTGCTACATGTGTATTCAGTTGTCTGAAAAAACGCGTTTATTTCGGGCTGAAAAACACGTTTTGAAAAGTGTACTGTTACTGCCCCATAACTTACATGGGGTTGACCAAACTTGCAGAAACATGTTTATTTCTGCTGAAAAACAAGTTTTGACACTTTCAGCACACTGGGGTTAAGATCTGAGTGTGTGGGCTCTTCTGAGCCTTGTTGCTGCATGGGGATTCAGTTGTCTGAAAAAACGCGTTTATTTCGGGCTGAAAAACACGTTTTGAAAAGTGTACTGTTACTGCCCCATAACTTACATGGGGTTGACCAAACTTGCAGAAACATGTTTATTTCTGCTGAAAAACATGTTTTGACACTTTCAGCACACTGGGGTTAAGATCTGAGTGTGTGGGCTCTTCTGAGCCTTGTTGCTACATGGGGATTCAGTTGTCTGAAAAAACGCGTTTATTTCGGGCTGAAAAACACGTTTTGAAAAGTGTACTGTTACTGCCCCATAACTTACATGGGGTTGACCAAACTTGCAGAAACATGTTTATTTCTGCTGAAAAACATGTTTTGACACTTTCAGCACACTGGGGTTAAGATCTGAGTGTGTGGGCTCTTCTGAGCCTTGCTGCTACATGGGGATTCAGTTGTCTGAAAAAACGCGTTTATTTCGGGCTGAAAAACACGTTTTGCAGAGTGTACTGTTACTGCCCCATAACTTACATGGGGTTGACCAAACTTGCAGAAACATGTTTATTTCTGCTGAAAAACACGTTTTGACCCTTTCTGCACACTGGGGTTAAGAGCTGAGTGTGTGGGCTCTTCTGAGACTTGCTGCTACATGGGTATTCAGTTGTCTGAAAAAACGCGTTTATTTCGGGCTGAAAAACACGTTTTGAAAAGTGTACTGTTACTGCCCCATAACTTACATGGGGTTGACCAAACTTGCAGAAACATGTTTATTTCTGCTGAAAAACATGTTTTGACACTTTCAGCACACTGGGGTTAAGATCTGAGTGTGTGGGCTCTTCTGAGCCTTGCTGCTACATGGGGATTCAGTTGTCTGAAAAAACGCGTTTATTTCGGGCTGAAAAACACGTTTTGAAAAGTGTACTGTTACTGCCCCATAACTTACATGGGGTTGACCAAACTTGCAGAAACATGTTTATTTCTGCTGAAAAACATGTTTTGACACTTTCAGCACACTGGGGTTAAGATCTGAGTGTGTGGGCTCTTCTGAGCCTTGCTGCTACATGGGGATTCAGTTGTCTGAAAAAACGCGTTTATTTCGGGCTGAAAAACACGTTTTGAAAAGTGTACTGTTACTGCCCCATAACTTACATGGGGTTGACCAAACTTGCAGAAACATGTTTATTTCTGCTGAAAAACATGTTTTGACACTTTCAGCACACTGGGGTTAAGATCTGAGTGTGTGGGCTCTTCTGAGCCTTGTTGCTACATGGGGATTCAGTTGTCTGAAAAAACGCGTTTATTTCGGGCTGAAAAACACGTTTTGAAAAGTGTACTGTTACTGCCCCATAACTTACATGGGGTTGACCAAACTTGCAGAAACATGTTTATTTCTGCTGAAAAACATGTTTTGACACCTTCAGCACACTGGGGTTAAGATCTGAGTGTGTAGGCTCTTCTGAGCCTTGTTGCTACATGGGGATTCAGTTGTCTGAAAAAACGCGTTTATTTCGGGCTGAAAAACACGTTTTGAAAAGTGTACTGTTACTGCCCCATAACTTACATGGGGTTGACCAAACTTGCAGAAACATGTTTATTTCTGCTGAAAAACATGTTTTGACACTTTCAGCACACTGGGGTTAAGATCTGAGTGTGTGGGCTCTTCTGAGCCTTGTTGCTACATGGGGATTCAGTTGTCTGAAAAAACACGTTTATTTCGGGCTGAAAAACACGTTTTGAAAAGTGTACTGTTACTGCCCCATAACTTACATGGGGTTGACCAAACTTGCAGAAACATGTTTATTTCTGCTGAAAAACATGTTTTGAACCTTTCTGCACACTGGGGTTAAGATCTGAGTGTGTGGGCTCTTCTGAGCCTTGCTGCTACATGGGGATTCAGTTGTCTGAAAAAACGCGTTTATTTCGGGCTGAAAAACACGTTTTGCAGAGTGTACTGTTACTGCCCCATAACTTACATGGGGTTGACCAAACTTGCAGAAACATGTTTATTTCTGCTGAAAAACACGTTTTGACCCTTTCTGCACACTGGGGTTAAGAGCTGAGTGTGTGGGCTCTTCTGAGCCTTGCTGCTACATGGGGATTCAGTTGTCTGAAAAAACGCGTTTATTTCGGGCTGAAAAACACGTTTTGCAGAGTGTACTGTTACTGCCCCATAACTTACATGGGGTTGACCAAACTTGCAGAAACATGTTTATTTCTGCTGAAAAACACGTTTTGACCCTTTCTGCACACTGGGGTTAAGAGCTGAGTGTGTGGGCTCTTCTGAGACTTGCTGCTACATGGGTATTCAGTTGTCTGAAAAAACGCGTTTATTTCGGGCTGAAAAACACGTTTTGAAAAGTGTACTGTTACTGCCCCATAACTTACATGGGGTTGACCAAACTTGCAGAAACATGTTTATTTCTGCTGAAAAACATGTTTTGACACTTTCAGCACACTGGGGTTAAGATCTGAGTGTGTGGGCTCTTCTGAGCCTTGTTGCTACATGGGGATTCAGTTGTCTGAAAAAAACGCGTTTATTTCGGGCTGAAAAACACGTTTTGAAAAGTGTACTGTTACTGCCCCATAACTTACATGGGGTTGACCAAACTTGCAGAAACATGTTTATTTCTGCTGAAAAACATGTTTTGACACTTTCAGCACACTGGGGTTAAGATCTGAGTGTGTGGGCTCTTCTGAGCCTTGTTGCTACATGGGGATTCAGTTGTCTGAAAAAACGCGTTTATTTCGGGCTGAAAAACACGTTTTGAAAAGTGTACTGTTACTGCCCCATAACTTACATGGGGTTGACCAAACTTGCAGAAACATGTTTATTTCTGCTGAAAAACATGTTTTGACACTTTCAGCACACTGGGGTTAAGATCTGAGTGTGTGGGCTCTTCTGAGCCTTGTTGCTACATGGGGATTCAGTTGTCTGAAAAAACGCGTTTATTTCGGGCTGAAAAACACGTTTTGAAAAGTGTACTGTTACTGCCCCATAACTTACATGGGGTTGACCAAACTTGCAGAAACATGTTTATTTCTGCTGAAAAACATGTTTTGAACCTTTCTGCACACTGGGGTTAAGATCTGAGTGTGTGGGCTCTTCTGAGCCTTGCTGCTACATGGGGATTCAGTTGTCTGAAAAAACGCGTTTATTTCGGGCTGAAAAACACGTTTTGAAAAGTGTACTGTTACTGCCCCATAACTTACATGGGGTTGACCAAACTTGCAGAAACATGTTTATTTCTGCTGAAAAACAAGTTTTGACCCTTTCTGCACACTGGGGTTAAGATCTGAGTGTGTGGGCTCTTCTGAGCCTTGTTGCTACATGGGGATTCAGTTGTCTGAAAAAACGCGTTTATTTCGGTCTGAAAAACACGTTTTGAAAAGTGTACTGTTACTGCCCCATAACTTACATGGGGTTGACCAAACTTGCAGAAACATGTTTATTTCTGCTGAAAAACATGTTTTGACACTTTCAGCACACTGGGGTTAAGATCTGAGTGTGTGGGCTCTTCTGAGCCTTGCTGCTACATGGGTATTCAGTTGTCTGAAAAAACGCGTTTATTTCGGGCTGAAAAACACGTTTTGAAAAGTGTACTGTTACTGCCCCATAACTTACATGGGGTTGACCAAACTTGCAGAAACATGTTTATTTCTGCTGAAAAACAAGTTTTGACACTTTCAGCACACTGGGGTTAAGATCTGAGTGTGTGGGCTCTTCTGAGCCTTGTTGCTGCATGGGGATTCAGTTGTCTGAAAAAACGCGTTTATTTCGGGCTGAAAAACACGTTTTGAAAAGTGTACTGTTACTGCCCCATAACTTACATGGGGTTGACCAAACTTGCAGAAACATGTTTATTTCTGCTGAAAAACATGTTTTGACACTTTCAGCACACTGGGGTTAAGATCTGAGTGTGTGGGCTCTTCTGAGCCTTGCTGCTACATGGGGATTCAGTTGTCTGAAAAAACGCGTTTATTTCGGGCTGAAAAACACGTTTTGAAAAGTGTACTGTTACTGCCCCATAACTTACATGGGGTTGACCAAACTTGCAGAAACATGTTTATTTCTGCTGAAAAACATGTTTTGACACTTTCAGCACACTGGGGTTAAGATCTGAGTGTGTGGGCTCTTCTGAGCCTTGCTGCTACATGGGTATTCAGTTGTCTGAAAAAACGCGTTTATTTCGGGCTGAAAAACACGTTTTGCAGAGTGTACTGTTACTGCCCCATAACTTACATGGGGTTGACCAAACTTGCAGAAACATGTTTATTTCTGCTGAAAAACATGTTTTGACACTTTCAGCACACTGGGGTTAAGATCTGAGTGTGTGGGCTCTTCTGAGCCTTGTTGCTACATGGGGATTCAGTTGTCTGAAAAAACGCGTTTATTTCGGGCTGAAAAACACGTTTTGAAAAGTGTACTGTTACTGCCCCATAACTTACATGGGGTTGACCAAACTTGCAGAAACATGTTTATTTCTGCTGAAAAACATGTTTTGAACCTTTCTGCACACTGGGGTTAAGATCTGAGTGTGTGGGCTCTTCTGAGCCTTGCTGCTACATGGGGTTCAGTTGTCTGAAAAAACGCGTTTATTTCGGGCTGAAAAACACGTTTTGCAGAGTGTACTGTTACTGCCCCATAACTTACATGGGGTTGACCAAACTTGCAGAAACATGTTTATTTCTGCTGAAAAACACGTTTTGACCCTTTCTGCACACTGGGGTTAAGAGCTGAGTGTGTCGGCTCTTCTGAGCCTTGCTGCTACATGGGGATTCAGTTGTCTGAAAAAACGCGTTTATTTCGGGCTGAAAAACACGTTTTGCAGAGTGTACTGTTACTGCCCCATAACTTACATGGGGTTGACCAAACTTGCAGAAACATGTTTATTTCTGCTGAAAAACACGTTTTGACCCTTTCTGCACACTGGGGTTAAGAGCTGAGTGTGTGGGCTCTTCTGAGACTTGCTGCTACATGGGTATTCAGTTGTCTGAAAAAACGCGTTTATTTCGGGCTGAAAAACACGTTTTGAAAAGTGTACTGTTACTGCCCCATAACTTACATGGGGTTGACCAAACTTGCAGAAACATGTTTATTTCTGCTGAAAAACATGTTTTGACACTTTCAGCACACTGGGGTTAAGATCTGAGTGTGTGGGCTCTTCTGAGCCTTGTTGCTACATGGGGATTCAGTTGTCTGAAAAAACGCGTTTATTTCGGGCTGAAAAACACGTTTTGAAAAGTGTACTGTTACTGCCCCATAACTTACATGGGGTTGACCAAACTTGCAGAAACATGTTTATTTCTGCTGAAAAACAAGTTTTGACACTTTCAGCACACTGGGGTTAAGATCTGAGTGTGTGGGCTCTTCTGAGCCTTGTTGCTGCATGGGGATTCAGTTGTCTGAAAAAACGCGTTTATTTCGGGCTGAAAAACACGTTTTGAAAAGTGTACTGTTACTGCCCCATAACTTACATGGGGTTGACCAAACTTGCAGAAACATGTTTATTTCTGCTGAAAAACATGTTTTGACACTGTCAGCACACTGGGGTTAAGATCTGAGTGTGTGGGCTCTTCTGAGCCTTGTTGCTACATGGGGATTCAGTTGTCTGAAAAAACGCGTTTATTTCGGGCTGAAAAACACGTTTTGAAAAGTGTACTGTTACTGCCCCATAACTTACATGGGGTTGAAGAAACATGTTTATTTCTGCTGAAAAACATGTTTTGACACTTTCAGCACACTGGGGTTAAGATCTGAGTGTGTGGGCTCTTCTGAGCCTTGCTGCTACATGGGGATTCAGTTGTCTGAAAAAACGCGTTTATTTCGGGCTGAAAAACACGTTTTGAAAAGTGTACTGTTACTGCCCCATAACTTACATGGGGTTGACCAAACTTGCAGAAACATGTTTATTTCTGCTGAAAAACATGTTTTGACACTTTCAGCACACTGGGGTTAAGATCTGAGTGTGTGGGCTCTTCTGAGCCTTGCTGCTACATGGGTATTCAGTTGTATGAAAAAACGCGTTTATTTCGGGCTGAAAAACACGTTTTGCAGAGTGTACTGTTACTGCCCCATAACTTACATGGGGTTGACCAAACTTGCAGAAACATGTTTATTTCTGCTGAAAAACATGTTTTGACACTTTCAGAACACTGGGGTTAAGATCTGAGTGTGTGGGCTCTTCTGAGCCTTGTTGCTACATGGGGATTCAGTTGTCTGAAAAAACGCGTTTATTTCGGGCTGAAAAACACGTTTTGAAAAGTGTACTGTTACTGCCCCATAACTTACATGGGGTTGACCAAACTTGCAGAAACATGTTTATTTCTGCTGAAAAACACGTTTTGACCCTTTCTGCACACTGGGGTTAAGATCTGAGTGTGTGGGCTCTTCTGAGCCTTGCTGCTACATGGGTATTCAGTTGTCTGAAAAAACGCGTTTATTTCGGGCTGAAAAACACGTTTTGAAAAGTGTACTGTTACTGCCCCATAACTTACATGGGGTTGACCAAACTTGCAGAAACATGTTTATTTCTGCTGAAAAACAAGTTTTGACACTTTCAGCACACTGGGGTTAAGATCTGAGTGTGTGGGCTCTTCTGAGCCTTGTTGCTGCATGGGGATTCAGTTGTCTGAAAAAACGCGTTTATTTCGGGCTGAAAAACACGTTTTGAAAAGTGTACTGTTACTGCCCCATAACTTACATGGGGTTGACCAAACTTGCAGAAACATGTTTATTTCTGCTGAAAAACATGTTTTGACACTTTCAGCACACTGGGGTTAAGATCTGAGTGTGTGGGCTCTTCTGAGCCTTGCTGCTACATGGGGATTCAGTTGTCTGAAAAAACGCGTTTATTTCGGGCTGAAAAACACGTTTTGAAAAGTGTACTGTTACTGCCCCATAACTTACATGGGGTTGACCAAACTTGCAGAAACATGTTTATTTCTGCTGAAAAACATGTTTTGACACTTTCAGCACACTGGGGTTAAGATCTGAGTGTGTGGGCTCTTCTGAGCCTTGCTGCTACATGGGTATTCAGTTGTCTGAAAAAACGCGTTTATTTCGGGCTGAAAAACACGTTTTGCAGAGTGTACTGTTACTGCCCCATAACTTACATGGGGTTGACCAAACTTGCAGAAACATGTTTATTTCTGCTGAAAAACATGTTTTGACACTTTCAGCACACTGGGGTTAAGATCTGAGTGTGTGGGCTCTTCTGAGCCTTGTTGCTACATGGGGATTCAGTTGTCTGAAAAAACGCGTTTATTTCGGGCTGAAAAACACGTTTTGAAAAGTGTACTGTTACTGCCCCATAACTTACATGGGGTTGACCAAACTTGCAGAAACATGTTTATTTCTGCTGAAAAACATGTTTTGAACCTTTCTGCACACTGGGGTTAAGATCTGAGTGTGTGGGCTCTTCTGAGCCTTGCTGCTACATGGGGTTCAGTTGTCTGAAAAAACGCGTTTATTTCGGGCTGAAAAACACGTTTTGCAGAGTGTACTGTTACTGCCCCATAACTTACATGGGGTTGACCAAACTTGCAGAAACATGTTTATTTCTGCTGAAAAACACGTTTTGACCCTTTCTGCACACTGGGGTTAAGAGCTGAGTGTGTCGGCTCTTCTGAGCCTTGCTGCTACATGGGGATTCAGTTGTCTGAAAAAACGCGTTTATTTCGGGCTGAAAAACACGTTTTGCAGAGTGTACTGTTACTGCCCCATAACTTACATGGGGTTGACCAAACTTGCAGAAACATGTTTATTTCTGCTGAAAAACACGTTTTGACCCTTTCTGCACACTGGGGTTAAGAGCTGAGTGTGTGGGCTCTTCTGAGACTTGCTGCTACATGGGTATTCAGTTGTCTGAAAAAACGCGTTTATTTCGGGCTGAAAAACACGTTTTGAAAAGTGTACTGTTACTGCCCCATAACTTACATGGGGTTGACCAAACTTGCAGAAACATGTTTATTTCTGCTGAAAAACATGTTTTGACACTTTCAGCACACTGGGGTTAAGATCTGAGTGTGTGGGCTCTTCTGAGCCTTGTTGCTACATGGGGATTCAGTTGTCTGAAAAAACGCGTTTATTTCGGGCTGAAAAACACGTTTTGAAAAGTGTACTGTTACTGCCCCATAACTTACATGGGGTTGACCAAACTTGCAGAAACATGTTTATTTCTGCTGAAAAACAAGTTTTGACACTTTCAGCACACTGGGGTTAAGATCTGAGTGTGTGGGCTCTTCTGAGCCTTGTTGCTGCATGGGGATTCAGTTGTCTGAAAAAACGCGTTTATTTCGGGCTGAAAAACACGTTTTGAAAAGTGTACTGTTACTGCCCCATAACTTACATGGGGTTGACCAAACTTGCAGAAACATGTTTATTTCTGCTGAAAAACATGTTTTGACACTGTCAGCACACTGGGGTTAAGATCTGAGTGTGTGGGCTCTTCTGAGCCTTGTTGCTACATGGGGATTCAGTTGTCTGAAAAAACGCGTTTATTTCGGGCTGAAAAACACGTTTTGAAAAGTGTACTGTTACTGCCCCATAACTTACATGGGGTTGAAGAAACATGTTTATTTCTGCTGAAAAACATGTTTTGACACTTTCAGCACACTGGGGTTAAGATCTGAGTGTGTGGGCTCTTCTGAGCCTTGCTGCTACATGGGGATTCAGTTGTCTGAAAAAACGCGTTTATTTCGGGCTGAAAAACACGTTTTGAAAAGTGTACTGTTACTGCCCCATAACTTACATGGGGTTGACCAAACTTGCAGAAACATGTTTATTTCTGCTGAAAAACATGTTTTGACACTTTCAGCACACTGGGGTTAAGATCTGAGTGTGTGGGCTCTTCTGAGCCTTGCTGCTACATGGGTATTCAGTTGTATGAAAAAACGCGTTTATTTCGGGCTGAAAAACACGTTTTGCAGAGTGTACTGTTACTGCCCCATAACTTACATGGGGTTGACCAAACTTGCAGAAACATGTTTATTTCTGCTGAAAAACATGTTTTGACACTTTCAGAACACTGGGGTTAAGATCTGAGTGTGTGGGCTCTTCTGAGCCTTGTTGCTACATGGGGATTCAGTTGTCTGAAAAAACGCGTTTATTTCGGGCTGAAAAACACGTTTTGAAAAGTGTACTGTTACTGCCCCATAACTTACATGGGGTTGACCAAACTTGCAGAAACATGTTTATTTCTGCTGAAAAACACGTTTTGACCCTTTCTGCACACTGGGGTTAAGATCTGAGTGTGTGGGCTCGTCTGAGCCTTGCTGCTACATGGGGATTCAGTTGTCTGAAAAAACGCGTTTATTTCGGGCTGAAAAACACGTTTTGAAAAGTGTACTGTTACTGCCCCATAACTTACATGGGGTTGACCAAACTTGCAGAAACATGTTTATTTCTGCTGAAAAACATGTTTTGACACTTTCAGCACACTGGGGTTAAGATCTGAGTGTGTGGGCTCTTCTGAGCCTTGTTGCTACATGGGGATTCAGTTGTCTGAAAAAACGCGTTTATTTCGGGCTGAAAAACACGTTTTGAAAAGTGTACTGTTACTGCCCCATAACTTACATGGGGTTGACCAAACTTGCAGAAACATGTTTATTTCTGCTGAAAAACATGTTTTGACACTTTCAGCACACTGGGGTTAAGATCTGAGTGTGTGGGCTCTTCTGAGCCTTGTTGCTACATGGGGATTCAGTTGTCTGAAAAAACGCGTTTATTTCGGGCTGAAAAACACGTTTTGAAAAGTGTACTGTTACTGCCCCATAACTTACATGGGGTTGACCAAACTTGCAGAAACATGTTTATTTCTGCTGAAAAACAAGTTTTGACACTTTCAGCACACTGGGGTTAAGATCTGAGTGTGTGGGCTCTTCTGAGCCTTGTTGCTGCATGGGGATTCAGTTGTCTGAAAAAACGCGTTTATTTCGGGCTGAAAAACACGTTTTGAAAAGTGTACTGTTACTGCCCCATAACTTACATGGGGTTGACCAAACTTGCAGAAACATGTTTATTTCTGCTGAAAAACATGTTTTGACACTGTCAGCACACTGGGGTTAAGATCTGAGTGTGTGGGCTCTTCTGAGCCTTGTTGCTACATGGGGATTCAGTTGTCTGAAAAAACGCGTTTATTTCGGGCTGAAAAACACGTTTTGAAAAGTGTACTGTTACTGCCCCATAACTTACATGGGGTTGAAGAAACATGTTTATTTCTGCTGAAAAACATGTTTTGACACTTTCAGCACACTGGGGTTAAGATCTGAGTGTGTGGGCTCTTCTGAGCCTTGCTGCTACATGGGGATTCAGTTGTCTGAAAAAACGCGTTTATTTCGGGCTGAAAAACACGTTTTGAAAAGTGTACTGTTACTGCCCCATAACTTACATGGGGTTGACCAAACTTGCAGAAACATGTTTATTTCTGCTGAAAAACATGTTTTGACACTTTCAGCACACTGGGGTTAAGATCTGAGTGTGTGGGCTCTTCTGAGCCTTGCTGCTACATGGGTATTCAGTTGTATGAAAAAACGCGTTTATTTCGGGCTGAAAAACACGTTTTGCAGAGTGTACTGTTACTGCCCCATAACTTACATGGGGTTGACCAAACTTGCAGAAACATGTTTATTTCTGCTGAAAAACATGTTTTGACACTTTCAGAACACTGGGGTTAAGATCTGAGTGTGTGGGCTCTTCTGAGCCTTGTTGCTACATGGGGATTCAGTTGTCTGAAAAAACGCGTTTATTTCGGGCTGAAAAACACGTTTTGAAAAGTGTACTGTTACTGCCCCATAACTTACATGGGGTTGACCAAACTTGCAGAAACATGTTTATTTCTGCTGAAAAACACGTTTTGACCCTTTCTGCACACTGGGGTTAAGATCTGAGTGTGTGGGCTCGTCTGAGCCTTGCTGCTACATGGGGATTCAGTTGTCTGAAAAAACGCGTTTATTTCGGGCTGAAAAACACGTTTTGAAAAGTGTACTGTTACTGCCCCATAACTTACATGGGGTTGACCAAACTTGCAGAAACATGTTTATTTCTGCTGAAAAACATGTTTTGACACTTTCAGCACACTGGGGTTAAGATCTGAGTGTGTGGGCTCTTCTGAGCCTTGTTGCTACATGGGGATTCAGTTGTCTGAAAAAACGCGTTTATTTCGGGCTGAAAAACACGTTTTGAAAAGTGTACTGTTACTGCCCCATAACTTACATGGGGTTGACCAAACTTGCAGAAACATGTTTATTTCTGCTGAAAAACATGTTTTGACACTTTCAGCACACTGGGGTTAAGATCTGAGTGTGTGGGCTCTTCTGAGCCTTGTTGCTACATGGGGATTCAGTTGTCTGAAAAAACGCGTTTATTTCGGGCTGAAAAACACGTTTTGAAAAGTGTACTGTTACTGCCCCATAACTTACATGGGGTTGACCAAACTTGCAGAAACATGTTTATTTCTGCTGAAAAACATGTTTTGAACCTTTCTGCACACTGGGGTTAAGATCTGAGTGTGTGGGCTCTTCTGAGCCTTGCTGCTACATGGGGATTCAGTTGTCTGAAAAAACGCGTTTATTTCGGGCTGAAAAACACGTTTTGAAAAGTGTACTGTTACTGCCCCATAACTTACATGGGGTTGACCAAACTTGCAGAAACATGTTTATTTCTGCTGAAAAACAAGTTTTGACCCTTTCTGCACACTGGGGTTAAGATCTGAGTGTGTGGGCTCTTCTGAGCCTTGTTGCTACATGGGGATTCAGTTGTCTGAAAAAACGCGTTTATTTCGGGCTGAAAAACACGTTTTGAAAAGTGTACTGTTACTGCCCCATAACTTACATGGGGTTGACCAAACTTGCAGAAACATGTTTATTTCTGCTGAAAAACATGTTTTGACACTTTCAGCACACTGGGGTTAAGATCTGAGTGTGTGGGCTCTTCTGAGCCTTGCTGCTACATGGGTATTCAGTTGTCTGAAAAAACGCGTTTATTTCGGGCTGAAAAACACGTTTTGAAAAGTGTACTGTTACTGCCCCATAACTTACATGGGGTTGACCAAACTTGCAGAAACATGTTTATTTCTGCTGAAAAACAAGTTTTGACACTTTCAGCACACTGGGGTTAAGATCTGAGTGTGTGGGCTCTTCTGAGCCTTGTTGCTGCATGGGGATTCAGTTGTCTGAAAAAACGCGTTTATTTCGGGCTGAAAAACACGTTTTGAAAAGTGTACTGTTACTGCCCCATAACTTACATGGGGTTGACCAAACTTGCAGAAACATGTTTATTTCTGCTGAAAAACATGTTTTGACACTTTCAGCACACTGGGGTTAAGATCTGAGTGTGTGGGCTCTTCTGAGCCTTGTTGCTACATGGGGATTCAGTTGTCTGAAAAAACGCGTTTATTTCGGGCTGAAAAACACGTTTTGAAAAGTGTACTGTTACTGCCCCATAACTTACATGGGGTTGACCAAACTTGCAGAAACATGTTTATTTCTGCTGAAAAACATGTTTTGACACTTTCAGCACACTGGGGTTAAGATCTGAGTGTGTGGGCTCTTCTGAGCCTTGCTGCTACATGGGGATTCAGTTGTCTGAAAAAACGCGTTTATTTCGGGCTGAAAAACACGTTTTGAAAAGTGTACTGTTACTGCCCCATAACTTACATGGGGTTGACCAAACTTGCAGAAACATGTTTATTTCTGCTGAAAAACATGTTTTGACACTTTCAGCACACTGGGGTTAAGATCTGAGTGTGTGGGCTCTTCTGAGCCTTGCTGCTACATGGGTATTCAGTTGTATGAAAAAACGCGTTTATTTCGGGCTGAAAAACACGTTTTGCAGAGTGTACTGTTACTGCCCCATAACTTACATGGGGTTGACCAAACTTGCAGAAACATGTTTATTTCTGCTGAAAAACATGTTTTGACACTTTCAGAACACTGGGGTTAAGATCTGAGTGTGTGGGCTCTTCTGAGCCTTGTTGCTACATGGGGATTCAGTTGTCTGAAAAAACGCGTTTATTTCGGGCTGAAAAACACGTTTTGAAAAGTGTACTGTTACTGCCCCATAACTTACATGGGGTTGACCAAACTTGCAGAAACATGTTTATTTCTGCTGAAAAACACGTTTTGACCCTTTCTGCACACTGGGGTTAAGATCTGAGTGTGTGGGCTCGTCTGAGCCTTGCTGCTACATGGGGATTCAGTTGTCTGAAAAAACGCGTTTATTTCGGGCTGAAAAACACGTTTTGAAAAGTGTACTGTTACTGCCCCATAACTTACATGGGGTTGACCAAACTTGCAGAAACATGTTTATTTCTGCTGAAAAACATGTTTTGACACTTTCAGCACACTGGGGTTAAGATCTGAGTGTGTGGGCTCTTCTGAGCCTTGTTGCTACATGGGGATTCAGTTGTCTGAAAAAACGCGTTTATTTCGGGCTGAAAAACACGTTTTGAAAAGTGTACTGTTACTGCCCCATAACTTACATGGGGTTGACCAAACTTGCAGAAACATGTTTATTTCTGCTGAAAAACATGTTTTGACACTTTCAGCACACTGGGGTTAAGATCTGAGTGTGTGGGCTCTTCTGAGCCTTGTTGCTACATGGGGATTCAGTTGTCTGAAAAAACGCGTTTATTTCGGGCTGAAAAACACGTTTTGAAAAGTGTACTGTTACTGCCCCATAACTTACATGGGGTTGACCAAACTTGCAGAAACATGTTTATTTCTGCTGAAAAACATGTTTTGAACCTTTCTGCACACTGGGGTTAAGATCTGAGTGTGTGGGCTCTTCTGAGCCTTGCTGCTACATGGGGATTCAGTTGTCTGAAAAAACGCGTTTATTTCGGGCTGAAAAACACGTTTTGAAAAGTGTACTGTTACTGCCCCATAACTTACATGGGGTTGACCAAACTTGCAGAAACATGTTTATTTCTGCTGAAAAACAAGTTTTGACCCTTTCTGCACACTGGGGTTAAGATCTGAGTGTGTGGGCTCTTCTGAGCCTTGTTGCTACATGGGGATTCAGTTGTCTGAAAAAACGCGTTTATTTCGGGCTGAAAAACACGTTTTGAAAAGTGTACTGTTACTGCCCCATAACTTACATGGGGTTGACCAAACTTGCAGAAACATGTTTATTTCTGCTGAAAAACATGTTTTGACACTTTCAGCACACTGGGGTTAAGATCTGAGTGTGTGGGCTCTTCTGAGCCTTGCTGCTACATGGGTATTCAGTTGTCTGAAAAAACGCGTTTATTTCGGGCTGAAAAACACGTTTTGAAAAGTGTACTGTTACTGCCCCATAACTTACATGGGGTTGACCAAACTTGCAGAAACATGTTTATTTCTGCTGAAAAACAAGTTTTGACACTTTCAGCACACTGGGGTTAAGATCTGAGTGTGTGGGCTCTTCTGAGCCTTGTTGCTGCATGGGGATTCAGTTGTCTGAAAAAACGCGTTTATTTCGGGCTGAAAAACACGTTTTGAAAAGTGTACTGTTACTGCCCCATAACTTACATGGGGTTGACCAAACTTGCAGAAACATGTTTATTTCTGCTGAAAAACATGTTTTGACACTTTCAGCACACTGGGGTTAAGATCTGAGTGTGTGGGCTCTTCTGAGCCTTGTTGCTACATGGGGATTCAGTTGTCTGAAAAAACGCGTTTATTTCGGGCTGAAAAACACGTTTTGAAAAGTGTACTGTTACTGCCCCATAACTTACATGGGGTTGACCAAACTTGCAGAAACATGTTTATTTCTGCTGAAAAACATGTTTTGACACTTTCAGCACACTGGGGTTAAGATCTGAGTGTGTGGGCTCTTCTGAGCCTTGCTGCTACATGGGGATTCAGTTGTCTGAAAAAACGCGTTTATTTCGGGCTGAAAAACACGTTTTGAAAAGTGTACTGTTACTGCCCCATAACTTACATGGGGTTGACCAAACTTGCAGAAACATGTTTATTTCTGCTGAAAAACATGTTTTGACACTTTCAGCACACTGGGGTTAAGATCTGAGTGTGTGGGCTCTTCTGAGCCTTGCTGCTACATGGGTATTCAGTTGTCTGAAAAAACGCGTTTATTTCGGGCTGAAAAACACGTTTTGCAGAGTGTACTGTTACTGCCCCATAACTTACATGGGGTTGACCAAACTTGCAGAAACATGTTTATTTCTGCTGAAAAACATGTTTTGACACTTTCAGCACACTGGGGTTAAGATCTGAGTGTGTGGGCTCTTCTGAGCCTTGTTGCTACATGGGGATTCAGTTGTCTGAAAAAACGCGTTTATTTCGGGCTGAAAAACACGTTTTGAAAAGTGTACTGTTACTGCCCCATAACTTACATGGGGTTGACCAAACTTGCAGAAACATGTTTATTTCTGCTGAAAAACATGTTTTGACACTTTCAGCACACTGGGGTTAAGATCTGAGTGTGTGGGCTCTTCTGAGCCTTGCTGCTACATGGGGAATCAGTTGTCTGAAAAAACGCGTTTATTTCGGGCTGAAAAACACGTTTTGCAGAGTGTACTGTTACTGCCCCATAACTTACATGGGGTTGACCAAACTTGCAGAAACATGTTTATTTCTGCTGAAAAACACGTTTTGACCCTTTCTGCACACTGGGGTTAAGATCTGAGTGTGTGGGCTCGTCTGAGCCTTGCTGCTACATGGGGATTCAGTTGTCTGAAAAAACGCGTTTATTTCGGGCTGAAAAACACGTTTTGAAAAGTGTACTGTTACTGCCCCATAACTTACATGGGGTTGACCAAACTTGCAGAAACATGTTTATTTCTGCTGAAAAACATGTTTTGACACTTTCAGCACACTGGGGTTAAGATCTGAGTGTGTGGGCTCTTCTGAGCCTTGTTGCTACATGGGGATTCAGTTGTCTGAAAAAACGCGTTTATTTCGGGCTGAAAAACACGTTTTGAAAAGTGTACTGTTACTGCCCCATAACTTACATGGGGTTGACCAAACTTGCAGAGACATGTTTATTTCTGCTGAAAAACATGTTTTGAACCTTTCTGCACACTGGGGTTAAGATCTGAGTGTGTGGGCTCTTCTGAGCCTTGCTGCTACATGGGGATTCAGTTGTCTGAAAAAACGCGTTTATTTCGGGCTGAAAAACACGTTTTGCAGAGTGTACTGTTACTGCCCCATAACTTACATGGGGTTGACCAAACTTGCAGAAACATGTTTATTTCTGCTGAAAAACATGTTTTGAACCTTTCTGCACACTGGGGTTAAGATCTGAGTGTGTGGGCTCTTCTGAGCCTTGCTGCTACATGGGGATTCAGTTGTCTGAAAAAACGCGTTTATTTCGGGCTGAAAAACACGTTTTGAAAAGTGTACTGTTACTGCCCCATAACTTACATGGGGTTGACCAAACTTGCAGAAACATGTTTATTTCTGCTGAAAAACAAGTTTTGACCCTTTCTGCACACTGGGGTTAAGATCTGAGTGTGTGGGCTCTTCTGAGCCTTGTTGCTACATGGGGATTCAGTTGTCTGAAAAAACGCGTTTATTTCGGGCTGAAAAACACGTTTTGAAAAGTGTACTGTTACTGCCCCATAACTTACATGGGGTTGACCAAACTTGCAGAAACATGTTTATTTCTGCTGAAAAACATGTTTTGACACTTTCAGCACACTGGGGTTAAGATCTGAGTGTGTGGGCTCTTCTGAGCCTTGCTGCTACATGGGTATTCAGTTGTCTGAAAAAACGCGTTTATTTCGGGCTGAAAAACACGTTTTGAAAAGTGTACTGTTACTGCCCCATAACTTACATGGGGTTGACCAAACTTGCAGAAACATGTTTATTTCTGCTGAAAAACAAGTTTTGACACTTTCAGCACACTGGGGTTAAGATCTGAGTGTGTGGGCTCTTCTGAGCCTTGTTGCTGCATGGGGATTCAGTTGTCTGAAAAAACGCGTTTATTTCGGGCTGAAAAACACGTTTTGAAAAGTGTACTGTTACTGCCCCATAACTTACATGGGGTTGACCAAACTTGCAGAAACATGTTTATTTCTGCTGAAAAACATGTTTTGACACTTTCAGCACACTGGGGTTAAGATCTGAGTGTGTGGGCTCTTCTGAGCCTTGTTGCTACATGGGGATTCAGTTGTCTGAAAAAACGCGTTTATTTCGGGCTGAAAAACACGTTTTGAAAAGTGTACTGTTACTGCCCCATAACTTACATGGGGTTGACCAAACTTGCAGAAACATGTTTATTTCTGCTGAAAAACATGTTTTGACACTTTCAGCACACTGGGGTTAAGATCTGAGTGTGTGGGCTCTTCTGAGCCTTGCTGCTACATGGGGATTCAGTTGTCTGAAAAAACGCGTTTATTTCGGGCTGAAAAACACGTTTTGCAGAGTGTACTGTTACTGCCCCATAACTTACATGGGGTTGACCAAACTTGCAGAAACATGTTTATTTCTGCTGAAAAACACGTTTTGACCCTTTCTGCACACTGGGGTTAAGAGCTGAGTGTGTGGGCTCTTCTGAGACTTGCTGCTACATGGGTATTCAGTTGTCTGAAAAAACGCGTTTATTTCGGGCTGAAAAACACGTTTTGAAAAGTGTACTGTTACTGCCCCATAACTTACATGGGGTTGACCAAACTTGCAGAAACATGTTTATTTCTGCTGAAAAACATGTTTTGACACTTTCAGCACACTGGGGTTAAGATCTGAGTGTGTGGGCTCTTCTGAGCCTTGCTGCTACATGGGGATTCAGTTGTCTGAAAAAACGCGTTTATTTCGGGCTGAAAAACACGTTTTGAAAAGTGTACTGTTACTGCCCCATAACTTACATGGGGTTGACCAAACTTGCAGAAACATGTTTATTTCTGCTGAAAAACATGTTTTGACACTTTCAGCACACTGGGGTTAAGATCTGAGTGTGTGGGCTCTTCTGAGCCTTGCTGCTACATGGGGATTCAGTTGTCTGAAAAAACGCGTTTATTTCGGGCTGAAAAACACGTTTTGAAAAGTGTACTGTTACTGCCCCATAACTTACATGGGGTTGACCAAACTTGCAGAAACATGTTTATTTCTGCTGAAAAACATGTTTTGACACTTTCAGCACACTGGGGTTAAGATCTGAGTGTGTGGGCTCTTCTGAGCCTTGTTGCTACATGGGGATTCAGTTGTCTGAAAAAACGCGTTTATTTCGGGCTGAAAAACACGTTTTGAAAAGTGTACTGTTACTGCCCCATAACTTACATGGGGTTGACCAAACTTGCAGAAACATGTTTATTTCTGCTGAAAAACATGTTTTGACACCTTCAGCACACTGGGGTTAAGATCTGAGTGTGTAGGCTCTTCTGAGCCTTGTTGCTACATGGGGATTCAGTTGTCTGAAAAAACGCGTTTATTTCGGGCTGAAAAACACGTTTTGAAAAGTGTACTGTTACTGCCCCATAACTTACATGGGGTTGACCAAACTTGCAGAAACATGTTTATTTCTGCTGAAAAACATGTTTTGACACTTTCAGCACACTGGGGTTAAGATCTGAGTGTGTGGGCTCTTCTGAGCCTTGTTGCTACATGGGGATTCAGTTGTCTGAAAAAACACGTTTATTTCGGGCTGAAAAACACGTTTTGAAAAGTGTACTGTTACTGCCCCATAACTTACATGGGGTTGACCAAACTTGCAGAAACATGTTTATTTCTGCTGAAAAACATGTTTTGAACCTTTCTGCACACTGGGGTTAAGATCTGAGTGTGTGGGCTCTTCTGAGCCTTGCTGCTACATGGGGATTCAGTTGTCTGAAAAAACGCGTTTATTTCGGGCTGAAAAACACGTTTTGCAGAGTGTACTGTTACTGCCCCATAACTTACATGGGGTTGACCAAACTTGCAGAAACATGTTTATTTCTGCTGAAAAACACGTTTTGACCCTTTCTGCACACTGGGGTTAAGAGCTGAGTGTGTGGGCTCTTCTGAGCCTTGCTGCTACATGGGGATTCAGTTGTCTGAAAAAACGCGTTTATTTCGGGCTGAAAAACACGTTTTGCAGAGTGTACTGTTACTGCCCCATAACTTACATGGGGTTGACCAAACTTGCAGAAACATGTTTATTTCTGCTGAAAAACACGTTTTGACCCTTTCTGCACACTGGGGTTAAGAGCTGAGTGTGTGGGCTCTTCTGAGACTTGCTGCTACATGGGTATTCAGTTGTCTGAAAAAACGCGTTTATTTCGGGCTGAAAAACACGTTTTGAAAAGTGTACTGTTACTGCCCCATAACTTACATGGGGTTGACCAAACTTGCAGAAACATGTTTATTTCTGCTGAAAAACATGTTTTGACACTTTCAGCACACTGGGGTTAAGATCTGAGTGTGTGGGCTCTTCTGAGCCTTGTTGCTACATGGGGATTCAGTTGTCTGAAAAAAACGCGTTTATTTCGGGCTGAAAAACACGTTTTGAAAAGTGTACTGTTACTGCCCCATAACTTACATGGGGTTGACCAAACTTGCAGAAACATGTTTATTTCTGCTGAAAAACATGTTTTGACACTTTCAGCACACTGGGGTTAAGATCTGAGTGTGTGGGCTCTTCTGAGCCTTGTTGCTACATGGGGATTCAGTTGTCTGAAAAAACGCGTTTATTTCGGGCTGAAAAACACGTTTTGAAAAGTGTACTGTTACTGCCCCATAACTTACATGGGGTTGACCAAACTTGCAGAAACATGTTTATTTCTGCTGAAAAACATGTTTTGACACTTTCAGCACACTGGGGTTAAGATCTGAGTGTGTGGGCTCTTCTGAGCCTTGTTGCTACATGGGGATTCAGTTGTCTGAAAAAACGCGTTTATTTCGGGCTGAAAAACACGTTTTGAAAAGTGTACTGTTACTGCCCCATAACTTACATGGGGTTGACCAAACTTGCAGAAACATGTTTATTTCTGCTGAAAAACATGTTTTGAACCTTTCTGCACACTGGGGTTAAGATCTGAGTGTGTGGGCTCTTCTGAGCCTTGCTGCTACATGGGGATTCAGTTGTCTGAAAAAACGCGTTTATTTCGGGCTGAAAAACACGTTTTGAAAAGTGTACTGTTACTGCCCCATAACTTACATGGGGTTGACCAAACTTGCAGAAACATGTTTATTTCTGCTGAAAAACAAGTTTTGACCCTTTCTGCACACTGGGGTTAAGATCTGAGTGTGTGGGCTCTTCTGAGCCTTGCTGCTACATGGGGATTCAGTTGTCTGAAAAAACGCGTTTATTTCGGGCTGAAAAACACGTTTTGAAAAGTGTACTGTTACTGCCCCATAACTTACATGGGGTTGACCAAACTTGCAGAAACATGTTTATTTCTGCTGAAAAACATGTTTTGACACTTTCAGCACACTGGGGTTAAGATCTGAGTGTGTGGGCTCTTCTGAGCCTTGTTGCTACATGGGGATTCAGTTGTCTGAAAAAACGCGTTTATTTCGGGCTGAAAAACACGTTTTGAAAAGTGTACTGTTACTGCCCCATAACTTACATGGGGTTGACCAAACTTGCAGAAACATGTTTATTTCTGCTGAAAAACATGTTTTGACACCTTCAGCACACTGGGGTTAAGATCTGAGTGTGTAGGCTCTTCTGAGCCTTGTTGCTACATGGGGATTCAGTTGTCTGAAAAAACGCGTTTATTTCGGGCTGAAAAACACGTTTTGAAAAGTGTACTGTTACTGCCCCATAACTTACATGGGGTTGACCAAACTTGCAGAAACATGTTTATTTCTGCTGAAAAACATGTTTTGACACTTTCAGCACACTGGGGTTAAGATCTGAGTGTGTGGGCTCTTCTGAGCCTTGTTGCTACATGGGGATTCAGTTGTCTGAAAAAACACGTTTATTTCGGGCTGAAAAACACGTTTTGAAAAGTGTACTGTTACTGCCCCATAACTTACATGGGGTTGACCAAACTTGCAGAAACATGTTTATTTCTGCTGAAAAACATGTTTTGAACCTTTCTGCACACTGGGGTTAAGATCTGAGTGTGTGGGCTCTTCTGAGCCTTGCTGCTACATGGGGATTCAGTTGTCTGAAAAAACGCGTTTATTTCGGGCTGAAAAACACGTTTTGCAGAGTGTACTGTTACTGCCCCATAACTTACATGGGGTTGACCAAACTTGCAGAAACATGTTTATTTCTGCTGAAAAACACGTTTTGACCCTTTCTGCACACTGGGGTTAAGAGCTGAGTGTGTGGGCTCTTCTGAGCCTTGCTGCTACATGGGGATTCAGTTGTCTGAAAAAACGCGTTTATTTCGGGCTGAAAAACACGTTTTGCAGAGTGTACTGTTACTGCCCCATAACTTACATGGGGTTGACCAAACTTGCAGAAACATGTTTATTTCTGCTGAAAAACACGTTTTGACCCTTTCTGCACACTGGGGTTAAGAGCTGAGTGTGTGGGCTCTTCTGAGACTTGCTGCTACATGGGTATTCAGTTGTCTGAAAAAACGCGTTTATTTCGGGCTGAAAAACACGTTTTGAAAAGTGTACTGTTACTGCCCCATAACTTACATGGGGTTGACCAAACTTGCAGAAACATGTTTATTTCTGCTGAAAAACATGTTTTGACACTTTCAGCACACTGGGGTTAAGATCTGAGTGTGTGGGCTCTTCTGAGCCTTGTTGCTACATGGGGATTCAGTTGTCTGAAAAAAACGCGTTTATTTCGGGCTGAAAAACACGTTTTGAAAAGTGTACTGTTACTGCCCCATAACTTACATGGGGTTGACCAAACTTGCAGAAACATGTTTATTTCTGCTGAAAAACATGTTTTGACACTTTCAGCACACTGGGGTTAAGATCTGAGTGTGTGGGCTCTTCTGAGCCTTGTTGCTACATGGGGATTCAGTTGTCTGAAAAAACGCGTTTATTTCGGGCTGAAAAACACGTTTTGAAAAGTGTACTGTTACTGCCCCATAACTTACATGGGGTTGACCAAACTTGCAGAAACATGTTTATTTCTGCTGAAAAACATGTTTTGACACTTTCAGCACACTGGGGTTAAGATCTGAGTGTGTGGGCTCTTCTGAGCCTTGTTGCTACATGGGGATTCAGTTGTCTGAAAAAACGCGTTTATTTCGGGCTGAAAAACACGTTTTGAAAAGTGTACTGTTACTGCCCCATAACTTACATGGGGTTGACCAAACTTGCAGAAACATGTTTATTTCTGCTGAAAAACATGTTTTGAACCTTTCTGCACACTGGGGTTAAGATCTGAGTGTGTGGGCTCTTCTGAGCCTTGCTGCTACATGGGGATTCAGTTGTCTGAAAAAACGCGTTTATTTCGGGCTGAAAAACACGTTTTGAAAAGTGTACTGTTACTGCCCCATAACTTACATGGGGTTGACCAAACTTGCAGAAACATGTTTATTTCTGCTGAAAAACAAGTTTTGACCCTTTCTGCACACTGGGGTTAAGATCTGAGTGTGTGGGCTCTTCTGAGCCTTGTTGCTACATGGGGATTCAGTTGTCTGAAAAAACGCGTTTATTTCGGGCTGAAAAACACGTTTTGAAAAGTGTACTGTTACTGCCCCATAACTTACATGGGGTTGACCAAACTTGCAGAAACATGTTTATTTCTGCTGAAAAACATGTTTTGACACTTTCAGCACACTGGGGTTAAGATCTGAGTGTGTGGGCTCTTCTGAGCCTTGCTGCTACATGGGTATTCAGTTGTCTGAAAAAACGCGTTTATTTCGGGCTGAAAAACACGTTTTGAAAAGTGTACTGTTACTGCCCCATAACTTACATGGGGTTGACCAAACTTGCAGAAACATGTTTATTTCTGCTGAAAAACAAGTTTTGACACTTTCAGCACACTGGGGTTAAGATCTGAGTGTGTGGGCTCTTCTGAGCCTTGTTGCTGCATGGGGATTCAGTTGTCTGAAAAAACGCGTTTATTTCGGGCTGAAAAACACGTTTTGAAAAGTGTACTGTTACTGCCCCATAACTTACATGGGGTTGACCAAACTTGCAGAAACATGTTTATTTCTGCTGAAAAACATGTTTTGACACTTTCAGCACACTGGGGTTAAGATCTGAGTGTGTGGGCTCTTCTGAGCCTTGCTGCTACATGGGGATTCAGTTGTCTGAAAAAACGCGTTTATTTCGGGCTGAAAAACACGTTTTGAAAAGTGTACTGTTACTGCCCCATAACTTACATGGGGTTGACCAAACTTGCAGAAACATGTTTATTTCTGCTGAAAAACATGTTTTGACACTTTCAGCACACTGGGGTTAAGATCTGAGTGTGTGGGCTCTTCTGAGCCTTGCTGCTACATGGGTATTCAGTTGTCTGAAAAAACGCGTTTATTTCGGGCTGAAAAACACGTTTTGCAGAGTGTACTGTTACTGCCCCATAACTTACATGGGGTTGACCAAACTTGCAGAAACATGTTTATTTCTGCTGAAAAACATGTTTTGACACTTTCAGCACACTGGGGTTAAGATCTGAGTGTGTGGGCTCTTCTGAGCCTTGTTGCTACATGGGGATTCAGTTGTCTGAAAAAACGCGTTTATTTCGGGCTGAAAAACACGTTTTGAAAAGTGTACTGTTACTGCCCCATAACTTACATGGGGTTGACCAAACTTGCAGAAACATGTTTATTTCTGCTGAAAAACATGTTTTGAACCTTTCTGCACACTGGGGTTAAGATCTGAGTGTGTGGGCTCTTCTGAGCCTTGCTGCTACATGGGGTTCAGTTGTCTGAAAAAACGCGTTTATTTCGGGCTGAAAAACACGTTTTGCAGAGTGTACTGTTACTGCCCCATAACTTACATGGGGTTGACCAAACTTGCAGAAACATGTTTATTTCTGCTGAAAAACACGTTTTGACCCTTTCTGCACACTGGGGTTAAGAGCTGAGTGTGTCGGCTCTTCTGAGCCTTGCTGCTACATGGGGATTCAGTTGTCTGAAAAAACGCGTTTATTTCGGGCTGAAAAACACGTTTTGCAGAGTGTACTGTTACTGCCCCATAACTTACATGGGGTTGACCAAACTTGCAGAAACATGTTTATTTCTGCTGAAAAACACGTTTTGACCCTTTCTGCACACTGGGGTTAAGAGCTGAGTGTGTGGGCTCTTCTGAGACTTGCTGCTACATGGGTATTCAGTTGTCTGAAAAAACGCGTTTATTTCGGGCTGAAAAACACGTTTTGAAAAGTGTACTGTTACTGCCCCATAACTTACATGGGGTTGACCAAACTTGCAGAAACATGTTTATTTCTGCTGAAAAACATGTTTTGACACTTTCAGCACACTGGGGTTAAGATCTGAGTGTGTGGGCTCTTCTGAGCCTTGTTGCTACATGGGGATTCAGTTGTCTGAAAAAACGCGTTTATTTCGGGCTGAAAAACACGTTTTGAAAAGTGTACTGTTACTGCCCCATAACTTACATGGGGTTGACCAAACTTGCAGAAACATGTTTATTTCTGCTGAAAAACATGTTTTGACACTTTCAGCACACTGGGGTTAAGATCTGAGTGTGTGGGCTCATCTGAGCCTTGTTGCTACATGGGGATTCAGTTGTCTGAAAAAACGCGTTTATTTCGGGCTGAAAAACACGTTTTGAAAAGTGTACTGTTACTGCCCCATAACTTACATGGGGTTGACCAAACTTGCAGAAACATGTTTATTTCTGCTGAAAAACATGTTTTGACACTTTCAGCACACTGGGGTTAAGATCTGAGTGTGTGGGCTCTTCTGAGCCTTGTTGCTACATGGGGATTCAGTTGTCTGAAAAAACGCGTTTATTTCGGGCTGAAAAACACGTTTTGAAAAGTGTACTGTTACTGCCCCATAACTTACATGGGGTTGACCAAACTTGCAGAAACATGTTTATTTCTGCTGAAAAACATGTTTTGAACCTTTCTGCACACTGGGGTTAAGATCTGAGTGTGTGGGCTCTTCTGAGCCTTGCTGCTACATGGGGATTCAGTTGTCTGAAAAAACGCGTTTATTTCGGGCTGAAAAACACGTTTTGAAAAGTGTACTGTTACTGCCCCATAACTTACATGGGGTTGACCAAACTTGCAGAAACATGTTTATTTCTGCTGAAAAACAAGTTTTGACCCTTTCTGCACACTGGGGTTAAGATCTGAGTGTGTGGGCTCTTCTGAGCCTTGTTGCTACATGGGGATTCAGTTGTCTGAAAAAACGCGTTTATTTCGGGCTGAAAAACACGTTTTGAAAAGTGTACTGTTACTGCCCCATAACTTACATGGGGTTGACCAAACTTGCAGAAACATGTTTATTTCTGCTGAAAAACATGTTTTGACACTTTCAGCACACTGGGGTTAAGATCTGAGTGTGTGGGCTCTTCTGAGCCTTGCTGCTACATGGGTATTCAGTTGTCTGAAAAAACGCGTTTATTTCGGGCTGAAAAACACGTTTTGAAAAGTGTACTGTTACTGCCCCATAACTTACATGGGGTTGACCAAACTTGCAGAAACATGTTTATTTCTGCTGAAAAACAAGTTTTGACACTTTCAGCACACTGGGGTTAAGATCTGAGTGTGTGGGCTCTTCTGAGCCTTGTTGCTGCATGGGGATTCAGTTGTCTGAAAAAACGCGTTTATTTCGGGCTGAAAAACACGTTTTGAAAAGTGTACTGTTACTGCCCCATAACTTACATGGGGTTGACCAAACTTGCAGAAACATGTTTATTTCTGCTGAAAAACATGTTTTGACACTTTCAGCACACTGGGGTTAAGATCTGAGTGTGTGGGCTCTTCTGAGCCTTGTTGCTACATGGGGATTCAGTTGTCTGAAAAAACGCGTTTATTTCGGGCTGAAAAACACGTTTTGAAAAGTGTACTGTTACTGCCCCATAACTTACATGGGGTTGACCAAACTTGCAGAAACATGTTTATTTCTGCTGAAAAACATGTTTTGACACTTTCAGCACACTGGGGTTAAGATCTGAGTGTGTGGGCTCTTCTGAGCCTTGCTGCTACATGGGGATTCAGTTGTCTGAAAAAACGCGTTTATTTCGGGCTGAAAAACACGTTTTGAAAAGTGTACTGTTACTGCCCCATAACTTACATGGGGTTGACCAAACTTGCAGAAACATGTTTATTTCTGCTGAAAAACATGTTTTGACACTTTCAGCACACTGGGGTTAAGATCTGAGTGTGTGGGCTCTTCTGAGCCTTGCTGCTACATGGGTATTCAGTTGTCTGAAAAAACGCGTTTATTTCGGGCTGAAAAACACGTTTTGCAGAGTGTACTGTTACTGCCCCATAACTTACATGGGGTTGACCAAACTTGCAGAAACATGTTTATTTCTGCTGAAAAACATGTTTTGACACTTTCAGCACACTGGGGTTAAGATCTGAGTGTGTGGGCTCTTCTGAGCCTTGTTGCTACATGGGGATTCAGTTGTCTGAAAAAACGCGTTTATTTCGGGCTGAAAAACACATTTTGAAAAGTGTACTGTTACTGCCCCATAACTTACATGGGGTTGACCAAACTTGCAGAAACATGTTTATTTCTGCTGAAAAACATGTTTTGACACTTTCAGCACACTGGGGTTAAGATCTGAGTGTGTGGGCTCTTCTGAGCCTTGCTGCTACATGGGGAATCAGTTGTCTGAAAAAACGCGTTTATTTCGGGCTGAAAAACACGTTTTGCAGAGTGTACTGTTACTGCCCCATAACTTACATGGGGTTGACCAAACTTGCAGAAACATGTTTATTTCTGCTGAAAAACACGTTTTGACCCTTTCTGCACACTGGGGTTAAGATCTGAGTGTGTGGGCTCGTCTGAGCCTTGCTGCTACATGGGGATTCAGTTGTCTGAAAAAACGCGTTTATTTCGGGCTGAAAAACACGTTTTGAAAAGTGTACTGTTACTGCCCCATAACTTACATGGGGTTGACCAAACTTGCAGAAACATGTTTATTTCTGCTGAAAAACATGTTTTGACACTTTCAGCACACTGGGGTTAAGATCTGAGTGTGTGGGCTCTTCTGAGCCTTGTTGCTACATGGGGATTCAGTTGTCTGAAAAAACGCGTTTATTTCGGGCTGAAAAACACGTTTTGAAAAGTGTACTGTTACTGCCCCATAACTTACATGGGGTTGACCAAACTTGCAGAGACATGTTTATTTCTGCTGAAAAACATGTTTTGAACCTTTCTGCACACTGGGGTTAAGATCTGAGTGTGTGGGCTCTTCTGAGCCTTGCTGCTACATGGGGATTCAGTTGTCTGAAAAAACGCGTTTATTTCGGGCTGAAAAACACGTTTTGCAGAGTGTACTGTTACTGCCCCATAACTTACATGGGGTTGACCAAACTTGCAGAAACATGTTTATTTCTGCTGAAAAACACGTTTTGACCCTTTCTGCACACTGGGGTTAAGAGCTGAGTGTGTGGGCTCTTCTGAGACTTGCTGCTACATGGGTATTCAGTTGTCTGAAAAAACGCGTTTATTTCGGGCTGAAAAACACGTTTTGAAAAGTGTACTGTTACTGCCCCATAACTTACATGGGGTTGACCAAACTTGCAGAAACATGTTTATTTCTGCTGAAAAACATGTTTTGACACCTTCAGCACACTGGGGTTAAGATCTGAGTGTGTGGGCTCTTCTGAGCCTTGTTGCTACATGGGGATTCAGTTGTCTGAAAAAACGCGTTTATTTCGGGCTGAAAAACACGTTTTGAAAAGTGTACTGTTACTGACCCATAACTTACATGGGGTTGACCAAACTTGCAGAAACATGTTTATTTCTGCTGAAAAACATGTTTTGACACTTTCAGCACACTGGGGTTAAGATCTGAGTGTGTGGGCTCTTCTGAGCCTTGTTGCTACATGGGGATTCAGTTGTCTGAAAAAACACGTTTATTTCGGGCTGAAAAACACGTTTTGAAAAGTGTACTGTTACTGCCCCATAACTTACATGGGGTTGACCAAACTTGCAGAAACATGTTTATTTCTGCTGAAAAACATGTTTTGAACCTTTCTGCACACTGGGGTTAAGATCTGAGTGTGTGGGCTCTTCTGAGCCTTGCTGCTACATGGGGATTCAGTTGTCTGAAAAAACGCGTTTATTTCGGGCTGAAAAACACGTTTTGCTGAGTGTACTGTTACTGCCCCATAACTTACATGGGGTTGACCAAACTTGCAGAAACATGTTTATTTCTGCTGAAAAACACGTTTTGACCCTTTCTGCACACTGGGGTTAAGAGCTGAGTGTGTGGGCTCTTCTGAGCCTTGCTGCTACATGGGGATTCAGTTGTCTGAAAAAACGCGTTTATTTCGGGCTGAAAAACACGTTTTGCAGAGTGTACTGTTACTGCCCCATAACTTACATGGGGTTGACCAAACTTGCAGAAACATGTTTATTTCTGCTGAAAAACACGTTTTGACCCTTTCTGCACACTGGGGTTAAGAGCTGAGTGTGTGGGCTCTTCTGAGACTTGCTGCTACATGGGTATTCAGTTGTATGAAAAAACGCGTTTATTTCGGGCTGAAAAACACGTTTTGAAAAGTGTACTGTTACTGCCCCATAACTTACATGGGGTTGACCAAACTTGCAGAAACATGTTTATTTCTGCTGAAAAACATGTTTTGACACTTTCAGCACACTGGGGTTAAGATCTGAGTGTGTGGGCTCTTCTGAGCCTTGTTGCTACATGGGGATTCAGTTGTCTGAAAAAACGCGTTTATTTCGGGCTGAAAAACACGTTTTGAAAAGTGTACTGTTACTGCCCCATAACTTACATGGGGTTGACCAAACTTGCAGAAACATGTTTATTTCTGCTGAAAAACATGTTTTGACACTTTCAGCACACTGGGGTTAAGATCTGAGTGTGTGGGCTCTTCTGAGCCTTGCTGCTACATGTGTATTCAGTTGTCTGAAAAAACGCGTTTATTTCGGGCTGAAAAACACGTTTTGAAAAGTGTACTGTTACTGCCCCATAACTTACATGGGGTTGACCAAACTTGCAGAAACATGTTTATTTCTGCTGAAAAACAAGTTTTGACACTTTCAGCACACTGGGGTTAAGATCTGAGTGTGTGGGCTCTTCTGAGCCTTGTTGCTGCATGGGGATTCAGTTGTCTGAAAAAACGCGTTTATTTCGGGCTGAAAAACACGTTTTGAAAAGTGTACTGTTACTGCCCCATAACTTACATGGGGTTGACCAAACTTGCAGAAACATGTTTATTTCTGCTGAAAAACATGTTTTGACACTTTCAGCACACTGGGGTTAAGATCTGAGTGTGTGGGCTCTTCTGAGCCTTGTTGCTACATGGGGATTCAGTTGTCTGAAAAAACGCGTTTATTTCGGGCTGAAAAACACGTTTTGAAAAGTGTACTGTTACTGCCCCATAACTTACATGGGGTTGACCAAACTTGCAGAAACATGTTTATTTCTGCTGAAAAACATGTTTTGACACTTTCAGCACACTGGGGTTAAGATCTGAGTGTGTGGGCTCTTCTGAGCCTTGCTGCTACATGGGGATTCAGTTGTCTGAAAAAACGCGTTTATTTCGGGCTGAAAAACACGTTTTGCAGAGTGTACTGTTACTGCCCCATAACTTACATGGGGTTGACCAAACTTGCAGAAACATGTTTATTTCTGCTGAAAAACACGTTTTGACCCTTTCTGCACACTGGGGTTAAGAGCTGAGTGTGTGGGCTCTTCTGAGACTTGCTGCTACATGGGTATTCAGTTGTCTGAAAAAACGCGTTTATTTCGGGCTGAAAAACACGTTTTGAAAAGTGTACTGTTACTGCCCCATAACTTACATGGGGTTGACCAAACTTGCAGAAACATGTTTATTTCTGCTGAAAAACATGTTTTGACACTTTCAGCACACTGGGGTTAAGATCTGAGTGTGTGGGCTCTTCTGAGCCTTGCTGCTACATGGGGATTCAGTTGTCTGAAAAAACGCGTTTATTTCGGGCTGAAAAACACGTTTTGAAAAGTGTACTGTTACTGCCCCATAACTTACATGGGGTTGACCAAACTTGCAGAAACATGTTTATTTCTGCTGAAAAACATGTTTTGACACTTTCAGCACACTGGGGTTAAGATCTGAGTGTGTGGGCTCTTCTGAGCCTTGCTGCTACATGGGGATTCAGTTGTCTGAAAAAACGCGTTTATTTCGGGCTGAAAAACACGTTTTGAAAAGTGTACTGTTACTGCCCCATAACTTACATGGGGTTGACCAAACTTGCAGAAACATGTTTATTTCTGCTGAAAAACATGTTTTGACACTTTCAGCACACTGGGGTTAAGATCTGAGTGTGTGGGCTCTTCTGAGCCTTGTTGCTACATGGGGATTCAGTTGTCTGAAAAAACGCGTTTATTTCGGGCTGAAAAACACGTTTTGAAAAGTGTACTGTTACTGCCCCATAACTTACATGGGGTTGACCAAACTTGCAGAAACATGTTTATTTCTGCTGAAAAACATGTTTTGACACCTTCAGCACACTGGGGTTAAGATCTGAGTGTGTAGGCTCTTCTGAGCCTTGTTGCTACATGGGGATTCAGTTGTCTGAAAAAACGCGTTTATTTCGGGCTGAAAAACACGTTTTGAAAAGTATACTGTTACTGCCCCATAACTTACATGGGGTTGACCAAACTTGCAGAAACATGTTTATTTCTGCTGAAAAACATGTTTTGACACTTTCAGCACACTGGGGTTAAGATCTGAGTGTGTGGGCTCTTCTGAGCCTTGTTGCTACATGGGGATTCAGTTGTCTGAAAAAACACGTTTATTTCGGGCTGAAAAACACGTTTTGAAAAGTGTACTGTTACTGCCCCATAACTTACATGGGGTTGACCAAACTTGCAGAAACATGTTTATTTCTGCTGAAAAACATGTTTTGAACCTTTCTGCACACTGGGGTTAAGATCTGAGTGTGTGGGCTCTTCTGAGCCTTGCTGCTACATGGGGATTCAGTTGTCTGAAAAAACGCGTTTATTTCGGGCTGAAAAACACGTTTTGCAGAGTGTACTGTTACTGCCCCATAACTTACATGGGGTTGACCAAACTTGCAGAAACATGTTTATTTCTGCTGAAAAACACGTTTTGACCCTTTCTGCACACTGGGGTTAAGAGCTGAGTGTGTGGGCTCTTCTGAGCCTTGCTGCTACATGGGGATTCAGTTGTCTGAAAAAACGCGTTTATTTCGGGCTGAAAAACACGTTTTGCAGAGTGTACTGTTACTGCCCCATAACTTACATGGGGTTGACCAAACTTGCAGAAACATGTTTATTTCTGCTGAAAAACACGTTTTGACCCTTTCTGCACACTGGGGTTAAGAGCTGAGTGTGTGGGCTCTTCTGAGACTTGCTGCTACATGGGTATTCAGTTGTCTGAAAAAACGCGTTTATTTCGGGCTGAAAAACACGTTTTGAAAAGTGTACTGTTACTGCCCCATAACTTACATGGGGTTGACCAAACTTGCAGAAACATGTTTATTTCTGCTGAAAAACATGTTTTGACACTTTCAGCACACTGGGGTTAAGATCTGAGTGTGTGGGCTCTTCTGAGCCTTGTTGCTACATGTGTATTCAGTTGTCTGAAAAAACGCGTTTATTTCGGGCTGAAAAACACGTTTTGAAAAGTGTACTGTTACTGCCCCATAACTTACATGGGGTTGACCAAACTTGCAGAAACATGTTTATTTCTGCTGAAAAACATGTTTTGACACTTTCAGCACACTGGGGTTAAGATCTGAGTGTGTGGGCTCTTCTGAGCCTTGTTGCTACATGGGGATTCAGTTGTCTGAAAAAACGCGTTTATTTCGGGCTGAAAAACACGTTTTGAAAAGTGTACTGTTACTGCCCCATAACTTACATGGGGTTGACCAAACTTGCAGAGACATGTTTATTTCTGCTGAAAAACATGTTTTGAACCTTTCTGCACACTGGGGTTAAGATCTGAGTGTGTGGGCTCTTCTGAGCCTTGCTGCTACATGGGGATTCAGTTGTCTGAAAAAACGCGTTTATTTCGGGCTGAAAAACACGTTTTGCAGAGTGTACTGTTACTGCCCCATAACTTACATGGGGTTGACCAAACTTGCAGAAACATGTTTATTTCTGCTGAAAAACACGTTTTGACCCTTTCTGCACACTGGGGTTAAGAGCTGAGTGTGTGGGCTCTTCTGAGACTTGCTGCTACATGGGTATTCAGTTGTCTGAAAAAACGCGTTTATTTCGGGCTGAAAAACACGTTTTGAAAAGTGTACTGTTACTGCCCCATAACTTACATGGGGTTGACCAAACTTGCAGAAACATGTTTATTTCTGCTGAAAAACATGTTTTGACACCTTCAGCACACTGGGGTTAAGATCTGAGTGTGTGGGCTCTTCTGAGCCTTGTTGCTACATGGGGATTCAGTTGTCTGAAAAAACGCGTTTATTTCGGGCTGAAAAACACGTTTTGAAAAGTGTACTGTTACTGACCCATAACTTACATGGGGTTGACCAAACTTGCAGAAACATGTTTATTTCTGCTGAAAAACATGTTTTGACACTTTCAGCACACTGGGGTTAAGATCTGAGTGTGTGGGCTCTTCTGAGCCTTGTTGCTACATGGGGATTCAGTTGTCTGAAAAAACACGTTTATTTCGGGCTGAAAAACACGTTTTGAAAAGTGTACTGTTACTGCCCCATAACTTACATGGGGTTGACCAAACTTGCAGAAACATGTTTATTTCTGCTGAAAAACATGTTTTGAACCTTTCTGCACACTGGGGTTAAGATCTGAGTGTGTGGGCTCTTCTGAGCCTTGCTGCTACATGGGGATTCAGTTGTCTGAAAAAACGCGTTTATTTCGGGCTGAAAAACACGTTTTGCTGAGTGTACTGTTACTGCCCCATAACTTACATGGGGTTGACCAAACTTGCAGAAACATGTTTATTTCTGCTGAAAAACACGTTTTGACCCTTTCTGCACACTGGGGTTAAGAGCTGAGTGTGTGGGCTCTTCTGAGCCTTGCTGCTACATGGGGATTCAGTTGTCTGAAAAAACGCGTTTATTTCGGGCTGAAAAACACGTTTTGCAGAGTGTACTGTTACTGCCCCATAACTTACATGGGGTTGACCAAACTTGCAGAAACATGTTTATTTCTGCTGAAAAACACGTTTTGACCCTTTCTGCACACTGGGGTTAAGAGCTGAGTGTGTGGGCTCTTCTGAGACTTGCTGCTACATGGGTATTCAGTTGTATGAAAAAACGCGTTTATTTCGGGCTGAAAAACACGTTTTGAAAAGTGTACTGTTACTGCCCCATAACTTACATGGGGTTGACCAAACTTGCAGAAACATGTTTATTTCTGCTGAAAAACATGTTTTGACACTTTCAGCACACTGGGGTTAAGATCTGAGTGTGTGGGCTCTTCTGAGCCTTGTTGCTACATGGGGATTCAGTTGTCTGAAAAAACGCGTTTATTTCGGGCTGAAAAACACGTTTTGAAAAGTGTACTGTTACTGCCCCATAACTTACATGGGGTTGACCAAACTTGCAGAAACATGTTTATTTCTGCTGAAAAACATGTTTTGACACTTTCAGCACACTGGGGTTAAGATCTGAGTGTGTGGGCTCTTCTGAGCCTTGCTGCTACATGTGTATTCAGTTGTCTGAAAAAACGCGTTTATTTCGGGCTGAAAAACACGTTTTGAAAAGTGTACTGTTACTGCCCCATAACTTACATGGGGTTGACCAAACTTGCAGAAACATGTTTATTTCTGCTGAAAAACAAGTTTTGACACTTTCAGCACACTGGGGTTAAGATCTGAGTGTGTGGGCTCTTCTGAGCCTTGTTGCTGCATGGGGATTCAGTTGTCTGAAAAAACGCGTTTATTTCGGGCTGAAAAACACGTTTTGAAAAGTGTACTGTTACTGCCCCATAACTTACATGGGGTTGACCAAACTTGCAGAAACATGTTTATTTCTGCTGAAAAACATGTTTTGACACTTTCAGCACACTGGGGTTAAGATCTGAGTGTGTGGGCTCTTCTGAGCCTTGTTGCTACATGGGGATTCAGTTGTCTGAAAAAACGCGTTTATTTCGGGCTGAAAAACACGTTTTGAAAAGTGTACTGTTACTGCCCCATAACTTACATGGGGTTGACCAAACTTGCAGAAACATGTTTATTTCTGCTGAAAAACATGTTTTGACACTTTCAGCACACTGGGGTTAAGATCTGAGTGTGTGGGCTCTTCTGAGCCTTGCTGCTACATGGGGATTCAGTTGTCTGAAAAAACGCGTTTATTTCGGGCTGAAAAACACGTTTTGCAGAGTGTACTGTTACTGCCCCATAACTTACATGGGGTTGACCAAACTTGCAGAAACATGTTTATTTCTGCTGAAAAACACGTTTTGACCCTTTCTGCACACTGGGGTTAAGAGCTGAGTGTGTGGGCTCTTCTGAGACTTGCTGCTACATGGGTATTCAGTTGTCTGAAAAAACGCGTTTATTTCGGGCTGAAAAACACGTTTTGAAAAGTGTACTGTTACTGCCCCATAACTTACATGGGGTTGACCAAACTTGCAGAAACATGTTTATTTCTGCTGAAAAACATGTTTTGACACTTTCAGCACACTGGGGTTAAGATCTGAGTGTGTGGGCTCTTCTGAGCCTTGCTGCTACATGGGGATTCAGTTGTCTGAAAAAACGCGTTTATTTCGGGCTGAAAAACACGTTTTGAAAAGTGTACTGTTACTGCCCCATAACTTACATGGGGTTGACCAAACTTGCAGAAACATGTTTATTTCTGCTGAAAAACATGTTTTGACACTTTCAGCACACTGGGGTTAAGATCTGAGTGTGTGGGCTCTTCTGAGCCTTGCTGCTACATGGGGATTCAGTTGTCTGAAAAAACGCGTTTATTTCGGGCTGAAAAACACGTTTTGAAAAGTGTACTGTTACTGCCCCATAACTTACATGGGGTTGACCAAACTTGCAGAAACATGTTTATTTCTGCTGAAAAACATGTTTTGACACTTTCAGCACACTGGGGTTAAGATCTGAGTGTGTGGGCTCTTCTGAGCCTTGTTGCTACATGGGGATTCAGTTGTCTGAAAAAACGCGTTTATTTCGGGCTGAAAAACACGTTTTGAAAAGTGTACTGTTACTGCCCCATAACTTACATGGGGTTGACCAAACTTGCAGAAACATGTTTATTTCTGCTGAAAAACATGTTTTGACACCTTCAGCACACTGGGGTTAAGATCTGAGTGTGTAGGCTCTTCTGAGCCTTGTTGCTACATGGGGATTCAGTTGTCTGAAAAAACGCGTTTATTTCGGGCTGAAAAACACGTTTTGAAAAGTATACTGTTACTGCCCCATAACTTACATGGGGTTGACCAAACTTGCAGAAACATGTTTATTTCTGCTGAAAAACATGTTTTGACACTTTCAGCACACTGGGGTTAAGATCTGAGTGTGTGGGCTCTTCTGAGCCTTGTTGCTACATGGGGATTCAGTTGTCTGAAAAAACACGTTTATTTCGGGCTGAAAAACACGTTTTGAAAAGTGTACTGTTACTGCCCCATAACTTACATGGGGTTGACCAAACTTGCAGAAACATGTTTATTTCTGCTGAAAAACATGTTTTGAACCTTTCTGCACACTGGGGTTAAGATCTGAGTGTGTGGGCTCTTCTGAGCCTTGCTGCTACATGGGGATTCAGTTGTCTGAAAAAACGCGTTTATTTCGGGCTGAAAAACACGTTTTGCAGAGTGTACTGTTACTGCCCCATAACTTACATGGGGTTGACCAAACTTGCAGAAACATGTTTATTTCTGCTGAAAAACACGTTTTGACCCTTTCTGCACACTGGGGTTAAGAGCTGAGTGTGTGGGCTCTTCTGAGCCTTGCTGCTACATGGGGATTCAGTTGTCTGAAAAAACGCGTTTATTTCGGGCTGAAAAACACGTTTTGCAGAGTGTACTGTTACTGCCCCATAACTTACATGGGGTTGACCAAACTTGCAGAAACATGTTTATTTCTGCTGAAAAACACGTTTTGACCCTTTCTGCACACTGGGGTTAAGAGCTGAGTGTGTGGGCTCTTCTGAGACTTGCTGCTACATGGGTATTCAGTTGTCTGAAAAAACGCGTTTATTTCGGGCTGAAAAACACGTTTTGAAAAGTGTACTGTTACTGCCCCATAACTTACATGGGGTTGACCAAACTTGCAGAAACATGTTTATTTCTGCTGAAAAACATGTTTTGACACTTTCAGCACACTGGGGTTAAGATCTGAGTGTGTGGGCTCTTCTGAGCCTTGTTGCTACATGGGGATTCAGTTGTCTGAAAAAAACGCGTTTATTTCGGGCTGAAAAACACGTTTTGAAAAGTGTACTGTTACTGCCCCATAACTTACATGGGGTTGACCAAACTTGCAGAAACATGTTTATTTCTGCTGAAAAACATGTTTTGACACTTTCAGCACACTGGGGTTAAGATCTGAGTGTGTGGGCTCTTCTGAGCCTTGTTGCTACATGGGGATTCAGTTGTCTGAAAAAACGCGTTTATTTCGGGCTGAAAAACACGTTTTGAAAAGTGTACTGTTACTGCCCCATAACTTACATGGGGTTGACCAAACTTGCAGAAACATGTTTATTTCTGCTGAAAAACATGTTTTGAACCTTTCTGCACACTGGGGTTAAGATCTGAGTGTGTGGGCTCTTCTGAGCCTTGCTGCTACATGGGGATTCAGTTGTCTGAAAAAACGCGTTTATTTCGGGCTGAAAAACACGTTTTGAAAAGTGTACTGTTACTGCCCCATAACTTACATGGGGTTGACCAAACTTGCAGAAACATGTTTATTTCTGCTGAAAAACAAGTTTTGACCCTTTCTGCACACTGGGGTTAAGATCTGAGTGTGTGGGCTCTTCTGAGCCTTGTTGCTACATGGGGATTCAGTTGTCTGAAAAAACGCGTTTATTTCGGTCTGAAAAACACGTTTTGAAAAGTGTACTGTTACTGCCCCATAACTTACATGGGGTTGACCAAACTTGCAGAAACATGTTTATTTCTGCTGAAAAACATGTTTTGACACTTTCAGCACACTGGGGTTAAGATCTGAGTGTGTGGGCTCTTCTGAGCCTTGCTGCTACATGGGTATTCAGTTGTCTGAAAAAACGCGTTTATTTCGGGCTGAAAAACACGTTTTGAAAAGTGTACTGTTACTGCCCCATAACTTACATGGGGTTGACCAAACTTGCAGAAACATGTTTATTTCTGCTGAAAAACAAGTTTTGACACTTTCAGCACACTGGGGTTAAGATCTGAGTGTGTGGGCTCTTCTGAGCCTTGTTGCTGCATGGGGATTCAGTTGTCTGAAAAAACGCGTTTATTTCGGGCTGAAAAACACGTTTTGAAAAGTGTACTGTTACTGCCCCATAACTTACATGGGGTTGACCAAACTTGCAGAAACATGTTTATTTCTGCTGAAAAACATGTTTTGACACTTTCAGCACACTGGGGTTAAGATCTGAGTGTGTGGGCTCTTCTGAGCCTTGCTGCTACATGGGGATTCAGTTGTCTGAAAAAACGCGTTTATTTCGGGCTGAAAAACACGTTTTGAAAAGTGTACTGTTACTGCCCCATAACTTACATGGGGTTGACCAAACTTGCAGAAACATGTTTATTTCTGCTGAAAAACATGTTTTGACACTTTCAGCACACTGGGGTTAAGATCTGAGTGTGTGGGCTCTTCTGAGCCTTGCTGCTACATGGGTATTCAGTTGTCTGAAAAAACGCGTTTATTTCGGGCTGAAAAACACGTTTTGCAGAGTGTACTGTTACTGCCCCATAACTTACATGGGGTTGACCAAACTTGCAGAAACATGTTTATTTCTGCTGAAAAACACGTTTTGACCCTTTCTGCACACTGGGGTTAAGAGCTGAGTGTGTGGGCTCTTCTGAGACTTGCTGCTACATGGGTATTCAGTTGTCTGAAAAAACGCGTTTATTTCGGGCTGAAAAACACGTTTTGAAAAGTGTACTGTTACTGCCCCATAACTTACATGGGGTTGACCAAACTTGCAGAAACATGTTTATTTCTGCTGAAAAACATGTTTTGACACTTTCAGCACACTGGGGTTAAGATCTGAGTGTGTGGGCTCTTCTGAGCCTTGCTGCTACATGGGGATTCAGTTGTCTGAAAAAACGCGTTTATTTCGGGCTGAAAAACACGTTTTGAAAAGTGTACTGTTACTGCCCCATAACTTACATGGGGTTGACCAAACTTGCAGAAACATGTTTATTTCTGCTGAAAAACATGTTTTGACACTTTCAGCACACTGGGGTTAAGATCTGAGTGTGTGGGCTCTTCTGAGCCTTGCTGCTACATGGGGATTCAGTTGTCTGAAAAAACGCGTTTATTTCGGGCTGAAAAACACGTTTTGAAAAGTGTACTGTTACTGCCCCATAACTTACATGGGGTTGACCAAACTTGCAGAAACATGTTTATTTCTGCTGAAAAACATGTTTTGACACTTTCAGCACACTGGGGTTAAGATCTGAGTGTGTGGGCTCTTCTGAGCCTTGTTGCTACATGGGGATTCAGTTGTCTGAAAAAACGCGTTTATTTCGGGCTGAAAAACACGTTTTGAAAAGTGTACTGTTACTGCCCCATAACTTACATGGGGTTGACCAAACTTGCAGAAACATGTTTATTTCTGCTGAAAAACATGTTTTGACACCTTCAGCACACTGGGGTTAAGATCTGAGTGTGTAGGCTCTTCTGAGCCTTGTTGCTACATGGGGATTCAGTTGTCTGAAAAAACGCGTTTATTTCGGGCTGAAAAACACGTTTTGAAAAGTATACTGTTACTGCCCCATAACTTACATGGGGTTGACCAAACTTGCAGAAACATGTTTATTTCTGCTGAAAAACATGTTTTGACACTTTCAGCACACTGGGGTTAAGATCTGAGTGTGTGGGCTCTTCTGAGCCTTGTTGCTACATGGGGATTCAGTTGTCTGAAAAAACACGTTTATTTCGGGCTGAAAAACACGTTTTGAAAAGTGTACTGTTACTGCCCCATAACTTACATGGGGTTGACCAAACTTGCAGAAACATGTTTATTTCTGCTGAAAAACATGTTTTGAACCTTTCTGCACACTGGGGTTAAGATCTGAGTGTGTGGGCTCTTCTGAGCCTTGCTGCTACATGGGGATTCAGTTGTCTGAAAAAACGCGTTTATTTCGGGCTGAAAAACACGTTTTGCAGAGTGTACTGTTACTGCCCCATAACTTACATGGGGTTGACCAAACTTGCAGAAACATGTTTATTTCTGCTGAAAAACACGTTTTGACCCTTTCTGCACACTGGGGTTAAGAGCTGAGTGTGTGGGCTCTTCTGAGCCTTGCTGCTACATGGGGATTCAGTTGTCTGAAAAAACGCGTTTATTTCGGGCTGAAAAACACGTTTTGCAGAGTGTACTGTTACTGCCCCATAACTTACATGGGGTTGACCAAACTTGCAGAAACATGTTTATTTCTGCTGAAAAACACGTTTTGACCCTTTCTGCACACTGGGGTTAAGAGCTGAGTGTGTGGGCTCTTCTGAGACTTGCTGCTACATGGGTATTCAGTTGTCTGAAAAAACGCGTTTATTTCGGGCTGAAAAACACGTTTTGAAAAGTGTACTGTTACTGCCCCATAACTTACATGGGGTTGACCAAACTTGCAGAAACATGTTTATTTCTGCTGAAAAACATGTTTTGACACTTTCAGCACACTGGGGTTAAGATCTGAGTGTGTGGGCTCTTCTGAGCCTTGTTGCTACATGGGGATTCAGTTGTCTGAAAAAAACGCGTTTATTTCGGGCTGAAAAACACGTTTTGAAAAGTGTACTGTTACTGCCCCATAACTTACATGGGGTTGACCAAACTTGCAGAAACATGTTTATTTCTGCTGAAAAACATGTTTTGACACTTTCAGCACACTGGGGTTAAGATCTGAGTGTGTGGGCTCTTCTGAGCCTTGTTGCTACATGGGGATTCAGTTGTCTGAAAAAACGCGTTTATTTCGGGCTGAAAAACACGTTTTGAAAAGTGTACTGTTACTGCCCCATAACTTACATGGGGTTGACCAAACTTGCAGAAACATGTTTATTTCTGCTGAAAAACATGTTTTGAACCTTTCTGCACACTGGGGTTAAGATCTGAGTGTGTGGGCTCTTCTGAGCCTTGCTGCTACATGGGGATTCAGTTGTCTGAAAAAACGCGTTTATTTCGGGCTGAAAAACACGTTTTGAAAAGTGTACTGTTACTGCCCCATAACTTACATGGGGTTGACCAAACTTGCAGAAACATGTTTATTTCTGCTGAAAAACAAGTTTTGACCCTTTCTGCACACTGGGGTTAAGATCTGAGTGTGTGGGCTCTTCTGAGCCTTGTTGCTACATGGGGATTCAGTTGTCTGAAAAAACGCGTTTATTTCGGTCTGAAAAACACGTTTTGAAAAGTGTACTGTTACTGCCCCATAACTTACATGGGGTTGACCAAACTTGCAGAAACATGTTTATTTCTGCTGAAAAACATGTTTTGACACTTTCAGCACACTGGGGTTAAGATCTGAGTGTGTGGGCTCTTCTGAGCCTTGCTGCTACATGGGTATTCAGTTGTCTGAAAAAACGCGTTTATTTCGGGCTGAAAAACACGTTTTGAAAAGTGTACTGTTACTGCCCCATAACTTACATGGGGTTGACCAAACTTGCAGAAACATGTTTATTTCTGCTGAAAAACAAGTTTTGACACTTTCAGCACACTGGGGTTAAGATCTGAGTGTGTGGGCTCTTCTGAGCCTTGTTGCTGCATGGGGATTCAGTTGTCTGAAAAAACGCGTTTATTTCGGGCTGAAAAACACGTTTTGAAAAGTGTACTGTTACTGCCCCATAACTTACATGGGGTTGACCAAACTTGCAGAAACATGTTTATTTCTGCTGAAAAACATGTTTTGACACTTTCAGCACACTGGGGTTAAGATCTGAGTGTGTGGGCTCTTCTGAGCCTTGCTGCTACATGGGGATTCAGTTGTCTGAAAAAACGCGTTTATTTCGGGCTGAAAAACACGTTTTGAAAAGTGTACTGTTACTGCCCCATAACTTACATGGGGTTGACCAAACTTGCAGAAACATGTTTATTTCTGCTGAAAAACATGTTTTGACACTTTCAGCACACTGGGGTTAAGATCTGAGTGTGTGGGCTCTTCTGAGCCTTGCTGCTACATGGGTATTCAGTTGTCTGAAAAAACGCGTTTATTTCGGGCTGAAAAACACGTTTTGCAGAGTGTACTGTTACTGCCCCATAACTTACATGGGGTTGACCAAACTTGCAGAAACATGTTTATTTCTGCTGAAAAACATGTTTTGACACTTTCAGCACACTGGGGTTAAGATCTGAGTGTGTGGGCTCTTCTGAGCCTTGTTGCTACATGGGGATTCAGTTGTCTGAAAAAACGCGTTTATTTCGGGCTGAAAAACACGTTTTGAAAAGTGTACTGTTACTGCCCCATAACTTACATGGGGTTGACCAAACTTGCAGAAACATGTTTATTTCTGCTGAAAAACATGTTTTGAACCTTTCTGCACACTGGGGTTAAGATCTGAGTGTGTGGGCTCTTCTGAGCCTTGCTGCTACATGGGGTTCAGTTGTCTGAAAAAACGCGTTTATTTCGGGCTGAAAAACACGTTTTGCAGAGTGTACTGTTACTGCCCCATAACTTACATGGGGTTGACCAAACTTGCAGAAACATGTTTATTTCTGCTGAAAAACACGTTTTGACCCTTTCTGCACACTGGGGTTAAGAGCTGAGTGTGTCGGCTCTTCTGAGCCTTGCTGCTACATGGGGATTCAGATGTCTGAAAAAACGCGTTTATTTCGGGCTGAAAAACACGTTTTGCAGAGTGTACTGTTACTGCCCCATAACTTACATGGGGTTGACCAAACTTGCAGAAACATGTTTATTTCTGCTGAAAAACACGTTTTGACCCTTTCTGCACACTGGGGTTAAGAGCTGAGTGTGTGGGCTCTTCTGAGCCTTGCTGCTACATGGGGATTCAGTTGTCTGAAAAAACGCGTTTATTTCGGGCTGAAAAACACGTTTTGAAAAGTGTACTGTTACTGCCCCATAACTTACATGGGGTTGACCAAACTTGCAGAAACATGTTTATTTCTGCTGAAAAACATGTTTTGAACCTTTCTGCACACTGGGGTTAAGATCTGAGTGTGTGGGCTCTTCTGAGCCTTGCTGCTACATGGGGATTCAGTTGTCTGAAAAAACGCGTTTATTTCGGGCTGAAAAACACGTTTTGAAAAGTGTACTGTTACTGCCCCATAACTTACATGGGGTTGACCAAACTTGCAGAAACATGTTTATTTCTGCTGAAAAACAAGTTTTGACCCTTTCTGCACACTGGGGTTAAGATCTGAGTGTGTGGGCTCTTCTGAGCCTTGTTGCTACATGGGGATTCAGTTGTCTGAAAAAACGCGTTTATTTCGGGCTGAAAAACACGTTTTGAAAAGTGTACTGTTACTGCCCCATAACTTACATGGGGTTGACCAAACTTGCAGAAACATGTTTATTTCTGCTGAAAAACATGTTTTGACACTTTCAGCACACTGGGGTTAAGATCTGAGTGTGTGGGCTCATCTGAGCCTTGTTGCTACATGGGGATTCAGTTGTCTGAAAAAACGCGTTTATTTCGGGCTGAAAAACACGTTTTGAAAAGTGTACTGTTACTGCCCCATAACTTACATGGGGTTGACCAAACTTGCAGAAACATGTTTATTTCTGCTGAAAAACATGTTTTGACACTTTCAGCACACTGGGGTTAAGATCTGAGTGTGTGGGCTCTTCTGAGCCTTGTTGCTACATGGGGATTCAGTTGTCTGAAAAAACGCGTTTATTTCGGGCTGAAAAACACGTTTTGAAAAGTGTACTGTTACTGCCCCATAACTTACATGGGGTTGACCAAACTTGCAGAAACATGTTTATTTCTGCTGAAAAACATGTTTTGAACCTTTCTGCACACTGGGGTTAAGATCTGAGTGTGTGGGCTCTTCTGAGCCTTGCTGCTACATGGGGATTCAGTTGTCTGAAAAAACGCGTTTATTTCGGGCTGAAAAACACGTTTTGCAGAGTGTACTGTTACTGCCCCATAACTTACATGGGGTTGACCAAACTTGCAGAAACATGTTTATTTCTGCTGAAAAACACGTTTTGACCCTTTCTGCACACTGGGGTTAAGAGCTGAGTGTGTGGGCTCTTCTGAGCCTTGCTGCTACATGGGGATTCAGTTGTCTGAAAAAACGCGTTTATTTCGGGCTGAAAAACACGTTTTGCAGAGTGTACTGTTACTGCCCCATAACTTACATGGGGTTGACCAAACTTGCAGAAACATGTTTATTTCTGCTGAAAAACACGTTTTGACCCTTTCTGCACACTGGGGTTAAGAGCTGAGTGTGTGGGCTCTTCTGAGACTTGCTGCTACATGGGTATTCAGTTGTCTGAAAAAACGCGTTTATTTCGGGCTGAAAAACACGTTTTGAAAAGTGTACTGTTACTGCCCCATAACTTACATGGGGTTGACCAAACTTGCAGAAACATGTTTATTTCTGCTGAAAAACATGTTTTGACACTTTCAGCACACTGGGGTTAAGATCTGAGTGTGTGGGCTCTTCTGAGCCTTGTTGCTACATGGGGATTCAGTTGTCTGAAAAAAACGCGTTTATTTCGGGCTGAAAAACACGTTTTGAAAAGTGTACTGTTACTGCCCCATAACTTACATGGGGTTGACCAAACTTGCAGAAACATGTTTATTTCTGCTGAAAAACATGTTTTGACACTTTCAGCACACTGGGGTTAAGATCTGAGTGTGTGGGCTCTTCTGAGCCTTGTTGCTACATGGGGATTCAGTTGTCTGAAAAAACGCGTTTATTTCGGGCTGAAAAACACGTTTTGAAAAGTGTACTGTTACTGCCCCATAACTTACATGGGGTTGACCAAACTTGCAGAAACATGTTTATTTCTGCTGAAAAACATGTTTTGACACTTTCAGCACACTGGGGTTAAGATCTGAGTGTGTGGGCTCTTCTGAGCCTTGTTGCTACATGGGGATTCAGTTGTCTGAAAAAACGCGTTTATTTCGGGCTGAAAAACACGTTTTGAAAAGTGTACTGTTACTGCCCCATAACTTACATGGGGTTGACCAAACTTGCAGAAACATGTTTATTTCTGCTGAAAAACATGTTTTGAACCTTTCTGCACACTGGGGTTAAGATCTGAGTGTGTGGGCTCTTCTGAGCCTTGCTGCTACATGGGGATTCAGTTGTCTGAAAAAACGCGTTTATTTCGGGCTGAAAAACACGTTTTGAAAAGTGTACTGTTACTGCCCCATAACTTACATGGGGTTGACCAAACTTGCAGAAACATGTTTATTTCTGCTGAAAAACAAGTTTTGACCCTTTCTGCACACTGGGGTTAAGATCTGAGTGTGTGGGCTCTTCTGAGCCTTGTTGCTACATGGGGATTCAGTTGTCTGAAAAAACGCGTTTATTTCGGTCTGAAAAACACGTTTTGAAAAGTGTACTGTTACTGCCCCATAACTTACATGGGGTTGACCAAACTTGCAGAAACATGTTTATTTCTGCTGAAAAACATGTTTTGACACTTTCAGCACACTGGGGTTAAGATCTGAGTGTGTGGGCTCTTCTGAGCCTTGCTGCTACATGGGTATTCAGTTGTCTGAAAAAACGCGTTTATTTCGGGCTGAAAAACACGTTTTGAAAAGTGTACTGTTACTGCCCCATAACTTACATGGGGTTGACCAAACTTGCAGAAACATGTTTATTTCTGCTGAAAAACAAGTTTTGACACTTTCAGCACACTGGGGTTAAGATCTGAGTGTGTGGGCTCTTCTGAGCCTTGTTGCTGCATGGGGATTCAGTTGTCTGAAAAAACGCGTTTATTTCGGGCTGAAAAACACGTTTTGAAAAGTGTACTGTTACTGCCCCATAACTTACATGGGGTTGACCAAACTTGCAGAAACATGTTTATTTCTGCTGAAAAACATGTTTTGACACTTTCAGCACACTGGGGTTAAGATCTGAGTGTGTGGGCTCTTCTGAGCCTTGCTGCTACATGGGGATTCAGTTGTCTGAAAAAACGCGTTTATTTCGGGCTGAAAAACACGTTTTGAAAAGTGTACTGTTACTGCCCCATAACTTACATGGGGTTGACCAAACTTGCAGAAACATGTTTATTTCTGCTGAAAAACATGTTTTGACACTTTCAGCACACTGGGGTTAAGATCTGAGTGTGTGGGCTCTTCTGAGCCTTGCTGCTACATGGGTATTCAGTTGTCTGAAAAAACGCGTTTATTTCGGGCTGAAAAACACGTTTTGCAGAGTGTACTGTTACTGCCCCATAACTTACATGGGGTTGACCAAACTTGCAGAAACATGTTTATTTCTGCTGAAAAACATGTTTTGACACTTTCAGCACACTGGGGTTAAGATCTGAGTGTGTGGGCTCTTCTGAGCCTTGTTGCTACATGGGGATTCAGTTGTCTGAAAAAACGCGTTTATTTCGGGCTGAAAAACACGTTTTGAAAAGTGTACTGTTACTGCCCCATAACTTACATGGGGTTGACCAAACTTGCAGAAACATGTTTATTTCTGCTGAAAAACATGTTTTGAACCTTTCTGCACACTGGGGTTAAGATCTGAGTGTGTGGGCTCTTCTGAGCCTTGCTGCTACATGGGGTTCAGTTGTCTGAAAAAACGCGTTTATTTCGGGCTGAAAAACACGTTTTGCAGAGTGTACTGTTACTGCCCCATAACTTACATGGGGTTGACCAAACTTGCAGAAACATGTTTATTTCTGCTGAAAAACACGTTTTGACCCTTTCTGCACACTGGGGTTAAGAGCTGAGTGTGTCGGCTCTTCTGAGCCTTGCTGCTACATGGGGATTCAGTTGTCTGAAAAAACGCGTTTATTTCGGGCTGAAAAACACGTTTTGCAGAGTGTACTGTTACTGCCCCATAACTTACATGGGGTTGACCAAACTTGCAGAAACATGTTTATTTCTGCTGAAAAACACGTTTTGACCCTTTCTGCACACTGGGGTTAAGAGCTGAGTGTGTGGGCTCTTCTGAGACTTGCTGCTACATGGGTATTCAGTTGTCTGAAAAAACGCGTTTATTTCGGGCTGAAAAACACGTTTTGAAAAGTGTACTGTTACTGCCCCATAACTTACATGGGGTTGACCAAACTTGCAGAAACATGTTTATTTCTGCTGAAAAACATGTTTTGACACTTTCAGCACACTGGGGTTAAGATCTGAGTGTGTGGGCTCTTCTGAGCCTTGTTGCTACATGGGGATTCAGTTGTCTGAAAAAACGCGTTTATTTCGGGCTGAAAAACACGTTTTGAAAAGTGTACTGTTACTGCCCCATAACTTACATGGGGTTGACCAAACTTGCAGAAACATGTTTATTTCTGCTGAAAAACATGTTTTGACACTTTCAGCACACTGGGGTTAAGATCTGAGTGTGTGGGCTCATCTGAGCCTTGTTGCTACATGGGGATTCAGTTGTCTGAAAAAACGCGTTTATTTCGGGCTGAAAAACACGTTTTGAAAAGTGTACTGTTACTGCCCCATAACTTACATGGGGTTGACCAAACTTGCAGAAACATGTTTATTTCTGCTGAAAAACATGTTTTGACACTTTCAGCACACTGGGGTTAAGATCTGAGTGTGTGGGCTCTTCTGAGCCTTGTTGCTACATGGGGATTCAGTTGTCTGAAAAAACGCGTTTATTTCGGGCTGAAAAACACGTTTTGAAAAGTGTACTGTTACTGCCCCATAACTTACATGGGGTTGACCAAACTTGCAGAAACATGTTTATTTCTGCTGAAAAACATGTTTTGAACCTTTCTGCACACTGGGGTTAAGATCTGAGTGTGTGGGCTCTTCTGAGCCTTGCTGCTACATGGGGATTCAGTTGTCTGAAAAAACGCGTTTATTTCGGGCTGAAAAACACGTTTTGAAAAGTGTACTGTTACTGCCCCATAACTTACATGGGGTTGACCAAACTTGCAGAAACATGTTTATTTCTGCTGAAAAACAAGTTTTGACCCTTTCTGCACACTGGGGTTAAGATCTGAGTGTGTGGGCTCTTCTGAGCCTTGTTGCTACATGGGGATTCAGTTGTCTGAAAAAACGCGTTTATTTCGGGCTGAAAAACACGTTTTGAAAAGTGTACTGTTACTGCCCCATAACTTACATGGGGTTGACCAAACTTGCAGAAACATGTTTATTTCTGCTGAAAAACATGTTTTGACACTTTCAGCACACTGGGGTTAAGATCTGAGTGTGTGGGCTCTTCTGAGCCTTGCTGCTACATGGGTATTCAGTTGTCTGAAAAAACGCGTTTATTTCGGGCTGAAAAACACGTTTTGAAAAGTGTACTGTTACTGCCCCATAACTTACATGGGGTTGACCAAACTTGCAGAAACATGTTTATTTCTGCTGAAAAACAAGTTTTGACACTTTCAGCACACTGGGGTTAAGATCTGAGTGTGTGGGCTCTTCTGAGCCTTGTTGCTGCATGGGGATTCAGTTGTCTGAAAAAACGCGTTTATTTCGGGCTGAAAAACACGTTTTGAAAAGTGTACTGTTACTGCCCCATAACTTACATGGGGTTGACCAAACTTGCAGAAACATGTTTATTTCTGCTGAAAAACATGTTTTGACACTTTCAGCACACTGGGGTTAAGATCTGAGTGTGTGGGCTCTTCTGAGCCTTGTTGCTACATGGGGATTCAGTTGTCTGAAAAAACGCGTTTATTTCGGGCTGAAAAACACGTTTTGAAAAGTGTACTGTTACTGCCCCATAACTTACATGGGGTTGACCAAACTTGCAGAAACATGTTTATTTCTGCTGAAAAACATGTTTTGACACTTTCAGCACACTGGGGTTAAGATCTGAGTGTGTGGGCTCTTCTGAGCCTTGCTGCTACATGGGGATTCAGTTGTCTGAAAAAACGCGTTTATTTCGGGCTGAAAAACACGTTTTGAAAAGTGTACTGTTACTGCCCCATAACTTACATGGGGTTGACCAAACTTGCAGAAACATGTTTATTTCTGCTGAAAAACATGTTTTGACACTTTCAGCACACTGGGGTTAAGATCTGAGTGTGTGGGCTCTTCTGAGCCTTGCTGCTACATGGGTATTCAGTTGTCTGAAAAAACGCGTTTATTTCGGGCTGAAAAACACGTTTTGCAGAGTGTACTGTTACTGCCCCATAACTTACATGGGGTTGACCAAACTTGCAGAAACATGTTTATTTCTGCTGAAAAACATGTTTTGACACTTTCAGCACACTGGGGTTAAGATCTGAGTGTGTGGGCTCTTCTGAGCCTTGTTGCTACATGGGGATTCAGTTGTCTGAAAAAACGCGTTTATTTCGGGCTGAAAAACACGTTTTGAAAAGTGTACTGTTACTGCCCCATAACTTACATGGGGTTGACCAAACTTGCAGAAACATGTTTATTTCTGCTGAAAAACATGTTTTGACACTTTCAGCACACTGGGGTTAAGATCTGAGTGTGTGGGCTCTTCTGAGCCTTGCTGCTACATGGGTATTCAGTTGTCTGAAAAAACGCGTTTATTTCGGGCTGAAAAACACGTTTTGCAGAGTGTACTGTTACTGCCCCATAACTTACATGGGGTTGACCAAACTTGCAGAAACATGTTTATTTCTGCTGAAAAACACGTTTTGACCCTTTCTGCACACTGGGGTTAAGAGCTGAGTGTGTGGGCTCTTCTGAGACTTGCTGCTACATGGGTATTCAGTTGTCTGAAAAAACGCGTTTATTTCGGGCTGAAAAACACGTTTTGAAAAGTGTACTGTTACTGCCCCATAACTTACATGGGGTTGACCAAACTTGCAGAAACATGTTTATTTCTGCTGAAAAACATGTTTTGACACTTTCAGCACACTGGGGTTAAGATCTGAGTGTGTGGGCTCTTCTGAGCCTTGCTGCTACATGGGGATTCAGTTGTCTGAAAAAACGCGTTTATTTCGGGCTGAAAAACACGTTTTGAAAAGTGTAATGTTACTGCCCCATAACTTACATGGGGTTGACCAAACTTGCAGAAACATGTTTATTTCTGCTGAAAAACATGTTTTGACACTTTCAGCACACTGGGGTTAAGATCTGAGTGTGTGGGCTCTTCTGAGCCTTGCTGCTACATGGGGATTCAGTTGTCTGAAAAAACGCGTTTATTTCGGGCTGAAAAACACGTTTTGAAAAGTGTACTGTTACTGCCCCATAACTTACATGGGGTTGACCAAACTTGCAGAAACATGTTTATTTCTGCTGAAAAACATGTTTTGACACTTTCAGCACACTGGGGTTAAGATCTGAGTGTGTGGGCTCTTCTGAGCCTTGTTGCTACATGGGGATTCAGTTGTCTGAAAAAACGCGTTTATTTCGGGCTGAAAAACACGTTTTGAAAAGTGTACTGTTACTGCCCCATAACTTACATGGGGTTGACCAAACTTGCAGAAACATGTTTATTTCTGCTGAAAAACATGTTTTGACACCTTCAGCACACTGGGGTTAAGATCTGAGTGTGTAGGCTCTTCTGAGCCTTGTTGCTACATGGGGATTCAGTTGTCTGAAAAAACGCGTTTATTTCGGGCTGAAAAACACGTTTTGAAAAGTATACTGTTACTGCCCCATAACTTACATGGGGTTGACCAAACTTGCAGAAACATGTTTATTTCTGCTGAAAAACATGTTTTGACACTTTCAGCACACTGGGGTTAAGATCTGAGTGTGTGGGCTCTTCTGAGCCTTGTTGCTACATGGGGATTCAGTTGTCTGAAAAAACACGTTTATTTCGGGCTGAAAAACACGTTTTGAAAAGTGTACTGTTACTGCCCCATAACTTACATGGGGTTGACCAAACTTGCAGAAACATGTTTATTTCTGCTGAAAAACATGTTTTGAACCTTTCTGCACACTGGGGTTAAGATCTGAGTGTGTGGGCTCTTCTGAGCCTTGCTGCTACATGGGGATTCAGTTGTCTGAAAAAACGCGTTTATTTCGGGCTGAAAAACACGTTTTGCAGAGTGTACTGTTACTGCCCCATAACTTACATGGGGTTGACCAAACTTGCAGAAACATGTTTATTTCTGCTGAAAAACACGTTTTGACCCTTTCTGCACACTGGGGTTAAGAGCTGAGTGTGTGGGCTCTTCTGAGCCTTGCTGCTACATGGGGATTCAGTTGTCTGAAAAAACGCGTTTATTTCGGGCTGAAAAACACGTTTTGCAGAGTGTACTGTTACTGCCCCATAACTTACATGGGGTTGACCAAACTTGCAGAAACATGTTTATTTCTGCTGAAAAACACGTTTTGACCCTTTCTGCACACTGGGGTTAAGAGCTGAGTGTGTGGGCTCTTCTGAGACTTGCTGCTACATGGGTATTCAGTTGTCTGAAAAAACGCGTTTATTTCGGGCTGAAAAACACGTTTTGAAAAGTGTACTGTTACTGCCCCATAACTTACATGGGGTTGACCAAACTTGCAGAAACATGTTTATTTCTGCTGAAAAACATGTTTTGACACTTTCAGCACACTGGGGTTAAGATCTGAGTGTGTGGGCTCTTCTGAGCCTTGTTGCTACATGGGGATTCAGTTGTCTGAAAAAAACGCGTTTATTTCGGGCTGAAAAACACGTTTTGAAAAGTGTACTGTTACTGCCCCATAACTTACATGGGGTTGACCAAACTTGCAGAAACATGTTTATTTCTGCTGAAAAACATGTTTTGACACTTTCAGCACACTGGGGTTAAGATCTGAGTGTGTGGGCTCTTCTGAGCCTTGTTGCTACATGGGGATTCAGTTGTCTGAAAAAACGCGTTTATTTCGGGCTGAAAAACACGTTTTGAAAAGTGTACTGTTACTGCCCCATAACTTACATGGGGTTGACCAAACTTGCAGAAACATGTTTATTTCTGCTGAAAAACATGTTTTGAACCTTTCTGCACACTGGGGTTAAGATCTGAGTGTGTGGGCTCTTCTGAGCCTTGCTGCTACATGGGGATTCAGTTGTCTGAAAAAACGCGTTTATTTCGGGCTGAAAAACACGTTTTGAAAAGTGTACTGTTACTGCCCCATAACTTACATGGGGTTGACCAAACTTGCAGAAACATGTTTATTTCTGCTGAAAAACAAGTTTTGACCCTTTCTGCACACTGGGGTTAAGATCTGAGTGTGTGGGCTCTTCTGAGCCTTGTTGCTACATGGGGATTCAGTTGTCTGAAAAAACGCGTTTATTTCGGTCTGAAAAACACGTTTTGAAAAGTGTACTGTTACTGCCCCATAACTTACATGGGGTTGACCAAACTTGCAGAAACATGTTTATTTCTGCTGAAAAACATGTTTTGACACTTTCAGCACACTGGGGTTAAGATCTGAGTGTGTGGGCTCTTCTGAGCCTTGCTGCTACATGGGTATTCAGTTGTCTGAAAAAACGCGTTTATTTCGGGCTGAAAAACACGTTTTGAAAAGTGTACTGTTACTGCCCCATAACTTACATGGGGTTGACCAAACTTGCAGAAACATGTTTATTTCTGCTGAAAAACAAGTTTTGACACTTTCAGCACACTGGGGTTAAGATCTGAGTGTGTGGGCTCTTCTGAGCCTTGTTGCTGCATGGGGATTCAGTTGTCTGAAAAAACGCGTTTATTTCGGGCTGAAAAACACGTTTTGAAAAGTGTACTGTTACTGCCCCATAACTTACATGGGGTTGACCAAACTTGCAGAAACATGTTTATTTCTGCTGAAAAACATGTTTTGACACTTTCAGCACACTGGGGTTAAGATCTGAGTGTGTGGGCTCTTCTGAGCCTTGCTGCTACATGGGGATTCAGTTGTCTGAAAAAACGCGTTTATTTCGGGCTGAAAAACACGTTTTGAAAAGTGTACTGTTACTGCCCCATAACTTACATGGGGTTGACCAAACTTGCAGAAACATGTTTATTTCTGCTGAAAAACATGTTTTGACACTTTCAGCACACTGGGGTTAAGATCTGAGTGTGTGGGCTCTTCTGAGCCTTGCTGCTACATGGGTATTCAGTTGTCTGAAAAAACGCGTTTATTTCGGGCTGAAAAACACGTTTTGCAGAGTGTACTGTTACTGCCCCATAACTTACATGGGGTTGACCAAACTTGCAGAAACATGTTTATTTCTGCTGAAAAACATGTTTTGACACTTTCAGCACACTGGGGTTAAGATCTGAGTGTGTGGGCTCTTCTGAGCCTTGTTGCTACATGGGGATTCAGTTGTCTGAAAAAACGCGTTTATTTCGGGCTGAAAAACACGTTTTGAAAAGTGTACTGTTACTGCCCCATAACTTACATGGGGTTGACCAAACTTGCAGAAACATGTTTATTTCTGCTGAAAAACATGTTTTGAACCTTTCTGCACACTGGGGTTAAGATCTGAGTGTGTGGGCTCTTCTGAGCCTTGCTGCTACATGGGGTTCAGTTGTCTGAAAAAACGCGTTTATTTCGGGCTGAAAAACACGTTTTGCAGAGTGTACTGTTACTGCCCCATAACTTACATGGGGTTGACCAAACTTGCAGAAACATGTTTATTTCTGCTGAAAAACACGTTTTGACCCTTTCTGCACACTGGGGTTAAGAGCTGAGTGTGTCGGCTCTTCTGAGCCTTGCTGCTACATGGGGATTCAGATGTCTGAAAAAACGCGTTTATTTCGGGCTGAAAAACACGTTTTGCAGAGTGTACTGTTACTGCCCCATAACTTACATGGGGTTGACCAAACTTGCAGAAACATGTTTATTTCTGCTGAAAAACACGTTTTGACCCTTTCTGCACACTGGGGTTAAGAGCTGAGTGTGTGGGCTCTTCTGAGCCTTGCTGCTACATGGGGATTCAGTTGTCTGAAAAAACGCGTTTATTTCGGGCTGAAAAACACGTTTTGAAAAGTGTACTGTTACTGCCCCATAACTTACATGGGGTTGACCAAACTTGCAGAAACATGTTTATTTCTGCTGAAAAACATGTTTTGAACCTTTCTGCACACTGGGGTTAAGATCTGAGTGTGTGGGCTCTTCTGAGCCTTGCTGCTACATGGGGATTCAGTTGTCTGAAAAAACGCGTTTATTTCGGGCTGAAAAACACGTTTTGAAAAGTGTACTGTTACTGCCCCATAACTTACATGGGGTTGACCAAACTTGCAGAAACATGTTTATTTCTGCTGAAAAACAAGTTTTGACCCTTTCTGCACACTGGGGTTAAGATCTGAGTGTGTGGGCTCTTCTGAGCCTTGTTGCTACATGGGGATTCAGTTGTCTGAAAAAACGCGTTTATTTCGGGCTGAAAAACACGTTTTGAAAAGTGTACTGTTACTGCCCCATAACTTACATGGGGTTGACCAAACTTGCAGAAACATGTTTATTTCTGCTGAAAAACATGTTTTGACACTTTCAGCACACTGGGGTTAAGATCTGAGTGTGTGGGCTCATCTGAGCCTTGTTGCTACATGGGGATTCAGTTGTCTGAAAAAACGCGTTTATTTCGGGCTGAAAAACACGTTTTGAAAAGTGTACTGTTACTGCCCCATAACTTACATGGGGTTGACCAAACTTGCAGAAACATGTTTATTTCTGCTGAAAAACATGTTTTGACACTTTCAGCACACTGGGGTTAAGATCTGAGTGTGTGGGCTCTTCTGAGCCTTGTTGCTACATGGGGATTCAGTTGTCTGAAAAAACGCGTTTATTTCGGGCTGAAAAACACGTTTTGAAAAGTGTACTGTTACTGCCCCATAACTTACATGGGGTTGACCAAACTTGCAGAAACATGTTTATTTCTGCTGAAAAACATGTTTTGAACCTTTCTGCACACTGGGGTTAAGATCTGAGTGTGTGGGCTCTTCTGAGCCTTGCTGCTACATGGGGATTCAGTTGTCTGAAAAAACGCGTTTATTTCGGGCTGAAAAACACGTTTTGCAGAGTGTACTGTTACTGCCCCATAACTTACATGGGGTTGACCAAACTTGCAGAAACATGTTTATTTCTGCTGAAAAACACGTTTTGACCCTTTCTGCACACTGGGGTTAAGAGCTGAGTGTGTGGGCTCTTCTGAGCCTTGCTGCTACATGGGGATTCAGTTGTCTGAAAAAACGCGTTTATTTCGGGCTGAAAAACACGTTTTGCAGAGTGTACTGTTACTGCCCCATAACTTACATGGGGTTGACCAAACTTGCAGAAACATGTTTATTTCTGCTGAAAAACACGTTTTGACCCTTTCTGCACACTGGGGTTAAGAGCTGAGTGTGTGGGCTCTTCTGAGACTTGCTGCTACATGGGTATTCAGTTGTCTGAAAAAACGCGTTTATTTCGGGCTGAAAAACACGTTTTGAAAAGTGTACTGTTACTGCCCCATAACTTACATGGGGTTGACCAAACTTGCAGAAACATGTTTATTTCTGCTGAAAAACATGTTTTGACACTTTCAGCACACTGGGGTTAAGATCTGAGTGTGTGGGCTCTTCTGAGCCTTGTTGCTACATGGGGATTCAGTTGTCTGAAAAAAACGCGTTTATTTCGGGCTGAAAAACACGTTTTGAAAAGTGTACTGTTACTGCCCCATAACTTACATGGGGTTGACCAAACTTGCAGAAACATGTTTATTTCTGCTGAAAAACATGTTTTGACACTTTCAGCACACTGGGGTTAAGATCTGAGTGTGTGGGCTCTTCTGAGCCTTGTTGCTACATGGGGATTCAGTTGTCTGAAAAAACGCGTTTATTTCGGGCTGAAAAACACGTTTTGAAAAGTGTACTGTTACTGCCCCATAACTTACATGGGGTTGACCAAACTTGCAGAAACATGTTTATTTCTGCTGAAAAACATGTTTTGACACTTTCAGCACACTGGGGTTAAGATCTGAGTGTGTGGGCTCTTCTGAGCCTTGTTGCTACATGGGGATTCAGTTGTCTGAAAAAACGCGTTTATTTCGGGCTGAAAAACACGTTTTGAAAAGTGTACTGTTACTGCCCCATAACTTACATGGGGTTGACCAAACTTGCAGAAACATGTTTATTTCTGCTGAAAAACATGTTTTGAACCTTTCTGCACACTGGGGTTAAGATCTGAGTGTGTGGGCTCTTCTGAGCCTTGCTGCTACATGGGGATTCAGTTGTCTGAAAAAACGCGTTTATTTCGGGCTGAAAAACACGTTTTGAAAAGTGTACTGTTACTGCCCCATAACTTACATGGGGTTGACCAAACTTGCAGAAACATGTTTATTTCTGCTGAAAAACAAGTTTTGACCCTTTCTGCACACTGGGGTTAAGATCTGAGTGTGTGGGCTCTTCTGAGCCTTGTTGCTACATGGGGATTCAGTTGTCTGAAAAAACGCGTTTATTTCGGTCTGAAAAACACGTTTTGAAAAGTGTACTGTTACTGCCCCATAACTTACATGGGGTTGACCAAACTTGCAGAAACATGTTTATTTCTGCTGAAAAACATGTTTTGACACTTTCAGCACACTGGGGTTAAGATCTGAGTGTGTGGGCTCTTCTGAGCCTTGCTGCTACATGGGTATTCAGTTGTCTGAAAAAACGCGTTTATTTCGGGCTGAAAAACACGTTTTGAAAAGTGTACTGTTACTGCCCCATAACTTACATGGGGTTGACCAAACTTGCAGAAACATGTTTATTTCTGCTGAAAAACAAGTTTTGACACTTTCAGCACACTGGGGTTAAGATCTGAGTGTGTGGGCTCTTCTGAGCCTTGTTGCTGCATGGGGATTCAGTTGTCTGAAAAAACGCGTTTATTTCGGGCTGAAAAACACGTTTTGAAAAGTGTACTGTTACTGCCCCATAACTTACATGGGGTTGACCAAACTTGCAGAAACATGTTTATTTCTGCTGAAAAACATGTTTTGACACTTTCAGCACACTGGGGTTAAGATCTGAGTGTGTGGGCTCTTCTGAGCCTTGCTGCTACATGGGGATTCAGTTGTCTGAAAAAACGCGTTTATTTCGGGCTGAAAAACACGTTTTGAAAAGTGTACTGTTACTGCCCCATAACTTACATGGGGTTGACCAAACTTGCAGAAACATGTTTATTTCTGCTGAAAAACATGTTTTGACACTTTCAGCACACTGGGGTTAAGATCTGAGTGTGTGGGCTCTTCTGAGCCTTGCTGCTACATGGGTATTCAGTTGTCTGAAAAAACGCGTTTATTTCGGGCTGAAAAACACGTTTTGCAGAGTGTACTGTTACTGCCCCATAACTTACATGGGGTTGACCAAACTTGCAGAAACATGTTTATTTCTGCTGAAAAACATGTTTTGACACTTTCAGCACACTGGGGTTAAGATCTGAGTGTGTGGGCTCTTCTGAGCCTTGTTGCTACATGGGGATTCAGTTGTCTGAAAAAACGCGTTTATTTCGGGCTGAAAAACACGTTTTGAAAAGTGTACTGTTACTGCCCCATAACTTACATGGGGTTGACCAAACTTGCAGAAACATGTTTATTTCTGCTGAAAAACATGTTTTGAACCTTTCTGCACACTGGGGTTAAGATCTGAGTGTGTGGGCTCTTCTGAGCCTTGCTGCTACATGGGGTTCAGTTGTCTGAAAAAACGCGTTTATTTCGGGCTGAAAAACACGTTTTGCAGAGTGTACTGTTACTGCCCCATAACTTACATGGGGTTGACCAAACTTGCAGAAACATGTTTATTTCTGCTGAAAAACACGTTTTGACCCTTTCTGCACACTGGGGTTAAGAGCTGAGTGTGTCGGCTCTTCTGAGCCTTGCTGCTACATGGGGATTCAGTTGTCTGAAAAAACGCGTTTATTTCGGGCTGAAAAACACGTTTTGCAGAGTGTACTGTTACTGCCCCATAACTTACATGGGGTTGACCAAACTTGCAGAAACATGTTTATTTCTGCTGAAAAACACGTTTTGACCCTTTCTGCACACTGGGGTTAAGAGCTGAGTGTGTGGGCTCTTCTGAGACTTGCTGCTACATGGGTATTCAGTTGTCTGAAAAAACGCGTTTATTTCGGGCTGAAAAACACGTTTTGAAAAGTGTACTGTTACTGCCCCATAACTTACATGGGGTTGACCAAACTTGCAGAAACATGTTTATTTCTGCTGAAAAACATGTTTTGACACTTTCAGCACACTGGGGTTAAGATCTGAGTGTGTGGGCTCTTCTGAGCCTTGTTGCTACATGGGGATTCAGTTGTCTGAAAAAACGCGTTTATTTCGGGCTGAAAAACACGTTTTGAAAAGTGTACTGTTACTGCCCCATAACTTACATGGGGTTGACCAAACTTGCAGAAACATGTTTATTTCTGCTGAAAAACATGTTTTGACACTTTCAGCACACTGGGGTTAAGATCTGAGTGTGTGGGCTCATCTGAGCCTTGTTGCTACATGGGGATTCAGTTGTCTGAAAAAACGCGTTTATTTCGGGCTGAAAAACACGTTTTGAAAAGTGTACTGTTACTGCCCCATAACTTACATGGGGTTGACCAAACTTGCAGAAACATGTTTATTTCTGCTGAAAAACATGTTTTGACACTTTCAGCACACTGGGGTTAAGATCTGAGTGTGTGGGCTCTTCTGAGCCTTGTTGCTACATGGGGATTCAGTTGTCTGAAAAAACGCGTTTATTTCGGGCTGAAAAACACGTTTTGAAAAGTGTACTGTTACTGCCCCATAACTTACATGGGGTTGACCAAACTTGCAGAAACATGTTTATTTCTGCTGAAAAACATGTTTTGAACCTTTCTGCACACTGGGGTTAAGATCTGAGTGTGTGGGCTCTTCTGAGCCTTGCTGCTACATGGGGATTCAGTTGTCTGAAAAAACGCGTTTATTTCGGGCTGAAAAACACGTTTTGAAAAGTGTACTGTTACTGCCCCATAACTTACATGGGGTTGACCAAACTTGCAGAAACATGTTTATTTCTGCTGAAAAACAAGTTTTGACCCTTTCTGCACACTGGGGTTAAGATCTGAGTGTGTGGGCTCTTCTGAGCCTTGTTGCTACATGGGGATTCAGTTGTCTGAAAAAACGCGTTTATTTCGGGCTGAAAAACACGTTTTGAAAAGTGTACTGTTACTGCCCCATAACTTACATGGGGTTGACCAAACTTGCAGAAACATGTTTATTTCTGCTGAAAAACATGTTTTGACACTTTCAGCACACTGGGGTTAAGATCTGAGTGTGTGGGCTCTTCTGAGCCTTGCTGCTACATGGGTATTCAGTTGTCTGAAAAAACGCGTTTATTTCGGGCTGAAAAACACGTTTTGAAAAGTGTACTGTTACTGCCCCATAACTTACATGGGGTTGACCAAACTTGCAGAAACATGTTTATTTCTGCTGAAAAACAAGTTTTGACACTTTCAGCACACTGGGGTTAAGATCTGAGTGTGTGGGCTCTTCTGAGCCTTGTTGCTGCATGGGGATTCAGTTGTCTGAAAAAACGCGTTTATTTCGGGCTGAAAAACACGTTTTGAAAAGTGTACTGTTACTGCCCCATAACTTACATGGGGTTGACCAAACTTGCAGAAACATGTTTATTTCTGCTGAAAAACATGTTTTGACACTTTCAGCACACTGGGGTTAAGATCTGAGTGTGTGGGCTCTTCTGAGCCTTGTTGCTACATGGGGATTCAGTTGTCTGAAAAAACGCGTTTATTTCGGGCTGAAAAACACGTTTTGAAAAGTGTACTGTTACTGCCCCATAACTTACATGGGGTTGACCAAACTTGCAGAAACATGTTTATTTCTGCTGAAAAACATGTTTTGACACTTTCAGCACACTGGGGTTAAGATCTGAGTGTGTGGGCTCTTCTGAGCCTTGCTGCTACATGGGGATTCAGTTGTCTGAAAAAACGCGTTTATTTCGGGCTGAAAAACACGTTTTGAAAAGTGTACTGTTACTGCCCCATAACTTACATGGGGTTGACCAAACTTGCAGAAACATGTTTATTTCTGCTGAAAAACATGTTTTGACACTTTCAGCACACTGGGGTTAAGATCTGAGTGTGTGGGCTCTTCTGAGCCTTGCTGCTACATGGGTATTCAGTTGTCTGAAAAAACGCGTTTATTTCGGGCTGAAAAACACGTTTTGCAGAGTGTACTGTTACTGCCCCATAACTTACATGGGGTTGACCAAACTTGCAGAAACATGTTTATTTCTGCTGAAAAACATGTTTTGACACTTTCAGCACACTGGGGTTAAGATCTGAGTGTGTGGGCTCTTCTGAGCCTTGTTGCTACATGGGGATTCAGTTGTCTGAAAAAACGCGTTTATTTCGGGCTGAAAAACACGTTTTGAAAAGTGTACTGTTACTGCCCCATAACTTACATGGGGTTGACCAAACTTGCAGAAACATGTTTATTTCTGCTGAAAAACATGTTTTGACACTTTCAGCACACTGGGGTTAAGATCTGAGTGTGTGGGCTCTTCTGAGCCTTGCTGCTACATGGGGAATCAGTTGTCTGAAAAAACGCGTTTATTTCGGGCTGAAAAACACGTTTTGCAGAGTGTACTGTTACTGCCCCATAACTTACATGGGGTTGACCAAACTTGCAGAAACATGTTTATTTCTGCTGAAAAACACGTTTTGACCCTTTCTGCACACTGGGGTTAAGATCTGAGTGTGTGGGCTCGTCTGAGCCTTGCTGCTACATGGGGATTCAGTTGTCTGAAAAAACGCGTTTATTTCGGGCTGAAAAACACGTTTTGAAAAGTGTACTGTTACTGCCCCATAACTTACATGGGGTTGACCAAACTTGCAGAAACATGTTTATTTCTGCTGAAAAACATGTTTTGACACTTTCAGCACACTGGGGTTAAGATCTGAGTGTGTGGGCTCTTCTGAGCCTTGTTGCTACATGGGGATTCAGTTGTCTGAAAAAACGCGTTTATTTCGGGCTGAAAAACACGTTTTGAAAAGTGTACTGTTACTGCCCCATAACTTACATGGGGTTGACCAAACTTGCAGAGACATGTTTATTTCTGCTGAAAAACATGTTTTGAACCTTTCTGCACACTGGGGTTAAGATCTGAGTGTGTGGGCTCTTCTGAGCCTTGCTGCTACATGGGGATTCAGTTGTCTGAAAAAACGCGTTTATTTCGGGCTGAAAAACACGTTTTGCAGAGTGTACTGTTACTGCCCCATAACTTACATGGGGTTGACCAAACTTGCAGAAACATGTTTATTTCTGCTGAAAAACACGTTTTGACCCTTTCTGCACACTGGGGTTAAGAGCTGAGTGTGTGGGCTCTTCTGAGACTTGCTGCTACATGGGTATTCAGTTGTCTGAAAAAACGCGTTTATTTCGGGCTGAAAAACACGTTTTGAAAAGTGTACTGTTACTGCCCCATAACTTACATGGGGTTGACCAAACTTGCAGAAACATGTTTATTTCTGCTGAAAAACATGTTTTGACACCTTCAGCACACTGGGGTTAAGATCTGAGTGTGTGGGCTCTTCTGAGCCTTGTTGCTACATGGGGATTCAGTTGTCTGAAAAAACGCGTTTATTTCGGGCTGAAAAACACGTTTTGAAAAGTGTACTGTTACTGACCCATAACTTACATGGGGTTGACCAAACTTGCAGAAACATGTTTATTTCTGCTGAAAAACATGTTTTGACACTTTCAGCACACTGGGGTTAAGATCTGAGTGTGTGGGCTCTTCTGAGCCTTGTTGCTACATGGGGATTCAGTTGTCTGAAAAAACACGTTTATTTCGGGCTGAAAAACACGTTTTGAAAAGTGTACTGTTACTGCCCCATAACTTACATGGGGTTGACCAAACTTGCAGAAACATGTTTATTTCTGCTGAAAAACATGTTTTGAACCTTTCTGCACACTGGGGTTAAGATCTGAGTGTGTGGGCTCTTCTGAGCCTTGCTGCTACATGGGGATTCAGTTGTCTGAAAAAACGCGTTTATTTCGGGCTGAAAAACACGTTTTGCTGAGTGTACTGTTACTGCCCCATAACTTACATGGGGTTGACCAAACTTGCAGAAACATGTTTATTTCTGCTGAAAAACACGTTTTGACCCTTTCTGCACACTGGGGTTAAGAGCTGAGTGTGTGGGCTCTTCTGAGCCTTGCTGCTACATGGGGATTCAGTTGTCTGAAAAAACGCGTTTATTTCGGGCTGAAAAACACGTTTTGCAGAGTGTACTGTTACTGCCCCATAACTTACATGGGGTTGACCAAACTTGCAGAAACATGTTTATTTCTGCTGAAAAACACGTTTTGACCCTTTCTGCACACTGGGGTTAAGAGCTGAGTGTGTGGGCTCTTCTGAGACTTGCTGCTACATGGGTATTCAGTTGTATGAAAAAACGCGTTTATTTCGGGCTGAAAAACACGTTTTGAAAAGTGTACTGTTACTGCCCCATAACTTACATGGGGTTGACCAAACTTGCAGAAACATGTTTATTTCTGCTGAAAAACATGTTTTGACACTTTCAGCACACTGGGGTTAAGATCTGAGTGTGTGGGCTCTTCTGAGCCTTGTTGCTACATGGGGATTCAGTTGTCTGAAAAAACGCGTTTATTTCGGGCTGAAAAACACGTTTTGAAAAGTGTACTGTTACTGCCCCATAACTTACATGGGGTTGACCAAACTTGCAGAAACATGTTTATTTCTGCTGAAAAACATGTTTTGACACTTTCAGCACACTGGGGTTAAGATCTGAGTGTGTGGGCTCTTCTGAGCCTTGCTGCTACATGTGTATTCAGTTGTCTGAAAAAACGCGTTTATTTCGGGCTGAAAAACACGTTTTGAAAAGTGTACTGTTACTGCCCCATAACTTACATGGGGTTGACCAAACTTGCAGAAACATGTTTATTTCTGCTGAAAAACAAGTTTTGACACTTTCAGCACACTGGGGTTAAGATCTGAGTGTGTGGGCTCTTCTGAGCCTTGTTGCTGCATGGGGATTCAGTTGTCTGAAAAAACGCGTTTATTTCGGGCTGAAAAACACGTTTTGAAAAGTGTACTGTTACTGCCCCATAACTTACATGGGGTTGACCAAACTTGCAGAAACATGTTTATTTCTGCTGAAAAACATGTTTTGACACTTTCAGCACACTGGGGTTAAGATCTGAGTGTGTGGGCTCTTCTGAGCCTTGTTGCTACATGGGGATTCAGTTGTCTGAAAAAACGCGTTTATTTCGGGCTGAAAAACACGTTTTGAAAAGTGTACTGTTACTGCCCCATAACTTACATGGGGTTGACCAAACTTGCAGAAACATGTTTATTTCTGCTGAAAAACATGTTTTGACACTTTCAGCACACTGGGGTTAAGATCTGAGTGTGTGGGCTCTTCTGAGCCTTGCTGCTACATGGGGATTCAGTTGTCTGAAAAAACGCGTTTATTTCGGGCTGAAAAACACGTTTTGCAGAGTGTACTGTTACTGCCCCATAACTTACATGGGGTTGACCAAACTTGCAGAAACATGTTTATTTCTGCTGAAAAACACGTTTTGACCCTTTCTGCACACTGGGGTTAAGAGCTGAGTGTGTGGGCTCTTCTGAGACTTGCTGCTACATGGGTATTCAGTTGTCTGAAAAAACGCGTTTATTTCGGGCTGAAAAACACGTTTTGAAAAGTGTACTGTTACTGCCCCATAACTTACATGGGGTTGACCAAACTTGCAGAAACATGTTTATTTCTGCTGAAAAACATGTTTTGACACTTTCAGCACACTGGGGTTAAGATCTGAGTGTGTGGGCTCTTCTGAGCCTTGCTGCTACATGGGGATTCAGTTGTCTGAAAAAACGCGTTTATTTCGGGCTGAAAAACACGTTTTGAAAAGTGTACTGTTACTGCCCCATAACTTACATGGGGTTGACCAAACTTGCAGAAACATGTTTATTTCTGCTGAAAAACATGTTTTGACACTTTCAGCACACTGGGGTTAAGATCTGAGTGTGTGGGCTCTTCTGAGCCTTGCTGCTACATGGGGATTCAGTTGTCTGAAAAAACGCGTTTATTTCGGGCTGAAAAACACGTTTTGAAAAGTGTACTGTTACTGCCCCATAACTTACATGGGGTTGACCAAACTTGCAGAAACATGTTTATTTCTGGTGAAAAACATGTTTTGACACTTTCAGCACACTGGGGTTAAGATCTGAGTGTGTGGGCTCTTCTGAGCCTTGTTGCTACATGGGGATTCAGTTGTCTGAAAAAACGCGTTTATTTCGGGCTGAAAAACACGTTTTGAAAAGTGTACTGTTACTGCCCCATAACTTACATGGGGTTGACCAAACTTGCAGAAACATGTTTATTTCTGCTGAAAAACATGTTTTGACACCTTCAGCACACTGGGGTTAAGATCTGAGTGTGTAGGCTCTTCTGAGCCTTGTTGCTACATGGGGATTCAGTTGTCTGAAAAAACGCGTTTATTTCGGGCTGAAAAACACGTTTTGAAAAGTGTACTGTTACTGCCCCATAACTTACATGGGGTTGACCAAACTTGCAGAAACATGTTTATTTCTGCTGAAAAACATGTTTTGACACTTTCAGCACACTGGGGTTAAGATCTGAGTGTGTGGGCTCTTCTGAGCCTTGTTGCTACATGGGGATTCAGTTGTCTGAAAAAACACGTTTATTTCGGGCTGAAAAACACGTTTTGAAAAGTGTACTGTTACTGCCCCATAACTTACATGGGGTTGACCAAACTTGCAGAAACATGTTTATTTCTGCTGAAAAACATGTTTTGAACCTTTCTGCACACTGGGGTTAAGATCTGAGTGTGTGGGCTCTTCTGAGCCTTGCTGCTACATGGGGATTCAGTTGTCTGAAAAAACGCGTTTATTTCGGGCTGAAAAACACGTTTTGCAGAGTGTACTGTTACTGCCCCATAACTTACATGGGGTTGACCAAACTTGCAGAAACATGTTTATTTCTGCTGAAAAACACGTTTTGACCCTTTCTGCACACTGGGGTTAAGAGCTGAGTGTGTGGGCTCTTCTGAGCCTTGCTGCTACATGGGGATTCAGTTGTCTGAAAAAACGCGTTTATTTCGGGCTGAAAAACACGTTTTGCAGAGTGTACTGTTACTGCCCCATAACTTACATGGGGTTGACCAAACTTGCAGAAACATGTTTATTTCTGCTGAAAAACACGTTTTGACCCTTTCTGCACACTGGGGTTAAGAGCTGAGTGTGTGGGCTCTTCTGAGACTTGCTGCTACATGGGTATTCAGTTGTCTGAAAAAACGCGTTTATTTCGGGCTGAAAAACACGTTTTGAAAAGTGTACTGTTACTGCCCCATAACTTACATGGGGTTGACCAAACTTGCAGAAACATGTTTATTTCTGCTGAAAAACATGTTTTGACACTTTCAGCACACTGGGGTTAAGATCTGAGTGTGTGGGCTCTTCTGAGCCTTGTTGCTACATGGGGATTCAGTTGTCTGAAAAAAACGCGTTTATTTCGGGCTGAAAAACACGTTTTGAAAAGTGTACTGTTACTGCCCCATAACTTACATGGGGTTGACCAAACTTGCAGAAACATGTTTATTTCTGCTGAAAAACATGTTTTGACACTTTCAGCACACTGGGGTTAAGATCTGAGTGTGTGGGCTCTTCTGAGCCTTGTTGCTACATGGGGATTCAGTTGTCTGAAAAAACGCGTTTATTTCGGGCTGAAAAACACGTTTTGAAAAGTGTACTGTTACTGCCCCATAACTTACATGGGGTTGACCAAACTTGCAGAAACATGTTTATTTCTGCTGAAAAACATGTTTTGACACTTTCAGCACACTGGGGTTAAGATCTGAGTGTGTGGGCTCTTCTGAGCCTTGTTGCTACATGGGGATTCAGTTGTCTGAAAAAACGCGTTTATTTCGGGCTGAAAAACACGTTTTGAAAAGTGTACTGTTACTGCCCCATAACTTACATGGGGTTGACCAAACTTGCAGAAACATGTTTATTTCTGCTGAAAAACATGTTTTGAACCTTTCTGCACACTGGGGTTAAGATCTGAGTGTGTGGGCTCTTCTGAGCCTTGCTGCTACATGGGGATTCAGTTGTCTGAAAAAACGCGTTTATTTCGGGCTGAAAAACACGTTTTGAAAAGTGTACTGTTACTGCCCCATAACTTACATGGGGTTGACCAAACTTGCAGAAACATGTTTATTTCTGCTGAAAAACAAGTTTTGACCCTTTCTGCACACTGGGGTTAAGATCTGAGTGTGTGGGCTCTTCTGAGCCTTGCTGCTACATGGGGATTCAGTTGTCTGAAAAAACGCGTTTATTTCGGGCTGAAAAACACGTTTTGAAAAGTGTACTGTTACTGCCCCATAACTTACATGGGGTTGACCAAACTTGCAGAAACATGTTTATTTCTGCTGAAAAACATGTTTTGACACTTTCAGCACACTGGGGTTAAGATCTGAGTGTGTGGGCTCTTCTGAGCCTTGTTGCTACATGGGGATTCAGTTGTCTGAAAAAACGCGTTTATTTCGGGCTGAAAAACACGTTTTGAAAAGTGTACTGTTACTGCCCCATAACTTACATGGGGTTGACCAAACTTGCAGAAACATGTTTATTTCTGCTGAAAAACATGTTTTGACACCTTCAGCACACTGGGGTTAAGATCTGAGTGTGTAGGCTCTTCTGAGCCTTGTTGCTACATGGGGATTCAGTTGTCTGAAAAAACGCGTTTATTTCGGGCTGAAAAACACGTTTTGAAAAGTGTACTGTTACTGCCCCATAACTTACATGGGGTTGACCAAACTTGCAGAAACATGTTTATTTCTGCTGAAAAACATGTTTTGACACTTTCAGCACACTGGGGTTAAGATCTGAGTGTGTGGGCTCTTCTGAGCCTTGTTGCTACATGGGGATTCAGTTGTCTGAAAAAACACGTTTATTTCGGGCTGAAAAACACGTTTTGAAAAGTGTACTGTTACTGCCCCATAACTTACATGGGGTTGACCAAACTTGCAGAAACATGTTTATTTCTGCTGAAAAACATGTTTTGAACCTTTCTGCACACTGGGGTTAAGATCTGAGTGTGTGGGCTCTTCTGAGCCTTGCTGCTACATGGGGATTCAGTTGTCTGAAAAAACGCGTTTATTTCGGGCTGAAAAACACGTTTTGCAGAGTGTACTGTTACTGCCCCATAACTTACATGGGGTTGACCAAACTTGCAGAAACATGTTTATTTCTGCTGAAAAACACGTTTTGACCCTTTCTGCACACTGGGGTTAAGAGCTGAGTGTGTGGGCTCTTCTGAGCCTTGCTGCTACATGGGGATTCAGTTGTCTGAAAAAACGCGTTTATTTCGGGCTGAAAAACACGTTTTGCAGAGTGTACTGTTACTGCCCCATAACTTACATGGGGTTGACCAAACTTGCAGAAACATGTTTATTTCTGCTGAAAAACACGTTTTGACCCTTTCTGCACACTGGGGTTAAGAGCTGAGTGTGTGGGCTCTTCTGAGACTTGCTGCTACATGGGTATTCAGTTGTCTGAAAAAACGCGTTTATTTCGGGCTGAAAAACACGTTTTGAAAAGTGTACTGTTACTGCCCCATAACTTACATGGGGTTGACCAAACTTGCAGAAACATGTTTATTTCTGCTGAAAAACATGTTTTGACACTTTCAGCACACTGGGGTTAAGATCTGAGTGTGTGGGCTCTTCTGAGCCTTGTTGCTACATGGGGATTCAGTTGTCTGAAAAAAACGCGTTTATTTCGGGCTGAAAAACACGTTTTGAAAAGTGTACTGTTACTGCCCCATAACTTACATGGGGTTGACCAAACTTGCAGAAACATGTTTATTTCTGCTGAAAAACATGTTTTGACACTTTCAGCACACTGGGGTTAAGATCTGAGTGTGTGGGCTCTTCTGAGCCTTGTTGCTACATGGGGATTCAGTTGTCTGAAAAAACGCGTTTATTTCGGGCTGAAAAACACGTTTTGAAAAGTGTACTGTTACTGCCCCATAACTTACATGGGGTTGACCAAACTTGCAGAAACATGTTTATTTCTGCTGAAAAACATGTTTTGACACTTTCAGCACACTGGGGTTAAGATCTGAGTGTGTGGGCTCTTCTGAGCCTTGTTGCTACATGGGGATTCAGTTGTCTGAAAAAACGCGTTTATTTCGGGCTGAAAAACACGTTTTGAAAAGTGTACTGTTACTGCCCCATAACTTACATGGGGTTGACCAAACTTGCAGAAACATGTTTATTTCTGCTGAAAAACATGTTTTGAACCTTTCTGCACACTGGGGTTAAGATCTGAGTGTGTGGGCTCTTCTGAGCCTTGCTGCTACATGGGGATTCAGTTGTCTGAAAAAACGCGTTTATTTCGGGCTGAAAAACACGTTTTGAAAAGTGTACTGTTACTGCCCCATAACTTACATGGGGTTGACCAAACTTGCAGAAACATGTTTATTTCTGCTGAAAAACAAGTTTTGACCCTTTCTGCACACTGGGGTTAAGATCTGAGTGTGTGGGCTCTTCTGAGCCTTGTTGCTACATGGGGATTCAGTTGTCTGAAAAAACGCGTTTATTTCGGTCTGAAAAACACGTTTTGAAAAGTGTACTGTTACTGCCCCATAACTTACATGGGGTTGACCAAACTTGCAGAAACATGTTTATTTCTGCTGAAAAACATGTTTTGACACTTTCAGCACACTGGGGTTAAGATCTGAGTGTGTGGGCTCTTCTGAGCCTTGCTGCTACATGGGTATTCAGTTGTCTGAAAAAACGCGTTTATTTCGGGCTGAAAAACACGTTTTGAAAAGTGTACTGTTACTGCCCCATAACTTACATGGGGTTGACCAAACTTGCAGAAACATGTTTATTTCTGCTGAAAAACAAGTTTTGACACTTTCAGCACACTGGGGTTAAGATCTGAGTGTGTGGGCTCTTCTGAGCCTTGTTGCTGCATGGGGATTCAGTTGTCTGAAAAAACGCGTTTATTTCGGGCTGAAAAACACGTTTTGAAAAGTGTACTGTTACTGCCCCATAACTTACATGGGGTTGACCAAACTTGCAGAAACATGTTTATTTCTGCTGAAAAACATGTTTTGACACTTTCAGCACACTGGGGTTAAGATCTGAGTGTGTGGGCTCTTCTGAGCCTTGCTGCTACATGGGGATTCAGTTGTCTGAAAAAACGCGTTTATTTCGGGCTGAAAAACACGTTTTGAAAAGTGTACTGTTACTGCCCCATAACTTACATGGGGTTGACCAAACTTGCAGAAACATGTTTATTTCTGCTGAAAAACATGTTTTGACACTTTCAGCACACTGGGGTTAAGATCTGAGTGTGTGGGCTCTTCTGAGCCTTGCTGCTACATGGGTATTCAGTTGTCTGAAAAAACGCGTTTATTTCGGGCTGAAAAACACGTTTTGCAGAGTGTACTGTTACTGCCCCATAACTTACATGGGGTTGACCAAACTTGCAGAAACATGTTTATTTCTGCTGAAAAACATGTTTTGACACTTTCAGCACACTGGGGTTAAGATCTGAGTGTGTGGGCTCTTCTGAGCCTTGTTGCTACATGGGGATTCAGTTGTCTGAAAAAACGCGTTTATTTCGGGCTGAAAAACACGTTTTGAAAAGTGTACTGTTACTGCCCCATAACTTACATGGGGTTGACCAAACTTGCAGAAACATGTTTATTTCTGCTGAAAAACATGTTTTGAACCTTTCTGCACACTGGGGTTAAGATCTGAGTGTGTGGGCTCTTCTGAGCCTTGCTGCTACATGGGGTTCAGTTGTCTGAAAAAACGCGTTTATTTCGGGCTGAAAAACACGTTTTGCAGAGTGTACTGTTACTGCCCCATAACTTACATGGGGTTGACCAAACTTGCAGAAACATGTTTATTTCTGCTGAAAAACACGTTTTGACCCTTTCTGCACACTGGGGTTAAGAGCTGAGTGTGTCGGCTCTTCTGAGCCTTGCTGCTACATGGGGATTCAGTTGTCTGAAAAAACGCGTTTATTTCGGGCTGAAAAACACGTTTTGCAGAGTGTACTGTTACTGCCCCATAACTTACATGGGGTTGACCAAACTTGCAGAAACATGTTTATTTCTGCTGAAAAACACGTTTTGACCCTTTCTGCACACTGGGGTTAAGAGCTGAGTGTGTGGGCTCTTCTGAGACTTGCTGCTACATGGGTATTCAGTTGTCTGAAAAAACGCGTTTATTTCGGGCTGAAAAACACGTTTTGAAAAGTGTACTGTTACTGCCCCATAACTTACATGGGGTTGACCAAACTTGCAGAAACATGTTTATTTCTGCTGAAAAACATGTTTTGACACTTTCAGCACACTGGGGTTAAGATCTGAGTGTGTGGGCTCTTCTGAGCCTTGTTGCTACATGGGGATTCAGTTGTCTGAAAAAACGCGTTTATTTCGGGCTGAAAAACACGTTTTGAAAAGTGTACTGTTACTGCCCCATAACTTACATGGGGTTGACCAAACTTGCAGAAACATGTTTATTTCTGCTGAAAAACATGTTTTGACACCTTCAGCACACTGGGGTTAAGATCTGAGTGTGTAGGCTCTTCTGAGCCTTGTTGCTACATGGGGATTCAGTTGTCTGAAAAAACGCGTTTATTTCGGGCTGAAAAACACGTTTTGAAAAGTGTACTGTTACTGCCCCATAACTTACATGGGGTTGACCAAACTTGCAGAAACATGTTTATTTCTGCTGAAAAACATGTTTTGACACTTTCAGCACACTGGGGTTAAGATCTGAGTGTGTGGGCTCTTCTGAGCCTTGTTGCTACATGGGGATTCAGTTGTCTGAAAAAACACGTTTATTTCGGGCTGAAAAACACGTTTTGAAAAGTGTACTGTTACTGCCCCATAACTTACATGGGGTTGACCAAACTTGCAGAAACATGTTTATTTCTGCTGAAAAACATGTTTTGAACCTTTCTGCACACTGGGGTTAAGATCTGAGTGTGTGGGCTCTTCTGAGCCTTGCTGCTACATGGGGATTCAGTTGTCTGAAAAAACGCGTTTATTTCGGGCTGAAAAACACGTTTTGCAGAGTGTACTGTTACTGCCCCATAACTTACATGGGGTTGACCAAACTTGCAGAAACATGTTTATTTCTGCTGAAAAACACGTTTTGACCCTTTCTGCACACTGGGGTTAAGAGCTGAGTGTGTGGGCTCTTCTGAGCCTTGCTGCTACATGGGGATTCAGTTGTCTGAAAAAACGCGTTTATTTCGGGCTGAAAAACACGTTTTGCAGAGTGTACTGTTACTGCCCCATAACTTACATGGGGTTGACCAAACTTGCAGAAACATGTTTATTTCTGCTGAAAAACACGTTTTGACCCTTTCTGCACACTGGGGTTAAGAGCTGAGTGTGTGGGCTCTTCTGAGACTTGCTGCTACATGGGTATTCAGTTGTCTGAAAAAACGCGTTTATTTCGGGCTGAAAAACACGTTTTGAAAAGTGTACTGTTACTGCCCCATAACTTACATGGGGTTGACCAAACTTGCAGAAACATGTTTATTTCTGCTGAAAAACATGTTTTGACACTTTCAGCACACTGGGGTTAAGATCTGAGTGTGTGGGCTCTTCTGAGCCTTGTTGCTACATGGGGATTCAGTTGTCTGAAAAAAACGCGTTTATTTCGGGCTGAAAAACACGTTTTGAAAAGTGTACTGTTACTGCCCCATAACTTACATGGGGTTGACCAAACTTGCAGAAACATGTTTATTTCTGCTGAAAAACATGTTTTGACACTTTCAGCACACTGGGGTTAAGATCTGAGTGTGTGGGCTCTTCTGAGCCTTGTTGCTACATGGGGATTCAGTTGTCTGAAAAAACGCGTTTATTTCGGGCTGAAAAACACGTTTTGAAAAGTGTACTGTTACTGCCCCATAACTTACATGGGGTTGACCAAACTTGCAGAAACATGTTTATTTCTGCTGAAAAACATGTTTTGACACTTTCAGCACACTGGGGTTAAGATCTGAGTGTGTGGGCTCTTCTGAGCCTTGTTGCTACATGGGGATTCAGTTGTCTGAAAAAACGCGTTTATTTCGGGCTGAAAAACACGTTTTGAAAAGTGTACTGTTACTGCCCCATAACTTACATGGGGTTGACCAAACTTGCAGAAACATGTTTATTTCTGCTGAAAAACATGTTTTGAACCTTTCTGCACACTGGGGTTAAGATCTGAGTGTGTGGGCTCTTCTGAGCCTTGCTGCTACATGGGGATTCAGTTGTCTGAAAAAACGCGTTTATTTCGGGCTGAAAAACACGTTTTGAAAAGTGTACTGTTACTGCCCCATAACTTACATGGGGTTGACCAAACTTGCAGAAACATGTTTATTTCTGCTGAAAAACAAGTTTTGACCCTTTCTGCACACTGGGGTTAAGATCTGAGTGTGTGGGCTCTTCTGAGCCTTGTTGCTACATGGGGATTCAGTTGTCTGAAAAAACGCGTTTATTTCGGTCTGAAAAACACGTTTTGAAAAGTGTACTGTTACTGCCCCATAACTTACATGGGGTTGACCAAACTTGCAGAAACATGTTTATTTCTGCTGAAAAACATGTTTTGACACTTTCAGCACACTGGGGTTAAGATCTGAGTGTGTGGGCTCTTCTGAGCCTTGCTGCTACATGGGTATTCAGTTGTCTGAAAAAACGCGTTTATTTCGGGCTGAAAAACACGTTTTGAAAAGTGTACTGTTACTGCCCCATAACTTACATGGGGTTGACCAAACTTGCAGAAACATGTTTATTTCTGCTGAAAAACAAGTTTTGACACTTTCAGCACACTGGGGTTAAGATCTGAGTGTGTGGGCTCTTCTGAGCCTTGTTGCTGCATGGGGATTCAGTTGTCTGAAAAAACGCGTTTATTTCGGGCTGAAAAACACGTTTTGAAAAGTGTACTGTTACTGCCCCATAACTTACATGGGGTTGACCAAACTTGCAGAAACATGTTTATTTCTGCTGAAAAACATGTTTTGACACTTTCAGCACACTGGGGTTAAGATCTGAGTGTGTGGGCTCTTCTGAGCCTTGCTGCTACATGGGGATTCAGTTGTCTGAAAAAACGCGTTTATTTCGGGCTGAAAAACACGTTTTGAAAAGTGTACTGTTACTGCCCCATAACTTACATGGGGTTGACCAAACTTGCAGAAACATGTTTATTTCTGCTGAAAAACATGTTTTGACACTTTCAGCACACTGGGGTTAAGATCTGAGTGTGTGGGCTCTTCTGAGCCTTGCTGCTACATGGGTATTCAGTTGTCTGAAAAAACGCGTTTATTTCGGGCTGAAAAACACGTTTTGCAGAGTGTACTGTTACTGCCCCATAACTTACATGGGGTTGACCAAACTTGCAGAAACATGTTTATTTCTGCTGAAAAACATGTTTTGACACTTTCAGCACACTGGGGTTAAGATCTGAGTGTGTGGGCTCTTCTGAGCCTTGCTGCTACATGGGGTTCAGTTGTCTGAAAAAACGCGTTTATTTCGGGCTGAAAAACACGTTTTGCAGAGTGTACTGTTACTGCCCCATAACTTACATGGGGTTGACCAAACTTGCAGAAACATGTTTATTTCTGCTGAAAAACACGTTTTGACCCTTTCTGCACACTGGGGTTAAGAGCTGAGTGTGTCGGCTCTTCTGAGCCTTGCTGCTACATGGGGATTCAGTTGTCTGAAAAAACGCGTTTATTTCGGGCTGAAAAACACGTTTTGCAGAGTGTACTGTTACTGCCCCATAACTTACATGGGGTTGACCAAACTTGCAGAAACATGTTTATTTCTGCTGAAAAACACGTTTTGACCCTTTCTGCACACTGGGGTTAAGAGCTGAGTGTGTGGGCTCTTCTGAGACTTGCTGCTACATGGGTATTCAGTTGTCTGAAAAAACGCGTTTATTTCGGGCTGAAAAACACGTTTTGAAAAGTGTACTGTTACTGCCCCATAACTTACATGGGGTTGACCAAACTTGCAGAAACATGTTTATTTCTGCTGAAAAACATGTTTTGACACTTTCAGCACACTGGGGTTAAGATCTGAGTGTGTGGGCTCTTCTGAGCCTTGTTGCTACATGGGGATTCAGTTGTCTGAAAAAACGCGTTTATTTCGGGCTGAAAAACACGTTTTGAAAAGTGTACTGTTACTGCCCCATAACTTACATGGGGTTGACCAAACTTGCAGAAACATGTTTATTTCTGCTGAAAAACATGTTTTGACACTTTCAGCACACTGGGGTTAAGATCTGAGTGTGTGGGCTCATCTGAGCCTTGTTGCTACATGGGGATTCAGTTGTCTGAAAAAACGCGTTTATTTCGGGCTGAAAAACACGTTTTGAAAAGTGTACTGTTACTGCCCCATAACTTACATGGGGTTGACCAAACTTGCAGAAACATGTTTATTTCTGCTGAAAAACATGTTTTGACACTTTCAGCACACTGGGGTTAAGATCTGAGTGTGTGGGCTCTTCTGAGCCTTGTTGCTACATGGGGATTCAGTTGTCTGAAAAAACGCGTTTATTTCGGGCTGAAAAACACGTTTTGAAAAGTGTACTGTTACTGCCCCATAACTTACATGGGGTTGACCAAACTTGCAGAAACATGTTTATTTCTGCTGAAAAACATGTTTTGAACCTTTCTGCACACTGGGGTTAAGATCTGAGTGTGTGGGCTCTTCTGAGCCTTGCTGCTACATGGGGATTCAGTTGTCTGAAAAAACGCGTTTATTTCGGGCTGAAAAACACGTTGTGAAAAGTGTACTGTTACTGCCCCATAACTTACATGGGGTTGACCAAACTTGCAGAAACATGTTTATTTCTGCTGAAAAACAAGTTTTGACCCTTTCTGCACACTGGGGTTAAGATCTGAGTGTGTGGGCTCTTCTGAGCCTTGTTGCTACATGGGGATTCAGTTGTCTGAAAAAACGCGTTTATTTCGGGCTGAAAAACACGTTTTGAAAAGTGTACTGTTACTGCCCCATAACTTACATGGGGTTGACCAAACTTGCAGAAACATGTTTATTTCTGCTGAAAAACATGTTTTGACACTTTCAGCACACTGGGGTTAAGATCTGAGTGTGTGGGCTCTTCTGAGCCTTGCTGCTACATGGGTATTCAGTTGTCTGAAAAAACGCGTTTATTTCGGGCTGAAAAACACGTTTTGAAAAGTGTACTGTTACTGCCCCATAACTTACATGGGGTTGACCAAACTTGCAGAAACATGTTTATTTCTGCTGAAAAACAAGTTTTGACACTTTCAGCACACTGGGGTTAAGATCTGAGTGTGTGGGCTCTTCTGAGCCTTGTTGCTGCATGGGGATTCAGTTGTCTGAAAAAACGCGTTTATTTCGGGCTGAAAAACACGTTTTGAAAAGTGTACTGTTACTGCCCCATAACTTACATGGGGTTGACCAAACTTGCAGAAACATGTTTATTTCTGCTGAAAAACATGTTTTGACACTTTCAGCACACTGGGGTTAAGATCTGAGTGTGTGGGCTCTTCTGAGCCTTGTTGCTACATGGGGATTCAGTTGTCTGAAAAAACGCGTTTATTTCGGGCTGAAAAACACGTTTTGAAAAGTGTACTGTTACTGCCCCATAACTTACATGGGGTTGACCAAACTTGCAGAAACATGTTTATTTCTGCTGAAAAACATGTTTTGACACTTTCAGCACACTGGGGTTAAGATCTGAGTGTGTGGGCTCTTCTGAGCCTTGCTGCTACATGGGGATTCAGTTGTCTGAAAAAACGCGTTTATTTCGGGCTGAAAAACACGTTTTGAAAAGTGTACTGTTACTGCCCCATAACTTACATGGGGTTGACCAAACTTGCAGAAACATGTTTATTTCTGCTGAAAAACATGTTTTGACACTTTCAGCACACTGGGGTTAAGATCTGAGTGTGTGGGCTCTTCTGAGCCTTGCTGCTACATGGGTATTCAGTTGTCTGAAAAAACGCGTTTATTTCGGGCTGAAAAACACGTTTTGCAGAGTGTACTGTTACTGCCCCATAACTTACATGGGGTTGACCAAACTTGCAGAAACATGTTTATTTCTGCTGAAAAACATGTTTTGACACTTTCAGCACACTGGGGTTAAGATCTGAGTGTGTGGGCTCTTCTGAGCCTTGTTGCTACATGGGGATTCAGTTGTCTGAAAAAACGCGTTTATTTCGGGCTGAAAAACACGTTTTGAAAAGTGTACTGTTACTGCCCCATAACTTACATGGGGTTGACCAAACTTGCAGAAACATGTTTATTTCTGCTGAAAAACATGTTTTGACACTTTCAGCACACTGGGGTTAAGATCTGAGTGTGTGGGCTCTTCTGAGCCTTGCTGCTACATGGGGAATCAGTTGTCTGAAAAAACGCGTTTATTTCGGGCTGAAAAACACGTTTTGCAGAGTGTACTGTTACTGCCCCATAACTTACATGGGGTTGACCAAACTTGCAGAAACATGTTTATTTCTGCTGAAAAACACGTTTTGACCCTTTCTGCACACTGGGGTTAAGATCTGAGTGTGTGGGCTCGTCTGAGCCTTGCTGCTACATGGGGATTCAGTTGTCTGAAAAAACGCGTTTATTTCGGGCTGAAAAACACGTTTTGAAAAGTGTACTGTTACTGCCCCATAACTTACATGGGGTTGACCAAACTTGCAGAAACATGTTTATTTCTGCTGAAAAACATGTTTTGACACTTTCAGCACACTGGGGTTAAGATCTGAGTGTGTGGGCTCTTCTGAGCCTTGTTGCTACATGGGGATTCAGTGGTCTGAAAAAACGCGTTTATTTCGGGCTGAAAAACACGTTTTGAAAAGTGTACTGTTACTGCCCCATAACTTACATGGGGTTGACCAAACTTGCAGAGACATGTTTATTTCTGCTGAAAAACATGTTTTGAACCTTTCTGCACACTGGGGTTAAGATCTGAGTGTGTGGGCTCTTCTGAGCCTTGCTGCTACATGGGGATTCAGTTGTCTGAAAAAACGCGTTTATTTCGGGCTGAAAAACACGTTTTGCAGAGTGTACTGTTACTGCCCCATAACTTACATGGGGTTGACCAAACTTGCAGAAACATGTTTATTTCTGCTGAAAAACACGTTTTGACCCTTTCTGCACACTGGGGTTAAGAGCTGAGTGTGTGGGCTCTTCTGAGACTTGCTGCTACATGGGTATTCAGTTGTCTGAAAAAACGCGTTTATTTCGGGCTGAAAAACACGTTTTGAAAAGTGTACTGTTACTGCCCCATAACTTACATGGGGTTGACCAAACTTGCAGAAACATGTTTATTTCTGCTGAAAAACATGTTTTGACACCTTCAGCACACTGGGGTTAAGATCTGAGTGTGTGGGCTCTTCTGAGCCTTGTTGCTACATGGGGATTCAGTTGTCTGAAAAAACGCGTTTATTTCGGGCTGAAAAACACGTTTTGAAAAGTGTACTGTTACTGACCCATAACTTACATGGGGTTGACCAAACTTGCAGAAACATGTTTATTTCTGCTGAAAAACATGTTTTGACACTTTCAGCACACTGGGGTTAAGATCTGAGTGTGTGGGCTCTTCTGAGCCTTGTTGCTACATGGGGATTCAGTTGTCTGAAAAAACACGTTTATTTCGGGCTGAAAAACACGTTTTGAAAAGTGTACTGTTACTGCCCCATAACTTACATGGGGTTGACCAAACTTGCAGAAACATGTTTATTTCTGCTGAAAAACATGTTTTGAACCTTTCTGCACACTGGGGTTAAGATCTGAGTGTGTGGGCTCTTCTGAGCCTTGCTGCTACATGGGGATTCAGTTGTCTGAAAAAACGCGTTTATTTCGGGCTGAAAAACACGTTTTGCTGAGTGTACTGTTACTGCCCCATAACTTACATGGGGTTGACCAAACTTGCAGAAACATGTTTATTTCTGCTGAAAAACACGTTTTGACCCTTTCTGCACACTGGGGTTAAGAGCTGAGTGTGTGGGCTCTTCTGAGCCTTGCTGCTACATGGGGATTCAGTTGTCTGAAAAAACGCGTTTATTTCGGGCTGAAAAACACGTTTTGCAGAGTGTACTGTTACTGCCCCATAACTTACATGGGGTTGACCAAACTTGCAGAAACATGTTTATTTCTGCTGAAAAACACGTTTTGACCCTTTCTGCACACTGGGGTTAAGAGCTGAGTGTGTGGGCTCTTCTGAGACTTGCTGCTACATGGGTATTCAGTTGTATGAAAAAACGCGTTTATTTCGGGCTGAAAAACACGTTTTGAAAAGTGTACTGTTACTGCCCCATAACTTACATGGGGTTGACCAAACTTGCAGAAACATGTTTATTTCTGCTGAAAAACATGTTTTGACACTTTCAGCACACTGGGGTTAAGATCTGAGTGTGTGGGCTCTTCTGAGCCTTGTTGCTACATGGGGATTCAGTTGTCTGAAAAAACGCGTTTATTTCGGGCTGAAAAACACGTTTTGAAAAGTGTACTGTTACTGCCCCATAACTTACATGGGGTTGACCAAACTTGCAGAAACATGTTTATTTCTGCTGAAAAACATGTTTTGACACTTTCAGCACACTGGGGTTAAGATCTGAGTGTGTGGGCTCTTCTGAGCCTTGCTGCTACATGTGTATTCAGTTGTCTGAAAAAACGCGTTTATTTCGGGCTGAAAAACACGTTTTGAAAAGTGTACTGTTACTGCCCCATAACTTACATGGGGTTGACCAAACTTGCAGAAACATGTTTATTTCTGCTGAAAAACAAGTTTTGACACTTTCAGCACACTGGGGTTAAGATCTGAGTGTGTGGGCTCTTCTGAGCCTTGTTGCTGCATGGGGATTCAGTTGTCTGAAAAAACGCGTTTATTTCGGGCTGAAAAACACGTTTTGAAAAGTGTACTGTTACTGCCCCATAACTTACATGGGGTTGACCAAACTTGCAGAAACATGTTTATTTCTGCTGAAAAACATGTTTTGACACTTTCAGCACACTGGGGTTAAGATCTGAGTGTGTGGGCTCTTCTGAGCCTTGTTGCTACATGGGGATTCAGTTGTCTGAAAAAACGCGTTTATTTCGGGCTGAAAAACACGTTTTGAAAAGTGTACTGTTACTGCCCCATAACTTACATGGGGTTGACCAAACTTGCAGAAACATGTTTATTTCTGCTGAAAAACATGTTTTGACACTTTCAGCACACTGGGGTTAAGATCTGAGTGTGTGGGCTCTTCTGAGCCTTGCTGCTACATGGGGATTCAGTTGTCTGAAAAAACGCGTTTATTTCGGGCTGAAAAACACGTTTTGCAGAGTGTACTGTTACTGCCCCATAACTTACATGGGGTTGACCAAACTTGCAGAAACATGTTTATTTCTGCTGAAAAACACGTTTTGACCCTTTCTGCACACTGGGGTTAAGAGCTGAGTGTGTGGGCTCTTCTGAGACTTGCTGCTACATGGGTATTCAGTTGTCTGAAAAAACGCGTTTATTTCGGGCTGAAAAACACGTTTTGAAAAGTGTACTGTTACTGCCCCATAACTTACATGGGGTTGACCAAACTTGCAGAAACATGTTTATTTCTGCTGAAAAACATGTTTTGACACTTTCAGCACACTGGGGTTAAGATCTGAGTGTGTGGGCTCTTCTGAGCCTTGCTGCTACATGGGGATTCAGTTGTCTGAAAAAACGCGTTTATTTCGGGCTGAAAAACACGTTTTGAAAAGTGTACTGTTACTGCCCCATAACTTACATGGGGTTGACCAAACTTGCAGAAACATGTTTATTTCTGCTGAAAAACATGTTTTGACACTTTCAGCACACTGGGGTTAAGATCTGAGTGTGTGGGCTCTTCTGAGCCTTGCTGCTACATGGGGATTCAGTTGTCTGAAAAAACGCGTTTATTTCGGGCTGAAAAACACGTTTTGAAAAGTGTACTGTTACTGCCCCATAACTTACATGGGGTTGACCAAACTTGCAGAAACATGTTTATTTCTGCTGAAAAACATGTTTTGACACTTTCAGCACACTGGGGTTAAGATCTGAGTGTGTGGGCTCTTCTGAGCCTTGTTGCTACATGGGGATTCAGTTGTCTGAAAAAACGCGTTTATTTCGGGCTGAAAAACACGTTTTGAAAAGTGTACTGTTACTGCCCCATAACTTACATGGGGTTGACCAAACTTGCAGAAACATGTTTATTTCTGCTGAAAAACATGTTTTGACACCTTCAGCACACTGGGGTTAAGATCTGAGTGTGTAGGCTCTTCTGAGCCTTGTTGCTACATGGGGATTCAGTTGTCTGAAAAAACGCGTTTATTTCGGGCTGAAAAACACGTTTTGAAAAGTATACTGTTACTGCCCCATAACTTACATGGGGTTGACCAAACTTGCAGAAACATGTTTATTTCTGCTGAAAAACATGTTTTGACACTTTCAGCACACTGGGGTTAAGATCTGAGTGTGTGGGCTCTTCTGAGCCTTGTTGCTACATGGGGATTCAGTTGTCTGAAAAAACACGTTTATTTCGGGCTGAAAAACACGTTTTGAAAAGTGTACTGTTACTGCCCCATAACTTACATGGGGTTGACCAAACTTGCAGAAACATGTTTATTTCTGCTGAAAAACATGTTTTGAACCTTTCTGCACACTGGGGTTAAGATCTGAGTGTGTGGGCTCTTCTGAGCCTTGCTGCTACATGGGGATTCAGTTGTCTGAAAAAACGCGTTTATTTCGGGCTGAAAAACACGTTTTGCAGAGTGTACTGTTACTGCCCCATAACTTACATGGGGTTGACCAAACTTGCAGAAACATGTTTATTTCTGCTGAAAAACACGTTTTGACCCTTTCTGCACACTGGGGTTAAGAGCTGAGTGTGTGGGCTCTTCTGAGCCTTGCTGCTACATGGGGATTCAGTTGTCTGAAAAAACGCGTTTATTTCGGGCTGAAAAACACGTTTTGCAGAGTGTACTGTTACTGCCCCATAACTTACATGGGGTTGACCAAACTTGCAGAAACATGTTTATTTCTGCTGAAAAACACGTTTTGACCCTTTCTGCACACTGGGGTTAAGAGCTGAGTGTGTGGGCTCTTCTGAGACTTGCTGCTACATGGGTATTCAGTTGTCTGAAAAAACGCGTTTATTTCGGGCTGAAAAACACGTTTTGAAAAGTGTACTGTTACTGCCCCATAACTTACATGGGGTTGACCAAACTTGCAGAAACATGTTTATTTCTGCTGAAAAACATGTTTTGACACTTTCAGCACACTGGGGTTAAGATCTGAGTGTGTGGGCTCTTCTGAGCCTTGTTGCTACATGGGGATTCAGTTGTCTGAAAAAAACGCGTTTATTTCGGGCTGAAAAACACGTTTTGAAAAGTGTACTGTTACTGCCCCATAACTTACATGGGGTTGACCAAACTTGCAGAAACATGTTTATTTCTGCTGAAAAACATGTTTTGACACTTTCAGCACACTGGGGTTAAGATCTGAGTGTGTGGGCTCTTCTGAGCCTTGTTGCTACATGGGGATTCAGTTGTCTGAAAAAACGCGTTTATTTCGGTCTGAAAAACACGTTTTGAAAAGTGTACTGTTACTGCCCCATAACTTACATGGGGTTGACCAAACTTGCAGAAACATGTTTATTTCTGCTGAAAAACATGTTTTGACACTTTCAGCACACTGGGGTTAAGATCTGAGTGTGTGGGCTCTTCTGAGCCTTGCTGCTACATGGGTATTCAGTTGTCTGAAAAAACGCGTTTATTTCGGGCTGAAAAACACGTTTTGAAAAGTGTACTGTTACTGCCCCATAACTTACATGGGGTTGACCAAACTTGCAGAAACATGTTTATTTCTGCTGAAAAACAAGTTTTGACACTTTCAGCACACTGGGGTTAAGATCTGAGTGTGTGGGCTCTTCTGAGCCTTGTTGCTGCATGGGGATTCAGTTGTCTGAAAAAACGCGTTTATTTCGGGCTGAAAAACACGTTTTGAAAAGTGTACTGTTACTGCCCCATAACTTACATGGGGTTGACCAAACTTGCAGAAACATGTTTATTTCTGCTGAAAAACATGTTTTGACACTTTCAGCACACTGGGGTTAAGATCTGAGTGTGTGGGCTCTTCTGAGCCTTGCTGCTACATGGGGATTCAGTTGTCTGAAAAAACGCGTTTATTTCGGGCTGAAAAACACGTTTTGAAAAGTGTACTGTTACTGCCCCATAACTTACATGGGGTTGACCAAACTTGCAGAAACATGTTTATTTCTGCTGAAAAACATGTTTTGACACTTTCAGCACACTGGGGTTAAGATCTGAGTGTGTGGGCTCTTCTGAGCCTTGCTGCTACATGGGTATTCAGTTGTCTGAAAAAACGCGTTTATTTCGGGCTGAAAAACACGTTTTGCAGAGTGTACTGTTACTGCCCCATAACTTACATGGGGTTGACCAAACTTGCAGAAACATGTTTATTTCTGCTGAAAAACATGTTTTGACACTTTCAGCACACTGGGGTTAAGATCTGAGTGTGTGGGCTCTTCTGAGCCTTGTTGCTACATGGGGATTCAGTTGTCTGAAAAAACGCGTTTATTTCGGGCTGAAAAACACGTTTTGAAAAGTGTACTGTTACTGCCCCATAACTTACATGGGGTTGACCAAACTTGCAGAAACATGTTTATTTCTGCTGAAAAACATGTTTTGAACCTTTCTGCACACTGGGGTTAAGATCTGAGTGTGTGGGCTCTTCTGAGCCTTGCTGCTACATGGGGTTCAGTTGTCTGAAAAAACGCGTTTATTTCGGGCTGAAAAACACGTTTTGCAGAGTGTACTGTTACTGCCCCATAACTTACATGGGGTTGACCAAACTTGCAGAAACATGTTTATTTCTGCTGAAAAACACGTTTTGACCCTTTCTGCACACTGGGGTTAAGAGCTGAGTGTGTCGGCTCTTCTGAGCCTTGCTGCTACATGGGGATTCAGATGTCTGAAAAAACGCGTTTATTTCGGGCTGAAAAACACGTTTTGCAGAGTGTACTGTTACTGCCCCATAACTTACATGGGGTTGACCAAACTTGCAGAAACATGTTTATTTCTGCTGAAAAACACGTTTTGACCCTTTCTGCACACTGGGGTTAAGAGCTGAGTGTGTGGGCTCTTCTGAGACTTGCTGCTACATGGGTATTCAGTTGTCTGAAAAAACGCGTTTATTTCGGGCTGAAAAACACGTTTTGAAAAGTGTACTGTTACTGCCCCATAACTTACATGGGGTTGACCAAACTTGCAGAAACATGTTTATTTCTGCTGAAAAACATGTTTTGACACTTTCAGCACACTGGGGTTAAGATCTGAGTGTGTGGGCTCTTCTGAGCCTTGTTGCTACATGGGGATTCAGTTGTCTGAAAAAACGCGTTTATTTCGGGCTGAAAAACACGTTTTGAAAAGTGTACTGTTACTGCCCCATAACTTACATGGGGTTGACCAAACTTGCAGAAACATGTTTATTTCTGCTGAAAAACATGTTTTGACACTTTCAGCACACTGGGGTTAAGATCTGAGTGTGTGGGCTCATCTGAGCCTTGTTGCTACATGGGGATTCAGTTGTCTGAAAAAACGCGTTTATTTCGGGCTGAAAAACACGTTTTGAAAAGTGTACTGTTACTGCCCCATAACTTACATGGGGTTGACCAAACTTGCAGAAACATGTTTATTTCTGCTGAAAAACATGTTTTGACACTTTCAGCACACTGGGGTTAAGATCTGAGTGTGTGGGCTCTTCTGAGCCTTGTTGCTACATGGGGATTCAGTTGTCTGAAAAAACGCGTTTATTTCGGGCTGAAAAACACGTTTTGAAAAGTGTACTGTTACTGCCCCATAACTTACATGGGGTTGACCAAACTTGCAGAAACATGTTTATTTCTGCTGAAAAACATGTTTTGAACCTTTCTGCACACTGGGGTTAAGATCTGAGTGTGTGGGCTCTTCTGAGCCTTGCTGCTACATGGGGATTCAGTTGTCTGAAAAAACGCGTTTATTTCGGGCTGAAAAACACGTTTTGAAAAGTGTACTGTTACTGCCCCATAACTTACATGGGGTTGACCAAACTTGCAGAAACATGTTTATTTCTGCTGAAAAACAAGTTTTGACCCTTTCTGCACACTGGGGTTAAGATCTGAGTGTGTGGGCTCTTCTGAGCCTTGTTGCTACATGGGGATTCAGTTGTCTGAAAAAACGCGTTTATTTCGGGCTGAAAAACACGTTTTGAAAAGTGTACTGTTACTGCCCCATAACTTACATGGGGTTGACCAAACTTGCAGAAACATGTTTATTTCTGCTGAAAAACATGTTTTGACACTTTCAGCACACTGGGGTTAAGATCTGAGTGTGTGGGCTCTTCTGAGCCTTGCTGCTACATGGGTATTCAGTTGTCTGAAAAAACGCGTTTATTTCGGGCTGAAAAACACGTTTTGAAAAGTGTACTGTTACTGCCCCATAACTTACATGGGGTTGACCAAACTTGCAGAAACATGTTTATTTCTGCTGAAAAACAAGTTTTGACACTTTCAGCACACTGGGGTTAAGATCTGAGTGTGTGGGCTCTTCTGAGCCTTGTTGCTGCATGGGGATTCAGTTGTCTGAAAAAACGCGTTTATTTCGGGCTGAAAAACACGTTTTGAAAAGTGTACTGTTACTGCCCCATAACTTACATGGGGTTGACCAAACTTGCAGAAACATGTTTATTTCTGCTGAAAAACATGTTTTGACACTTTCAGCACACTGGGGTTAAGATCTGAGTGTGTGGGCTCTTCTGAGCCTTGTTGCTACATGGGGATTCAGTTGTCTGAAAAAACGCGTTTATTTCGGGCTGAAAAACACGTTTTGAAAAGTGTACTGTTACTGCCCCATAACTTACATGGGGTTGACCAAACTTGCAGAAACATGTTTATTTCTGCTGAAAAACATGTTTTGACACTTTCAGCACACTGGGGTTAAGATCTGAGTGTGTGGGCTCTTCTGAGCCTTGCTGCTACATGGGGATTCAGTTGTCTGAAAAAACGCGTTTATTTCGGGCTGAAAAACACGTTTTGAAAAGTGTACTGTTACTGCCCCATAACTTACATGGGGTTGACCAAACTTGCAGAAACATGTTTATTTCTGCTGAAAAACATGTTTTGACACTTTCAGCACACTGGGGTTAAGATCTGAGTGTGTGGGCTCTTCTGAGCCTTGCTGCTACATGGGTATTCAGTTGTCTGAAAAAACGCGTTTATTTCGGGCTGAAAAACACGTTTTGCAGAGTGTACTGTTACTGCCCCATAACTTACATGGGGTTGACCAAACTTGCAGAAACATGTTTATTTCTGCTGAAAAACACGTTTTGACCCTTTCTGCACACTGGGGTTAAGATCTGAGTGTGTGGGCTCGTCTGAGCCTTGCTGCTACATGGGGATTCAGTTGTCTGAAAAAACGCGTTTATTTCGGGCTGAAAAACACGTTTTGAAAAGTGTACTGTTACTGCCCCATAACTTACATGGGGTTGACCAAACTTGCAGAAACATGTTTATTTCTGCTGAAAAACATGTTTTGACACTTTCAGCACACTGGGGTTAAGATCTGAGTGTGTGGGCTCTTCTGAGCCTTGTTGCTACATGGGGATTCAGTTGTCTGAAAAAACGCGTTTATTTCGGGCTGAAAAACACGTTTTGAAAAGTGTACTGTTACTGCCCCATAACTTACATGGGGTTGACCAAACTTGCAGAGACATGTTTATTTCTGCTGAAAAACATGTTTTGAACCTTTCTGCACACTGGGGTTAAGATCTGAGTGTGTGGGCTCTTCTGAGCCTTGCTGCTACATGGGGATTCAGTTGTCTGAAAAAACGCGTTTATTTCGGGCTGAAAAACACGTTTTGCAGAGTGTACTGTTACTGCCCCATAACTTACATGGGGTTGACCAAACTTGCAGAAACATGTTTATTTCTGCTGAAAAACACGTTTTGACCCTTTCTGCACACTGGGGTTAAGATCTGAGTGTGTGGGCTCGTCTGAGCCTTGCTGCTACATGGGGATTCAGTTGTCTGAAAAAACGCGTTTATTTCGGGCTGAAAAACACGTTTTGAAAAGTGTACTGTTACTGCCCCATAACTTACATGGGGTTGACCAAACTTGCAGAAACATGTTTATTTCTGCTGAAAAACATGTTTTGACACTTTCAGCACACTGGGGTTAAGATCTGAGTGTGTGGGCTCTTCTGAGCCTTGTTGCTACATGGGGATTCAGTTGTCTGAAAAAACGCGTTTATTTCGGGCTGAAAAACACGTTTTGAAAAGTGTACTGTTACTGCCCCATAACTTACATGGGGTTGACCAAACTTGCAGAGACATGTTTATTTCTGCTGAAAAACATGTTTTGAACCTTTCTGCACACTGGGGTTAAGATCTGAGTGTGTGGGCTCTTCTGAGCCTTGCTGCTACATGGGGATTCAGTTGTCTGAAAAAACGCGTTTATTTCGGGCTGAAAAACACGTTTTGCAGAGTGTACTGTTACTGCCCCATAACTTACATGGGGTTGACCAAACTTGCAGAAACATGTTTATTTCTGCTGAAAAACACGTTTTGACCCTTTCTGCACACTGGGGTTAAGAGCTGAGTGTGTGGGCTCTTCTGAGACTTGCTGCTACATGGGTATTCAGTTGTCTGAAAAAACGCGTTTATTTCGGGCTGAAAAACACGTTTTGAAAAGTGTACTGTTACTGCCCCATAACTTACATGGGGTTGACCAAACTTGCAGAAACATGTTTATTTCTGCTGAAAAACATGTTTTGACACCTTCAGCACACTGGGGTTAAGATCTGAGTGTGTGGGCTCTTCTGAGCCTTGTTGCTACATGGGGATTCAGTTGTCTGAAAAAACGCGTTTATTTCGGGCTGAAAAACACGTTTTGAAAAGTGTACTGTTACTGACCCATAACTTACATGGGGTTGACCAAACTTGCAGAAACATGTTTATTTCTGCTGAAAAACATGTTTTGACACTTTCAGCACACTGGGGTTAAGATCTGAGTGTGTGGGCTCTTCTGAGCCTTGTTGCTACATGGGGATTCAGTTGTCTGAAAAAACACGTTTATTTCGGGCTGAAAAACACGTTTTGAAAAGTGTACTGTTACTGCCCCATAACTTACATGGGGTTGACCAAACTTGCAGAAACATGTTTATTTCTGCTGAAAAACATGTTTTGAACCTTTCTGCACACTGGGGTTAAGATCTGAGTGTGTGGGCTCTTCTGAGCCTTGCTGCTACATGGGGATTCAGTTGTCTGAAAAAACGCGTTTATTTCGGGCTGAAAAACACGTTTTGCTGAGTGTACTGTTACTGCCCCATAACTTACATGGGGTTGACCAAACTTGCAGAAACATGTTTATTTCTGCTGAAAAACACGTTTTGACCCTTTCTGCACACTGGGGTTAAGAGCTGAGTGTGTGGGCTCTTCTGAGCCTTGCTGCTACATGGGGATTCAGTTGTCTGAAAAAACGCGTTTATTTCGGGCTGAAAAACACGTTTTGCAGAGTGTACTGTTACTGCCCCATAACTTACATGTGGTTGACCAAACTTGCAGAAACATGTTTATTTCTGCTGAAAAACACGTTTTGACCCTTTCTGCACACTGGGGTTAAGAGCTGAGTGTGTGGGCTCTTCTGAGACTTGCTGCTACATGGGTATTCAGTTGTCTGAAAAAACGCGTTTATTTCGGGCTGAAAAACACGTTTTGAAAAGTGTACTGTTACTGCCCCATAACTTACATGGGGTTGACCAAACTTGCAGAAACATGTTTATTTCTGCTGAAAAACATGTTTTGACACTTTCAGCACACTGGGGTTAAGATCTGAGTGTGTGGGCTCTTCTGAGCCTTGTTGCTACATGGGGATTCAGTTGTCTGAAAAAACGCGTTTATTTCGGGCTGAAAAACACGTTTTGAAAAGTGTACTGTTACTGCCCCATAACTTACATGGGGTTGACCAAACTTGCAGAAACATGTTTATTTCTGCTGAAAAACATGTTTTGACACTTTCAGCACACTGGGGTTAAGATCTGAGTGTGTGGGCTCTTCTGAGCCTTGTTGCTACATGGGGATTCAGTTGTCTGAAAAAACGCGTTTATTTCGGGCTGAAAAACACGTTTTGAAAAGTGTACTGTTACTGCCCCATAACTTACATGGGGTTGACCAAACTTGCAGAAACATGTTTATTTCTGCTGAAAAACATGTTTTGAACCTTTCTGCACACTGGGGTTAAGATCTGAGTGTGTGGGCTCTTCTGAGCCTTGCTGCTACATGGGGATTCAGTTGTCTGAAAAAACGCGTTTATTTCGGGCTGAAAAACACGTTTTGCTGAGTGTACTGTTACTGCCCCATAACTTACATGGGGTTGACCAAACTTGCAGAAACATGTTTATTTCTGCTGAAAAACACGTTTTGACCCTTTCTGCACACTGGGGTTAAGAGCTGAGTGTGTGGGCTCTTCTGAGCCTTGCTGCTACATGGGGATTCAGTTGTCTGAAAAAACGCGTTTATTTCGGGCTGAAAAACACGTTTTGCAGAGTGTACTGTTACTGCCCCATAACTTACATGGGGTTGACCAAACTTGCAGAAACATGTTTATTTCTGCTGAAAAACACGTTTTGACCCTTTCTGCACACTGGGGTTAAGAGCTGAGTGTGTGGGCTCTTCTGAGACTTGCTGCTACATGGGTATTCAGTTGTCTGAAAAAACGCGTTTATTTCGGGCTGAAAAACACGTTTTGAAAAGTGTACTGTTACTGCCCCATAACTTACATGGGGTTGACCAAACTTGCAGAAACGTTTATTTCTGCTGAAAAACATGTTTTGACACTTTCAGCACACTGGGGTTAAGATCTGAGTGTGTGGGCTCTTCTGAGCCTTGTTGCTACATGGGGATTCAGTTGTCTGAAAAAACGTGTTTATTTCGGGCTGAAAAACACGTTTTGAAAAGTGTACTGTTACTGCCCCATAACTTACATGGGGTTGACCAAACTTGCAGAAACATGTTTATTTCTGCTGAAAAACATGTTTTGACACTTTCAGCACACTGGGGTTAAGATCTGAGTGTGTGGGCTCTTCTGAGCCTTGTTGCTACATGGGGATTCAGTTGTCTGAAAAAACGCGTTTATTTCGGGCTGAAAAACACGTTTTGAAAAGTGTACTGTTACTGCCCCATAACTTACATGGGGTTGACCAAACTTGCAGAAACATGTTTATTTCTGCTGAAAAACATGTTTTGACACTTTCAGCACACTGGGGTTAAGATCTGAGTGTGTGGGCTCTTCTGAGTCTTGTTGCTACATGGGGATTCAGTTGTCTGAAAAAACGCGTTTATTTCGGGCTGAAAAACACGTTTTGAAAAGTGTACTGTTACTGCCCCATAACTTACATGGGGTTGACCAAACTTGCAGAAACATGTTTATTTCTGCTGAAAAACATGTTTTGAACCTTTCTGCACACTGGGGTTAAGATCTGAGTGTGTGGGCTCTTCTGAGCCTTGCTGCTACATGGGGATTCAGTTGTCTGAAAAAACGCGTTTATTTCGGGCTGAAAAACACGTTTTGAAAAGTGTACTGTTACTGCCCCATAACTTACATGGGGTTGACCAAACTTGCAGAAACATGTTTATTTCTGCTGAAAAACAAGTTTTGACCCTTTCTGCACACTGGGGTTAAGATCTGAGTGTGTGGGCTCTTCTGAGCCTTGTTGCTACATGGGGATTCAGTTGTCTGAAAAAACGCGTTTATTTCGGGCTGAAAAACACGTTTTGAAAAGTGTACTGTTACTGCCCCATAACTTACATGGGGTTGACCAAACTTGCAGAAACATGTTTATTTCTGCTGAAAAACATGTTTTGAACCTTTCTGCACACTGGGGTTAAGATCTGAGTGTGTGGGCTCTTCTGAGCCTTGCTGCTACATGGGGATTCAGTTGTCTGAAAAAACGCGTTTATTTCGGGCTGAAAAACACGTTTTGCAGAGTGTACTGTTACTGCCCCATAACTTACATGGGGTTGACCAAACTTGCAGAAACATGTTTATTTCTGCTGAAAAACACGTTTTGACCCTTTCTGCACACTGGGGTTAAGAGCTGAGTGTGTGGGCTCTTCTGAGACTTGCTGCTACATGGGTATTCAGTTGTCTGAAAAAACGCGTTTATTTCGGGCTGAAAAACACGTTTTGAAAAGTGTACTGTTACTGCCCCATAACTTACATGGGGTTGACCAAACTTGCAGAAACATGTTTATTTCTGCTGAAAAACATGTTTTGACACTTTCAGCACACTGGGGTTAAGATCTGAGTGTGTGGGCTCTTCTGAGCCTTGTTGCTACATGGGGATTCAGTTGTCTGAAAAAACGCGTTTATTTCGGGCTGAAAAACACGTTTTGAAAAGTGTACTGTTACTGCCCCATAACTTACATGGGGTTGACCAAACTTGCAGAAACATGTTTATTTCTATTGAAAAACATGTTTTGACACTTTCAGCACACTGGGGTTAAGATCTGAGTGTGTGGGCTCTTCTGAGCCTTGTTGCTACATGGGGATTCAGTTGTCTGAAAAAACGCGTTTATTTCGGGCTGAAAAACACGTTTTGAAAAGTGTACTGTTACTGCCCCATAACTTACATGGGGTTGACCAAACTTGCAGAAACATGTTTATTTCTGCTGAAAAACATGTTTTGAACCTTTCTGCACACTGGGGTTAAGAGCTGAGTGTGTGGGCTCTTCTGAGACTTGCTGCTACATGGGTATTCAGTTGTCTGAAAAAACGCGTTTATTTCGGGCTGAAAAACACGTTTTGAAAAGTGTACTGTTACTGCCCCATAACTTACATGGGGTTGACCAAACTTGCAGAAACATGTTTATTTCTGCTGAAAAACATGTTTTGACACTTTCAGCACACTGGGGTTAAGATCTGAGTGTGTGGGCTCTTCTGAGCCTTGTTGCTACATGGGGATTCAGTTGTCTGAAAAAACGCGTTTATTTCGGGCTGAAAAACACGTTTTGAAAAGTGTACTGTTACTGCCCCATAACTTACATGGGGTTGACCAAACTTGCAGAAACATGTTTATTTCTGCTGAAAAACATGTTTTGACACTTTCAGCACACTGGGGTTAAGATCTGAGTGTGTGGGCTCTTCTGAGCCTTGCTGCTACATGGGTATTCAGTTGTCTGAAAAAACGCGTTTATTTCGGGCTGAAAAACACGTTTTGAAAAGTGTACTGTTACTGACCCATAACTTACATGGGGTTGACCAAACTTGCAGAAACATGTTTATTTCTGCTGAAAAACAAGTTTTGACACTTTCAGCACACTGGGGTTAAGATCTGAGTGTGTGGGCTCTTCTGAGCCTTGTTGCTGCATGGGGATTCAGTTGTCTGAAAAAACGCGTTTATTTCGGGCTGAAAAACACGTTTTGAAAAGTGTACTGTTACTGCCCCATAACTTACATGGGGTTGACCAAACTTGCAGAAACATGTTTATTTCTGCTGAAAAACATGTTTTGACACTTTCAGCACACTGGGGTTAAGATCTGAGTGTGTGGGCTCTTCTGAGCCTTGTTGCTACATGGGGATTCAGTTGTCTGAAAAAACGCGTTTATTTCGGGCTGAAAAACACGTTTTGAAAAGTGTACTGTTACTGCCCCATAACTTACATGGGGTTGACCAAACTTGCAGAAACATGTTTATTTCTGCTGAAAAACATGTTTTGACACTTTCAGCACACTGGGGTTAAGATCTGAGTGTGTGGGCTCTTCTGAGCCTTGCTGCTACATGGGGATTCAGTTGTCTGAAAAAACGCGTTTATTTCGGGCTGAAAAACACGTTTTGAAAAGTGTACTGTTACTGCCCCATAACTTACATGGGGTTGACCAAACTTGCAGAAACATGTTTATTTCTGCTGAAAAAACATGTTTTGACACTTTCAGCACACTGGGGTTAAGATCTGAGTGTGTGGGCTCTTCTGAGCCTTGCTGCTACATGGGTATTCAGTTGTCTGAAAAAACGCGTTTATTTCGGGCTGAAAAACACGTTTTGCAGAGTGTACTGTTACTGCCCCATAACTTACATGGGGTTGACCAAACTTGCAGAAACATGTTTATTTCTGCTGAAAAACATGTTTTGACACTTTCAGCACACTGGGGTTAAGATCTGAGTGTGTGGGCTCTTCTGAGCCTTGTTGCTACATGGGGATTCAGTTGTCTGAAAAAACGCGTTTATTTCGGGCTGAAAAACACGTTTTGAAAAGTGTACTGTTACTGCCCCATAACTTACATGGGGTTGACCAAACTTGCAGAAACATGTTTATTTCTGCTGAAAAACATGTTTTGACACTTTCAGCACACTGGGGTTAAGATCTGAGTGTGTGGGCTCTTCTGAGCCTTGCTGCTACATGGGGATTCAGTTGTCTGAAAAAACGCGTTTATTTCGGGCTGAAAAACACGTTTTGCAGAGTGTACTGTTACTGCCCCATAACTTACATGGGGTTGACCAAACTTGCAGAAACATGTTTATTTCTGCTGAAAAACATGTTTTGACACTTTCAGCACACTGGGGTTAAGATCTGAGTGTGTGGGCTCTTCTGAGCCTTGTTGCTACATGGGGATTCAGTTGTCTGAAAAAACGCGTTTATTTCGGGCTGAAAAACACGTTTTGAAAAGTGTACTGTTACTGCCCCATAACTTACATGGGGTTGACCAAACTTGCAGAGACATGTTTATTTCTGCTGAAAAACATGTTTTGAACCTTTCTGCACACTGGGGTTAAGATCTGAGTGTGTGGGCTCTTCTGAGCCTTGCTGCTACATGGGGATTCAGTTGTCTGAAAAAACGCGTTTATTTCGGGCTGAAAAACACGTTTTGCAGAGTGTACTGTTACTGCCCCATAACTTACATGGGGTTGACCAAACTTGCAGAAACATGTTTATTTCTGCTGAAAAACACGTTTTGACCCTTTCTGCACACTGGGGTTAAGAGCTGAGTGTGTGGGCTCTTCTGAGACTTGCTGCTACATGGGTATTCAGTTGTCTGAAAAAACGCGTTTATTTCGGGCTGAAAAACACGTTTTGAAAAGTGTACTGTTACTGCCCCATAACTTACATGGGGTTGACCAAACTTGCAGAAACATGTTTATTTCTGCTGAAAAACATGTTTTGACACTTTCAGCACACTGGGGTTAAGATCTGAGTGTGTGGGCTCTTCTGAGCCTTGCTGCTACATGGGTATTCAGTTGTCTGAAAAACGCGTTTATTTCGGGCTGAAAAACACGTTTTGAAAAGTGTACTGTTACTGCCCCATAACTTACATGGGGTTGACCAAACTTGCAGAAACATGTTTATTTCTGCTGAAAAACAAGTTTTGACACTTTCAGCACACTGGGGTTAAGATCTGAGTGTGTGGGCTCTTCTGAGCCTTGTTGCTGCATGGGGATTCAGTTGTCTGAAAAAACGCGTTTATTTCGGGCTGAAAAACACGTTTTGAAAAGTGTACTGTTACTGCCCCATAACTTACATGGGGTTGACCAAACTTGCAGAAACATGTTTATTTCTGCTGAAAAACATGTTTTGACACTGTCAGCACACTGGGGTTAAGATCTGAGTGTGTGGGCTCTTCTGAGCCTTGTTGCTACATGGGGATTCAGTTGTCTGAAAAAACGCGTTTATTTCGGGCTGAAAAACACGTTTTGAAAAGTGTACTGTTACTGCCCCATAACTTACATGGGGTTGACCAAACTTGCAGAAACATGTTTATTTCTGCTGAAAAACAAGTTTTGACACTTTCAGCACACTGGGGTTAAGATCTGAGTGTGTGGGCTCTTCTGAGCCTTGTTGCTGCATGGGGATTCAGTTGTCTGAAAAAACGCGTTTATTTCGGGCTGAAAAACACGTTTTGAAAAGTGTACTGTTACTGCCCCATAACTTACATGGGGTTGACCAAACTTGCAGAAACAGGTTTATTTCTGCTGAAAAACAAGTTTTGACCCTTTCTGCACACTGGGGTTAAGATCTGAGTGTGTGGGCTCTTCTGAGCCTTGTTGCTACATGGGGATTCAGTTGTCTGAAAAAACGCGTTTATTTCGGGCTGAAAAACACGTTTTGAAAAGTGTACTGTTACTGCCCCATAACTTACATGGGGTTGACCAAACTTGCAGAAACATGTTTATTTCTGCTGAAAAACATGTTTTGACACTTTCAGCACACTGGGGTTAAGATCTGAGTGTGTGGGCTCTTCTGAGCCTTGCTGCTACATGGGTATTCAGTTGTCTGAAAAAACGCGTTTATTTCGGGCTGAAAAACACGTTTTGAAAAGTGTACTGTTACTGCCCCATAACTTACACGGGGTTGACCAAACTTGCAGAAACATGTTTATTTCTGCTGAAAAACAAGTTTTGACACTTTCAGCACACTGGGGTTAAGATCTGAGTGTGTGGGCTCTTCTGAGCCTTGTTGCTGCATGGGGATTCAGTTGTCTGAAAAAACGCGTTTATTTCGGGCTGAAAAACACGTTTTGAAAAGTGTACTGTTACTGCCCCATAACTTACATGGGGTTGACCAAACTTGCAGAAACATGTTTATTTCTGCTGAAAAACATGTTTTGACACTTTCAGCACACTGGGGTTAAGATCTGAGTGTGTGGGCTCTTCTGAGCCTTGTTGCTACATGGGGATTCAGTTGTCTGAAAAAACGCGTTTATTTCGTGCTGAAAAACACGTTTTGAAAAGTGTACTGTTACTGCCCCATAACTTACATGGGGTTGACCAAACTTGCAGAAACATGTTTATTTCTGCTGAAAAACATGTTTTGACACTTTCAGCACACTGGGGTTAAGATCTGAGTGTGTGGGCTCTTCTGAGCCTTGCTGCTACATGGGGATTCAGTTGTCTGAAAAAACGCGTTTATTTCGGGCTGAAAAACACGTTTTGAAAAGTGTACTGTTACTGCCCCATAACTTACATGGGGTTGACCAAACTTGCAGAAACATGTTTATTTCTGCTGAAAAACATGTTTTGACACTTTCAGCACACTGGGGTTAAGATCTGAGTGTGTGGGCTCTTCTGAGCCTTGTTGCTACATGGGGATTCAGTTGTCTGAAAAAACGCGTTTATTTCGGGCTGAAAAACACGTTTTGAAAAGTGTACTGTTACTGCCCCATAACTTACATGGGGTTGACCAAACTTGCAGAAACATGTTTATTTCTGCTGAAAAACATGTTTTGACACTTTCAGCACACTGGGGTTAAGATCTGAGTGTGTGGGCTCTTCTGAGCCTTGCTGCTACATGGGGATTCAGTTGTCTGAAAAAACGCGTTTATTTCGGGCTGAAAAACACGTTTTGAAAAGTGTACTGTTACTGCCCCATAACTTACATGGGGTTGACCAAACTTGCAGAAACATGTTTATTTCTGCTGAAAAACATGTTTTGACACTTTCAGCACACTGGGGTTAAGATCTGAGTGTGTGGGCTCTTCTGAGCCTTGCTGCTACATGGGTATTCAGTTGTCTGAAAAAACGCGTTTATTTCGGGCTGAAAAACACGTTTTGCAGAGTGTACTGTTACTGCCCCATAACTTACATGGGGTTGACCAAACTTGCAGAAACATGTTTATTTCTGCTGAAAAACATGTTTTGACACTTTCAGCACACTGGGGTTAAGATCTGAGTGTGTGGGCTCTTCTGAGCCTTGCTGCTACATGGGGATTCAGTTGTCTGAAAAAACGCGTTTATTTCGGGCTGAAAAACACGTTTTGCAGAGTGTACTGTTACTGCCCCATAACTTACATGGGGTTGACCAAACTTGCAGAAACATGTTTATTTCTGCTGAAAAACACGTTTTGACCCTTTCTGCACACTGGGGTTAAGATCTGAGTGTGTGGGCTCGTCTGAGCCTTGCTGCTACATGGGGATTCAGTTGTCTGAAAAAACGCGTTTATTTCGGGCTGAAAAACACGTTTTGCAGAGTGTACTGTTACTGCCCCATAACTTACATGGGGTTGACCAAACTTGCAGAAACATGTTTATTTCTGCTGAAAAACACGTTTTGACCCTTTCTGCACACTGGGGTTAAGAGCTGAGTGTGTGGGCTCTTCTGAGACTTGCTGCTACATGGGTATTCAGTTGTCTGAAAAAACGCGTTTATTTCGGGCTGAAAAACACGTTTTGAAAAGTGTACTGTTACTGCCCCATAACTTACATGGGGTTGACCAAACTTGCAGAAACGTTTATTTCTGCTGAAAAACATGTTTTGACACTTTCAGCACACTGGGGTTAAGATCTGAGTGTGTGGGCTCTTCTGAGCCTTGTTGCTACATGGGGATTCAGTTGTCTGAAAAAACGTGTTTATTTCGGGCTGAAAAACACGTTTTGAAAAGTGTACTGTTACTGCCCCATAACTTACATGGGGTTGACCAAACTTGCAGAAACATGTTTATTTCTGCTGAAAAACATGTTTTGACACTTTCAGCACACTGGGGTTAAGATCTGAGTGTGTGGGCTCTTCTGAGCCTTGTTGCTACATGGGGATTCAGTTGTCTGAAAAAACGCGTTTATTTCGGGCTGAAAAACACGTTTTGAAAAGTGTACTGTTACTGCCCCATAACTTACATGGGGTTGACCAAACTTGCAGAAACATGTTTATTTCTGCTGAAAAACATGTTTTGACACTTTCAGCACACTGGGGTTAAGATCTGAGTGTGTGGGCTCTTCTGAGTCTTGTTGCTACATGGGGATTCAGTTGTCTGAAAAAACGCGTTTATTTCGGGCTGAAAAACACGTTTTGAAAAGTGTACTGTTACTGCCCCATAACTTACATGGGGTTGACCAAACTTGCAGAAACATGTTTATTTCTGCTGAAAAACATGTTTTGAACCTTTCTGCACACTGGGGTTAAGATCTGAGTGTGTGGGCTCTTCTGAGCCTTGCTGCTACATGGGGATTCAGTTGTCTGAAAAAACGCGTTTATTTCGGGCTGAAAAACACGTTTTGAAAAGTGTACTGTTACTGCCCCATAACTTACATGGGGTTGACCAAACTTGCAGAAACATGTTTATTTCTGCTGAAAAACAAGTTTTGACCCTTTCTGCACACTGGGGTTAAGATCTGAGTGTGTGGGCTCTTCTGAGCCTTGTTGCTACATGGGGATTCAGTTGTCTGAAAAAACGCGTTTATTTCGGGCTGAAAAACACGTTTTGAAAAGTGTACTGTTACTGCCCCATAACTTACATGGGGTTGACCAAACTTGCAGAAACATGTTTATTTCTGCTGAAAAACATGTTTTGAACCTTTCTGCACACTGGGGTTAAGATCTGAGTGTGTGGGCTCTTCTGAGCCTTGCTGCTACATGGGGATTCAGTTGTCTGAAAAAACGCGTTTATTTCGGGCTGAAAAACACGTTTTGCAGAGTGTACTGTTACTGCCCCATAACTTACATGGGGTTGACCAAACTTGCAGAAACATGTTTATTTCTGCTGAAAAACACGTTTTGACCCTTTCTGCACACTGGGGTTAAGAGCTGAGTGTGTGGGCTCTTCTGAGACTTGCTGCTACATGGGTATTCAGTTGTCTGAAAAAACGCGTTTATTTCGGGCTGAAAAACACGTTTTGAAAAGTGTACTGTTACTGCCCCATAACTTACATGGGGTTGACCAAACTTGCAGAAACATGTTTATTTCTGCTGAAAAACATGTTTTGACACTTTCAGCACACTGGGGTTAAGATCTGAGTGTGTGGGCTCTTCTGAGCCTTGTTGCTACATGGGGATTCAGTTGTCTGAAAAAACGCGTTTATTTCGGGCTGAAAAACACGTTTTGCAGAGTGTACTGTTACTGCCCCATAACTTACATGGGGTTGACCAAACTTGCAGAAACATGTTTATTTCTGCTGAAAAACATGTTTTGACACTTTCAGCACACTGGGGTTAAGATCTGAGTGTGTGGGCTCTTCTGAGCCTTGTTGCTACATGGGGATTCAGTTGTCTGAAAAAACGCGTTTATTTCGGGCTGAAAAACACGTTTTGAAAAGTGTACTGTTACTGCCCCATAACTTACATGGGGTTGACCAAACTTGCAGAAACATGTTTATTTCTATTGAAAAACATGTTTTGACACTTTCAGCACACTGGGGTTAAGATCTGAGTGTGTGGGCTCTTCTGAGCCTTGTTGCTACATGGGGATTCAGTTGTCTGAAAAAACGCGTTTATTTCGGGCTGAAAAACACGTTTTGAAAAGTGTACTGTTACTGCCCCATAACTTACATGGGGTTGACCAAACTTGCAGAAACATGTTTATTTCTGCTGAAAAACATGTTTTGAACCTTTCTGCACACTGGGGTTAAGAGCTGAGTGTGTGGGCTCTTCTGAGACTTGCTGCTACATGGGTATTCAGTTGTCTGAAAAAACGCGTTTATTTCGGGCTGAAAAACACGTTTTGAAAAGTGTACTGTTACTGCCCCATAACTTACATGGGGTTGACCAAACTTGCAGAAACATGTTTATTTCTGCTGAAAAACATGTTTTGACACTTTCAGCACACTGGGGTTAAGATCTGAGTGTGTGGGCTCTTCTGAGCCTTGTTGCTACATGGGGATTCAGTTGTCTGAAAAAACGCGTTTATTTCGGGCTGAAAAACACGTTTTGAAAAGTGTACTGTTACTGCCCCATAACTTACATGGGGTTGACCAAACTTGCAGAAACATGTTTATTTCTGCTGAAAAACATGTTTTGACACTTTCAGCACACTGGGGTTAAGATCTGAGTGTGTGGGCTCTTCTGAGCCTTGCTGCTACATGGGTATTCAGTTGTCTGAAAAAACGCGTTTATTTCGGGCTGAAAAACACGTTTTGAAAAGTGTACTGTTACTGACCCATAACTTACATGGGGTTGACCAAACTTGCAGAAACATGTTTATTTCTGCTGAAAAACAAGTTTTGACACTTTCAGCACACTGGGGTTAAGATCTGAGTGTGTGGGCTCTTCTGAGCCTTGTTGCTGCATGGGGATTCAGTTGTCTGAAAAAACGCGTTTATTTCGGGCTGAAAAACACGTTTTGAAAAGTGTACTGTTACTGCCCCATAACTTACATGGGGTTGACCAAACTTGCAGAAACATGTTTATTTCTGCTGAAAAACATGTTTTGACACTTTCAGCACACTGGGGTTAAGATCTGAGTGTGTGGGCTCTTCTGAGCCTTGTTGCTACATGAGGATTCAGTTGTCTGAAAAAACGCGTTTATTTCGGGCTGAAAAACACGTTTTGAAAAGTGTACTGTTACTGCCCCATAACTTACATGGGGTTGACCAAACTTGCAGAAACATGTTTATTTCTGCTGAAAAACATGTTTTGACACTTTCAGCACACTGGGGTTAAGATCTGAGTGTGTGGGCTCTTCTGAGCCTTGCTGCTACATGGGGATTCAGTTGTCTGAAAAAACGCGTTTATTTCGGGCTGAAAAACACGTTTTGAAAAGTGTACTGTTACTGCCCCATAACTTACATGGGGTTGACCAAACTTGCAGAAACATGTTTATTTCTGCTGAAAAAACATGTTTTGACACTTTCAGCACACTGGGGTTAAGATCTGAGTGTGTGGGCTCTTCTGAGCCTTGCTGCTACATGGGTATTCAGTTGTCTGAAAAAACGCGTTTATTTCGGGCTGAAAAACACGTTTTGCAGAGTGTACTGTTACTGCCCCATAACTTACATGGGGTTGACCAAACTTGCAGAAACATGTTTATTTCTGCTGAAAAACATGTTTTGACACTTTCAGCACACTGGGGTTAAGATCTGAGTGTGTGGGCTCTTCTGAGCCTTGTTGCTACATGGGGATTCAGTTGTCTGAAAAAACGCGTTTATTTCGGGCTGAAAAACACGTTTTGAAAAGTGTACTGTTACTGCCCCATAACTTACATGGGGTTGACCAAACTTGCAGAAACATGTTTATTTCTGCTGAAAAACATGTTTTGACACTTTCAGCACACTGGGGTTAAGATCTGAGTGTGTGGGCTCTTCTGAGCCTTGCTGCTACATGGGGATTCAGTTGTCTGAAAAAACGCGTTTATTTCGGGCTGAAAAACACGTTTTGCAGAGTGTACTGTTACTGCCCCATAACTTACATGGGGTTGACCAAACTTGCAGAAACATGTTTATTTCTGCTGAAAAACACGTTTTGACCCTTTCTGCACACTGGGGTTAAGATCTGAGTGTGTGGGCTCGTCTGAGCCTTGCTGCTACATGGGGATTCAGTTGTCTGAAAAAACGCGTTTATTTCGGGCTGAAAAACACGTTTTGAAAAGTGTACTGTTACTGCCCCATAACTTACATGGGGTTGACCAAACTTGCAGAAACATGTTTATTTCTGCTGAAAAACACGTTTTGACCCTTTCTGCACACTGGGGTTAAGAGCTGAGTGTGTGGGCTCTTCTGAGACTTGCTGCTACATGGGTATTCAGTTGTCTGAAAAAACGCGTTTATTTCGGGCTGAAAAACACGTTTTGAAAAGTGTACTGTTACTGCCCCATAACTTACATGGGGTTGACCAAACTTGCAGAAACATGTTTATTTCTGCTGAAAAACATGTTTTGACACTTTCAGCACACTGGGGTTAAGATCTGAGTGTGTGGGCTCTTCTGAGCCTTGCTGCTACATGGGTATTCAGTTGTCTGAAAAACGCGTTTATTTCGGGCTGAAAAACACGTTTTGAAAAGTGTACTGTTACTGCCCCATAACTTACATGGGGTTGACCAAACTTGCAGAAACATGTTTATTTCTGCTGAAAAACAAGTTTTGACACTTTCAGCACACTGGGGTTAAGATCTGAGTGTGTGGGCTCTTCTGAGCCTTGTTGCTGCATGGGGATTCAGTTGTCTGAAAAAACGCGTTTATTTCGGGCTGAAAAACACGTTTTGAAAAGTGTACTGTTACTGCCCCATAACTTACATGGGGTTGACCAAACTTGCAGAAACATGTTTATTTCTGCTGAAAAACATGTTTTGACACTGTCAGCACACTGGGGTTAAGATCTGAGTGTGTGGGCTCTTCTGAGCCTTGTTGCTACATGGGGATTCAGTTGTCTGAAAAAACGCGTTTATTTCGGGCTGAAAAACACGTTTTGAAAAGTGTACTGTTACTGCCCCATAACTTACATGGGGTTGACCAAACTTGCAGAAACATGTTTATTTCTGCTGAAAAACAAGTTTTGACACTTTCAGCACACTGGGGTTAAGATCTGAGTGTGTGGGCTCTTCTGAGCCTTGTTGCTGCATGGGGATTCAGTTGTCTGAAAAAACGCGTTTATTTCGGGCTGAAAAACACGTTTTGAAAAGTGTACTGTTACTGCCCCATAACTTACATGGGGTTGACCAAACTTGCAGAAACATGTTTATTTCTGCTGAAAAACATGTTTTGACACTTTCAGCACACTGGGGTTAAGATCTGAGTGTGTGGGCTCTTCTGAGCCTTGCTGCTACATGGGTATTCAGTTGTCTGAAAAAACGCGTTTATTTCGGGCTGAAAAACACGTTTTGAAAAGTGTACTGTTACTGCCCCATAACTTACACGGGGTTGACCAAACTTGCAGAAACATGTTTATTTCTGCTGAAAAACAAGTTTTGACACTTTCAGCACACTGGGGTTAAGATCTGAGTGTGTGGGCTCTTCTGAGCCTTGTTGCTGCATGGGGATTCAGTTGTCTGAAAAAACGCGTTTATTTCGGGCTGAAAAACACGTTTTGAAAAGTGTACTGTTACTGCCCCATAACTTACATGGGGTTGACCAAACTTGCAGAAACATGTTTATTTCTGCTGAAAAACATGTTTTGACACTTTCAGCACACTGGGGTTAAGATCTGAGTGTGTGGGCTCTTCTGAGCCTTGTTGCTACATGGGGATTCAGTTGTCTGAAAAAACGCGTTTATTTCGTGCTGAAAAACACGTTTTGAAAAGTGTACTGTTACTGCCCCATAACTTACATGGGGTTGACCAAACTTGCAGAAACATGTTTATTTCTGCTGAAAAACATGTTTTGACACTTTCAGCACACTGGGGTTAAGATCTGAGTGTGTGGGCTCTTCTGAGCCTTGCTGCTACATGGGGATTCAGTTGTCTGAAAAAACGCGTTTATTTCGGGCTGAAAAACACGTTTTGAAAAGTGTACTGTTACTGCCCCATAACTTACATGGGGTTGACCAAACTTGCAGAAACATGTTTATTTCTGCTGAAAAACATGTTTTGACACTTTCAGCACACTGGGGTTAAGATCTGAGTGTGTGGGCTCTTCTGAGCCTTGTTGCTACATGGGGATTCAGTTGTCTGAAAAAACGCGTTTATTTCGGGCTGAAAAACACGTTTTGAAAAGTGTACTGTTACTGCCCCATAACTTACATGGGGTTGACCAAACTTGCAGAAACATGTTTATTTCTGCTGAAAAACATGTTTTGACACTTTCAGCACACTGGGGTTAAGATCTGAGTGTGTGGGCTCTTCTGAGCCTTGCTGCTACATGGGGATTCAGTTGTCTGAAAAAACGCGTTTATTTCGGGCTGAAAAACACGTTTTGAAAAGTGTACTGTTACTGCCCCATAACTTACATGGGGTTGACCAAACTTGCAGAAACATGTTTATTTCTGCTGAAAAACATGTTTTGACACTTTCAGCACACTGGGGTTAAGATCTGAGTGTGTGGGCTCTTCTGAGCCTTGCTGCTACATGGGTATTCAGTTGTCTGAAAAAACGCGTTTATTTCGGGCTGAAAAACACGTTTTGCAGAGTGTACTGTTACTGCCCCATAACTTACATGGGGTTGACCAAACTTGCAGAAACATGTTTATTTCTGCTGAAAAACATGTTTTGACACTTTCAGCACACTGGGGTTAAGATCTGAGTGTGTGGGCTCTTCTGAGCCTTGTTGCTACATGGGGATTCAGTTGTCTGAAAAAACGCGTTTATTTCGGGCTGAAAAACACGTTTTGAAAAGTGTACTGTTACTGCCCCATAACTTACATGGGGTTGACCAAACTTGCAGAAACATGTTTATTTCTGCTGAAAAACATGTTTTGACACTTTCAGCACACTGGGGTTAAGATCTGAGTGTGTGGGCTCTTCTGAGCCTTGCTGCTACATGGGTATTCAGTTGTCTGAAAAAACGCGTTTATTTCGGGCTGAAAAACACGTTTTGAAAAGTGTACTGTTACTGACCCATAACTTACATGGGGTTGACCAAACTTGCAGAAACATGTTTATTTCTGCTGAAAAACAAGTTTTGACACTTTCAGCACACTGGGGTTAAGATCTGAGTGTGTGGGCTCTTCTGAGCCTTGTTGCTGCATGGGGATTCAGTTGTCTGAAAAAACGCGTTTATTTCGGGCTGAAAAACACGTTTTGAAAAGTGTACTGTTACTGCCCCATAACTTACATGGGGTTGACCAAACTTGCAGAAACATGTTTATTTCTGCTGAAAAACATGTTTTGACACTTTCAGCACACTGGGGTTAAGATCTGAGTGTGTGGGCTCTTCTGAGCCTTGTTGCTACATGAGGATTCAGTTGTCTGAAAAAACGCGTTTATTTCGGGCTGAAAAACACGTTTTGAAAAGTGTACTGTTACTGCCCCATAACTTACATGGGGTTGACCAAACTTGCAGAAACATGTTTATTTCTGCTGAAAAACATGTTTTGACACTTTCAGCACACTGGGGTTAAGATCTGAGTGTGTGGGCTCTTCTGAGCCTTGCTGCTACATGGGGATTCAGTTGTCTGAAAAAACGCGTTTATTTCGGGCTGAAAAACACGTTTTGAAAAGTGTACTGTTACTGCCCCATAACTTACATGGGGTTGACCAAACTTGCAGAAACATGTTTATTTCTGCTGAAAAAACATGTTTTGACACTTTCAGCACACTGGGGTTAAGATCTGAGTGTGTGGGCTCTTCTGAGCCTTGCTGCTACATGGGTATTCAGTTGTCTGAAAAAACGCGTTTATTTCGGGCTGAAAAACACGTTTTGCAGAGTGTACTGTTACTGCCCCATAACTTACATGGGGTTGACCAAACTTGCAGAAACATGTTTATTTCTGCTGAAAAACATGTTTTGACACTTTCAGCACACTGGGGTTAAGATCTGAGTGTGTGGGCTCTTCTGAGCCTTGTTGCTACATGGGGATTCAGTTGTCTGAAAAAACGCGTTTATTTCGGGCTGAAAAACACGTTTTGAAAAGTGTACTGTTACTGCCCCATAACTTACATGGGGTTGACCAAACTTGCAGAAACATGTTTATTTCTGCTGAAAAACATGTTTTGACACTTTCAGCACACTGGGGTTAAGATCTGAGTGTGTGGGCTCTTCTGAGCCTTGCTGCTACATGGGGATTCAGTTGTCTGAAAAAACGCGTTTATTTCGGGCTGAAAAACACGTTTTGCAGAGTGTACTGTTACTGCCCCATAACTTACATGGGGTTGACCAAACTTGCAGAAACATGTTTATTTCTGCTGAAAAACACGTTTTGACCCTTTCTGCACACTGGGGTTAAGATCTGAGTGTGTGGGCTCGTCTGAGCCTTGCTGCTACATGGGGATTCAGTTGTCTGAAAAAACGCGTTTATTTCGGGCTGAAAAACACGTTTTGAAAAGTGTACTGTTACTGCCCCATAACTTACATGGGGTTGACCAAACTTGCAGAAACATGTTTATTTCTGCTGAAAAACACGTTTTGACCCTTTCTGCACACTGGGGTTAAGAGCTGAGTGTGTGGGCTCTTCTGAGACTTGCTGCTACATGGGTATTCAGTTGTCTGAAAAAACGCGTTTATTTCGGGCTGAAAAACACGTTTTGAAAAGTGTACTGTTACTGCCCCATAACTTACATGGGGTTGACCAAACTTGCAGAAACATGTTTATTTCTGCTGAAAAACATGTTTTGACACTTTCAGCACACTGGGGTTAAGATCTGAGTGTGTGGGCTCTTCTGAGCCTTGCTGCTACATGGGTATTCAGTTGTCTGAAAAACGCGTTTATTTCGGGCTGAAAAACACGTTTTGAAAAGTGTACTGTTACTGCCCCATAACTTACATGGGGTTGACCAAACTTGCAGAAACATGTTTATTTCTGCTGAAAAACAAGTTTTGACACTTTCAGCACACTGGGGTTAAGATCTGAGTGTGTGGGCTCTTCTGAGCCTTGTTGCTGCATGGGGATTCAGTTGTCTGAAAAAACGCGTTTATTTCGGGCTGAAAAACACGTTTTGAAAAGTGTACTGTTACTGCCCCATAACTTACATGGGGTTGACCAAACTTGCAGAAACATGTTTATTTCTGCTGAAAAACATGTTTTGACACTGTCAGCACACTGGGGTTAAGATCTGAGTGTGTGGGCTCTTCTGAGCCTTGTTGCTACATGGGGATTCAGTTGTCTGAAAAAACGCGTTTATTTCGGGCTGAAAAACACGTTTTGAAAAGTGTACTGTTACTGCCCCATAACTTACATGGGGTTGACCAAACTTGCAGAAACATGTTTATTTCTGCTGAAAAACAAGTTTTGACACTTTCAGCACACTGGGGTTAAGATCTGAGTGTGTGGGCTCTTCTGAGCCTTGTTGCTGCATGGGGATTCAGTTGTCTGAAAAAACGCGTTTATTTCGGGCTGAAAAACACGTTTTGAAAAGTGTACTGTTACTGCCCCATAACTTACATGGGGTTGACCAAACTTGCAGAAACATGTTTATTTCTGCTGAAAAACATGTTTTGACACTTTCAGCACACTGGGGTTAAGATCTGAGTGTGTGGGCTCTTCTGAGCCTTGCTGCTACATGGGTATTCAGTTGTCTGAAAAAACGCGTTTATTTCGGGCTGAAAAACACGTTTTGAAAAGTGTACTGTTACTGCCCCATAACTTACACGGGGTTGACCAAACTTGCAGAAACATGTTTATTTCTGCTGAAAAACAAGTTTTGACACTTTCAGCACACTGGGGTTAAGATCTGAGTGTGTGGGCTCTTCTGAGCCTTGTTGCTGCATGGGGATTCAGTTGTCTGAAAAAACGCGTTTATTTCGGGCTGAAAAACACGTTTTGAAAAGTGTACTGTTACTGCCCCATAACTTACATGGGGTTGACCAAACTTGCAGAAACATGTTTATTTCTGCTGAAAAACATGTTTTGACACTTTCAGCACACTGGGGTTAAGATCTGAGTGTGTGGGCTCTTCTGAGCCTTGTTGCTACATGGGGATTCAGTTGTCTGAAAAAACGCGTTTATTTCGTGCTGAAAAACACGTTTTGAAAAGTGTACTGTTACTGCCCCATAACTTACATGGGGTTGACCAAACTTGCAGAAACATGTTTATTTCTGCTGAAAAACATGTTTTGACACTTTCAGCACACTGGGGTTAAGATCTGAGTGTGTGGGCTCTTCTGAGCCTTGCTGCTACATGGGGATTCAGTTGTCTGAAAAAACGCGTTTATTTCGGGCTGAAAAACACGTTTTGAAAAGTGTACTGTTACTGCCCCATAACTTACATGGGGTTGACCAAACTTGCAGAAACATGTTTATTTCTGCTGAAAAACATGTTTTGACACTTTCAGCACACTGGGGTTAAGATCTGAGTGTGTGGGCTCTTCTGAGCCTTGTTGCTACATGGGGATTCAGTTGTCTGAAAAAACGCGTTTATTTCGGGCTGAAAAACACGTTTTGAAAAGTGTACTGTTACTGCCCCATAACTTACATGGGGTTGACCAAACTTGCAGAAACATGTTTATTTCTGCTGAAAAACATGTTTTGACACTTTCAGCACACTGGGGTTAAGATCTGAGTGTGTGGGCTCTTCTGAGCCTTGCTGCTACATGGGGATTCAGTTGTCTGAAAAAACGCGTTTATTTCGGGCTGAAAAACACGTTTTGAAAAGTGTACTGTTACTGCCCCATAACTTACATGGGGTTGACCAAACTTGCAGAAACATGTTTATTTCTGCTGAAAAACATGTTTTGACACTTTCAGCACACTGGGGTTAAGATCTGAGTGTGTGGGCTCTTCTGAGCCTTGCTGCTACATGGGTATTCAGTTGTCTGAAAAAACGCGTTTATTTCGGGCTGAAAAACACGTTTTGCAGAGTGTACTGTTACTGCCCCATAACTTACATGGGGTTGACCAAACTTGCAGAAACATGTTTATTTCTGCTGAAAAACATGTTTTGACACTTTCAGCACACTGGGGTTAAGATCTGAGTGTGTGGGCTCTTCTGAGCCTTGCTGCTACATGGGGATTCAGTTGTCTGAAAAAACGCGTTTATTTCGGGCTGAAAAACACGTTTTGCAGAGTGTACTGTTACTGCCCCATAACTTACATGGGGTTGACCAAACTTGCAGAAACATGTTTATTTCTGCTGAAAAACACGTTTTGACCCTTTCTGCACACTGGGGTTAAGATCTGAGTGTGTGGGCTCGTCTGAGCCTTGCTGCTACATGGGGATTCAGTTGTCTGAAAAAACGCGTTTATTTCGGGCTGAAAAACACGTTTTGAAAAGTGTACTGTTACTGCCCCATAACTTACATGGGGTTGACCAAACTTGCAGAAACATGTTTATTTCTGCTGAAAAACATGTTTTGACACTTTCAGCACACTGGGGTTAAGATCTGAGTGTGTGGGCTCTTCTGAGCCTTGTTGCTACATGGGGATTCAGTTGTCTGAAAAAACGCGTTTATTTCGGGCTGAAAAACACGTTTTGAAAAGTGTACTGTTACTGCCCCATAACTTACATGGGGTTGACCAAACTTGCAGAGACATGTTTATTTCTGCTGAAAAACATGTTTTGAACCTTTCTGCACACTGGGGTTAAGATCTGAGTGTGTGGGCTCTTCTGAGCCTTGCTGCTACATGGGGATTCAGTTGTCTGAAAAAACGCGTTTATTTCGGGCTGAAAAACACGTTTTGCAGAGTGTACTGTTACTGCCCCATAACTTACATGGGGTTGACCAAACTTGCAGAAACATGTTTATTTCTGCTGAAAAACACGTTTTGACCCTTTCTGCACACTGGGGTTAAGAGCTGAGTGTGTGGGCTCTTCTGAGACTTGCTGCTACATGGGTATTCAGTTGTCTGAAAAAACGCGTTTATTTCGGGCTGAAAAACACGTTTTGAAAAGTGTACTGTTACTGCCCCATAACTTACATGGGGTTGACCAAACTTGCAGAAACATGTTTATTTCTGCTGAAAAACATGTTTTGACACTTTCAGCACACTGGGGTTAAGATCTGAGTGTGTGGGCTCTTCTGAGCCTTGCTGCTACATGGGTATTCAGTTGTCTGAAAAACGCGTTTATTTCGGGCTGAAAAACACGTTTTGAAAAGTGTACTGTTACTGCCCCATAACTTACATGGGGTTGACCAAACTTGCAGAAACATGTTTATTTCTGCTGAAAAACAAGTTTTGACACTTTCAGCACACTGGGGTTAAGATCTGAGTGTGTGGTCTCTTCTGAGCCTTGTTGCTGCATGGGGATTCAGTTGTCTGAAAAAACGCGTTTATTTCGGGCTGAAAAACACGTTTTGAAAAGTGTACTGTTACTGCCCCATAACTTACATGGGGTTGACCAAACTTGCAGAAACATGTTTATTTCTGCTGAAAAACATGTTTTGACACTGTCAGCACACTGGGGTTAAGATCTGAGTGTGTGGGCTCTTCTGAGCCTTGTTGCTACATGGGGATTCAGTTGTCTGAAAAAACGCGTTTATTTCGGGCTGAAAAACACGTTTTGAAAAGTGTACTGTTACTGCCCCATAACTTACATGGGGTTGACCAAACTTGCAGAAACATGTTTATTTCTGCTGAAAAACAAGTTTTGACACTTTCAGCACACTGGGGTTAAGATCTGAGTGTGTGGGCTCTTCTGAGCCTTGTTGCTGCATGGGGATTCAGTTGTCTGAAAAAACGCGTTTATTTCGGGCTGAAAAACACGTTTTGAAAAGTGTACTGTTACTGCCCCATAACTTACATGGGGTTGACCAAACTTGCAGAAACATGTTTATTTCTGCTGAAAAACAAGTTTTGACCCTTTCTGCACACTGGGGTTAAGATCTGAGTGTGTGGGCTCTTCTGAGCCTTGTTGCTACATGGGGATTCAGTTGTCTGAAAAAACGCGTTTATTTCGGGCTGAAAAACACGTTTTGAAAAGTGTACTGTTACTGCCCCATAACTTACATGGGGTTGACCAAACTTGCAGAAACATGTTTATTTCTGCTGAAAAACATGTTTTGACACTTTCAGCACACTGGGGTTAAGATCTGAGTGTGTGGGCTCTTCTGAGCCTTGTTGCTACATGGGGATTCAGTTGTCTGAAAAAACGCGTTTATTTCGGGCTGAAAAACACGTTTTGAAAAGTGTACTGTTACTGCCCCATAACTTACATGGGGTTGACCAAACTTGCAGAAACATGTTTATTTCTGCTGAAAAACATGTTTTGACACTTTCAGCACACTGGGGTTAAGATCTGAGTGTGTGGGCTCTTCTGAGCCTTGCTGCTACATGGGGATTCAGTTGTCTGAAAAAACGCGTTTATTTCGGGCTGAAAAACACGTTTTGAAAAGTGTACTGTTACTGCCCCATAACTTACATGGGGTTGACCAAACTTGCAGAAACATGTTTATTTCTGCTGAAAAACATGTTTTGACACTTTCAGCACACTGGGGTTAAGATCTGAGTGTGTGGGCTCTTCTGAGCCTTGCTGCTGCATGGGGATTCAGTTGTCTGAAAAAACGCGTTTATTTCGGGCTGAAAAACACGTTTTGAAAAGTGTACTGTTACTGCCCCATAACTTACATGGGGTTGACCAAACTTGCAGAAACATGTTTATTTCTGCTGAAAAACATGTTTTGACACTTTCAGCACACTGGGGTTAAGATCTGAGTGTGTGGGCTCTTCTGAGCCTTGTTGCTACATGGGGATTCAGTTGTCTGAAAAAACGCGTTTATTTCGGGCTGAAAAACACGTTTTGAAAAGTGTACTGTTACTGCCCCATAACTTACATGGGGTTGACCAAACTTGCAGAAACATGTTTATTTCTGCTGAAAAACATGTTTTGACACTTTCAGCACACTGGGGTTAAGATCTGAGTGTGTGGGCTCTTCTGAGCCTTGCTGCTACATGGGGATTCAGTTGTCTGAAAAAACGCGTTTATTTCGGGCTGAAAAACACGTTTTGAAAAGTGTACTGTTACTGCCCCATAACTTACATGGGGTTGACCAAACTTGCAGAAACATGTTTATTTCTGCTGAAAAACATGTTTTGACACTTTCAGCACACTGGGGTTAAGATCTGAGTGTGTGGGCTCTTCTGAGCCTTGTTGCTACATGGGGATTCAGTTGTCTGAAAAAACGCGTTTATTTCGGGCTGAAAAACACGTTTTGAAAAGTGTACTGTTACTGCCCCATAACTTACATGGGGTTGACCAAACTTGCAGAAACATGTTTATTTCTGCTGAAAAACATGTTTTGACACTTTCAGCACACTGGGGTTAAGATCTGAGTGTGTGGGCTCTTCTGAGCCTTGTTGCTACATGGGGATTCAGTTGTCTGAAAAAACGCGTTTATTTCGGGCTGAAAAACACGTTTTGAAAAGTGTACTGTTACTGCCCCATAACTTACATGGGGTTGACCAAACTTGCAGAAACATGTTTATTTCTGCTGAAAAACATGTTTTGACACTTTCAGCACACTGGGGTTAAGATCTGAGTGTGTGGGCTCTTCTGAGCCTTGCTGCTACATGGGGATTCAGTTGTCTGAAAAAACGCGTTTATTTCGGGCTGAAAAACACGTTTTGAAAAGTGTACTGTTACTGACCCATAACTTACATGGGGTTGACCAAACTTGCAGAAACATGTTTATTTCTGCTGAAAAACAAGTTTTGACACTTTCAGCACACTGGGGTTAAGATCTGAGTGTGTGGGCTCTTCTGAGCCTTGTTGCTGCATGGGGATTCAGTTGTCTGAAAAAACGCGTTTATTTCGGGCTGAAAAACACGTTTTGAAAAGTGTACTGTTACTGCCCCATAACTTACATGGGGTTGACCAAACTTGCAGAAACATGTTTATTTCTGCTGAAAAACATGTTTTGACACTTTCAGCACACTGGGGTTAAGATCTGAGTGTGTGGGCTCTTCTGAGCCTTGTTGCTACATGGGGATTCAGTTGTCTGAAAAAACGCGTTTATTTCGGGCTGAAAAACACGTTTTGAAAAGTGTACTGTTACTGCCCCATAACTTACATGGGGTTGACCAAACTTGCAGAAACATGTTTATTTCTGCTGAAAAACATGTTTTGACACTTTCAGCACACTGGGGTTAAGATCTGAGTGTGTGGGCTCTTCTGAGCCTTGTTGCTACATGGGGATTCAGTTGTCTGAAAAAACGCGTTTATTTCGGGCTGAAAAACACGTTTTGAAAAGTGTACTGTTACTGCCCCATAACTTACATGGGGTTGACCAAACTTGCAGAAACATGTTTATTTCTGCTGAAAAACATGTTTTGACACTTTCAGCACACTGGGGTTAAGATCTGAGTGTGTGGGCTCTTCTGAGCCTTGCTGCTACATGGGTATTCAGTTGTATGAAAAAACGCGTTTATTTCGGGCTGAAAAACACGTTTTGCAGAGTGTACTGTTACTGCCCCATAACTTACATGGGGTTGACCAAACTTGCAGAAACATGTTTATTTCTGCTGAAAAACATGTTTTGACACTTTCAGAACACTGGGGTTAAGATCTGAGTGTGTGGGCTCTTCTGAGCCTTGTTGCTACATGGGGATTCAGTTGTCTGAAAAAACGCGTTTATTTCGGGCTGAAAAACACGTTTTGAAAAGTGTACTGTTACTGCCCCATAACTTACATGGGGTTGACCAAACTTGCAGAAACATGTTTATTTCTGCTGAAAAACACGTTTTGACCCTTTCTGCACACTGGGGTTAAGATCTGAGTGTGTGGGCTCGTCTGAGCCTTGCTGCTACATGGGGATTCAGTTGTCTGAAAAAACGCGTTTATTTCGGGCTGAAAAACACGTTTTGAAAAGTGTACTGTTACTGCCCCATAACTTACATGGGGTTGACCAAACTTGCAGAAACATGTTTATTTCTGCTGAAAAACATGTTTTGACACTTTCAGCACACTGGGGTTAAGATCTGAGTGTGTGGGCTCTTCTGAGCCTTGTTGCTACATGGGGATTCAGTTGTCTGAAAAAACGCGTTTATTTCGGGCTGAAAAACACGTTTTGAAAAGTGTACTGTTACTGCCCCATAACTTACATGGGGTTGACCAAACTTGCAGAAACATGTTTATTTCTGCTGAAAAACATGTTTTGAACCTTTCTGCACACTGGGGTTAAGATCTGAGTGTGTGGGCTCTTCTGAGCCTTGCTGCTACATGGGTATTCAGTTGTCTGAAAAAACGCGTTTATTTCGGGCTGAAAAACACGTTTTGAAAAGTGTACTGTTACTGCCCCATAACTTACATGGGGTTGACCAAACTTGCAGAAACATGTTTATTTCTGCTGAAAAACAAGTTTTGACACTTTCAGCACACTGGGGTTAAGATCTGAGTGTGTGGGCTCTTCTGAGCCTTGTTGCTGCATGGGGATTCAGTTGTCTGAAAAAACGCGTTTATTTCGGGCTGAAAAACACGTTTTGAAAAGTGTACTGTTACTGCCCCATAACTTACATGGGGTTGACCAAACTTGCAGAAACATGTTTATTTCTGCTGAAAAACATGTTTTGACACTTTCAGCACACTGGGGTTAAGATCTGAGTGTGTGGGCTCTTCTGAGCCTTGTTGCTACATGGGGATTCAGTTGTCTGAAAAAACGCGTTTATTTCGGGCTGAAAAACACGTTTTGCAGAGTGTACTGTTACTGCCCCATAACTTACATGGGGTTGACCAAACTTGCAGAAACATGTTTATTTCTGCTGAAAAACATGTTTTGACACTTTCAGCACACTGGGGTTAAGATCTGAGTGTGTGGGCTCTTCTGAGCCTTGCTGCTACATGGGGATTCAGTTGTCTGAAAAAACGCGTTTATTTCGGGCTGAAAAACACGTTTTGCAGAGTGTACTGTTACTGCCCCATAACTTACATGGGGTTGACCAAACTTGCAGAAACATGTTTATTTCTGCTGAAAAACACGTTTTGACCCTTTCTGCACACTGGGGTTAAGAGCTGAGTGTGTGGGCTCTTCTGAGACTTGCTGCTACATGGGTATTCAGTTGTCTGAAAAAACGCGTTTATTTCGGGCTGAAAAACACGTTTTGAAAAGTGTACTGTTACTGCCCCATAACTTACATGGGGTTGACCAAACTTGCAGAAACATGTTTATTTCTGCTGAAAAACATGTTTTGACACTTTCAGCACACTGGGGTTAAGATCTGAGTGTGTGGGCTCTTCTGAGCCTTGCTGCTACATGGGGATTCAGTTGTCTGAAAAAACGCGTTTATTTCGGGCTGAAAAACACGTTTTGAAAAGTGTACTGTTACTGCCCCATAACTTACATGGGGTTGACCAAACTTGCAGAAACATGTTTATTTCTGCTGAAAAACATGTTTTGACACTTTCAGCACACTGGGGTTAAGATCTGAGTGTGTGGGCTCTTCTGAGCCTTGCTGCTACATGGGGATTCAGTTGTCTGAAAAAACGCGTTTATTTCGGGCTGAAAAACACGTTTTGAAAAGTGTACTGTTACTGCCCCATAACTTACATGGGGTTGACCAAACTTGCAGAAACATGTTTATTTCTGCTGAAAAACATGTTTTGACACTTTCAGCACACTGGGGTTAAGATCTGAGTGTGTGGGCTCTTCTGAGCCTTGTTGCTACATGGGGATTCAGTTGTCTGAAAAAACGCGTTTATTTCGGGCTGAAAAACACGTTTTGAAAAGTGTACTGTTACTGCCCCATAACTTACATGGGGTTGACCAAACTTGCAGAAACATGTTTATTTCTGCTGAAAAACATGTTTTGACACCTTCAGCACACTGGGGTTAAGATCTGAGTGTGTAGGCTCTTCTGAGCCTTGTTGCTACATGGGGATTCAGTTGTCTGAAAAAACGCGTTTATTTCGGGCTGAAAAACACGTTTTGAAAAGTGTACTGTTACTGCCCCATAACTTACATGGGGTTGACCAAACTTGCAGAAACATGTTTATTTCTGCTGAAAAACATGTTTTGACACTTTCAGCACACTGGGGTTAAGATCTGAGTGTGTGGGCTCTTCTGAGCCTTGTTGCTACATGGGGATTCAGTTGTCTGAAAAAACACGTTTATTTCGGGCTGAAAAACACGTTTTGAAAAGTGTACTGTTACTGCCCCATAACTTACATGGGGTTGACCAAACTTGCAGAAACATGTTTATTTCTGCTGAAAAACATGTTTTGACACTTTCAGCACACTGGGGTTAAGATCTGAGTGTGTGGGCTCTTCTGAGCCTTGTTGCTACATGGGGATTCAGTTGTCTGAAAAAACGCGTTTATTTCGGGCTGAAAAACACGTTTTGAAAAGTGTACTGTTACTGCCCCATAACTTACATGGGGTTGACCAAACTTGCAGAAACATGTTTATTTCTGCTGAAAAACATGTTTTGACACTTTCAGCACACTGGGGTTAAGATCTGAGTGTGTGGGCTCTTCTGAGCCTTGTTGCTACATGGGGATTCAGTTGTCTGAAAAAACGCGTTTATTTCGGGCTGAAAAACACGTTTTGAAAAGTGTACTGTTACTGCCCCATAACTTACATGGGGTTGACCAAACTTGCAGAAACATGTTTATTTCTGCTGAAAAACATGTTTTGAAACCTTCAGCACACTGGGGTTAAGATCTGAGTGTGTAGGCTCTTCTGAGCCTTGTTGCTACATGGGGATTCAGTTGTCTGAAAAAACGCGTTTATTTCGGGATGAAAAACACGTTTTGAAAAGTGTACTGTTACTGCCCCATAACTTACATGGGGTTGACCAAACTTGCAGAAACATGTTTATTTCTGCTGAAAAACATGTTTTGACACTTTCAGCACACTGGGGTTAAGATCTGAGTGTGTGGGCTCTTCTGAGCCTTGTTGCTACATGGGGATTCAGTTGTCTGAAAAAACACGTTTATTTCGGGCTGAAAAACACGTTTTGAAAAGTGTACTGTTACTGCCCCATAACTTACATGGGGTTGACCAAACTTGCAGAAACATGTTTATTTCTGCTGAAAAACAAGTTTTGACCCTTTCTGCACACTGGGGTTAAGATCTGAGTGTGTGGGCTCTTCTGAGCCTTGTTGCTACATGGGGATTCAGTTGTCTGAAAAAACGCGTTTATTTCGGGCTGAAAAACACGTTTTGAAAAGTGTACTGTTACTGCCCCATAACTTACATGGGGTTGACCAAACTTGCAGAAACATGTTTATTTCTGCTGAAAAACATGTTTTGACACTTTCAGCACACTGGGGTTAAGATCTGAGTGTGTGGGCTCTTCTGAGCCTTGCTGCTACATGGGTATTCAGTTGTCTGAAAAAACGCGTTTATTTCGGGCTGAAAAACACGTTTTGAAAAGTGTACTGTTACTGCCCCATAACTTACATGGGGTTGACCAAACTTGCAGAAACATGTTTATTTCTGCTGAAAAACAAGTTTTGACACTTTCAGCACACTGGGGTTAAGATCTGAGTGTGTGGGCTCTTCTGAGCCTTTTTGCTGCATGGGGATTCAGTTGTCTGAAAAAACGCGTTTATTTCGGGCTGAAAAACACGTTTTGAAAAGTGTACTGTTACTGCCCCATAACTTACATGGGGTTGACCAAACTTGCAGAAACATGTTTATTTCTGCTGAAAAACATGTTTTGACACTTTCAGCACACTGGGGTTAAGATCTGAGTGTGTGGGCTCTTCTGAGCCTTGTTGCTACATGGGGATTCAGTTGTCTGAAAAAACGCGTTTATTTCGGGCTGAAAAACACGTTTTGAAAAGTGTACTGTTACTGCCCCATAACTTACATGGGGTTGACCAAACTTGCAGAAACATGTTTATTTCTGCTGAAAAACATGTTTTGACACTTTCAGCACACTGGGGTTAAGATCTGAGTGTGTGGGCTCTTCTGAGCCTTGCTGCTACATGGGGATTCAGTTGTCTGAAAAAACGCGTTTATTTCGGGCTGAAAAACACGTTTTAAAAAGTGTACTGTTACTGCCCCATAACTTACATGGGGTTGACCAAACTTGCAGAAACATGTTTATTTCTGCTGAAAAACATGTTTTGACACTTTCAGCACACTGGGGTTAAGATCTGAGTGTGTGGGCTCTTCTGAGCCTTGTTGCTGCATGGGGATTCAGTTGTCTGAAAAAACGCGTTTATTTCGGGCTGAAAAACACGTTTTGAAAAGTGTACTGTTACTGCCCCATAACTTACATGGGGTTGACCAAACTTGCAGAAACATGTTTATTTCTGCTGAAAAACATGTTTTGACACTTTCAGCACACTGGGGTTAAGATCTGAGTGTGTGGGCTCTTCTGAGCCTTGCTGCTACATGGGGATTCAGTTGTCTGAAAAAACGCGTTTATTTCGGGCTGAAAAACACGTTTTGAAAAGTGTACTGTTACTGCCCCATAACTTACATGGGGTTGACCAAACTTGCAGAAACATGTTTATTTCTGCTGAAAAACATGTTTTGACACTTTCAGCACACTGGGGTTAAGATCTGAGTGTGTGGGCTCTTCTGAGCCTTGTTGCTACATGGGGATTCAGTTGTCTGAAAAAACGCGTTTATTTCGGGCTGAAAAACACGTTTTGAAAAGTGTACTGTTACTGCCCCATAACTTACATGGGGTTGACCAAACTTGCAGAAACATGTTTATTTCTGCTGAAAAACATGTTTTGACACTTTCAGCACACTGGGGTTAAGATCTGAGTGTGTGGGCTCTTCTGAGCCTTGTTGCTACATGGGGATTCAGTTGTCTGAAAAAACGCGTTTATTTCGGGCTGAAAAACACGTTTTGAAAAGTGTACTGTTACTGCCCCATAACTTACATGGGGTTGACCAAACTTGCAGAAACATGTTTATTTCTGCTGAAAAACATGTTTTGACACTTTCAGCACACTGGGGTTAAGATCTGAGTGTGTGGGCTCTTCTGAGCCTTGCTGCTACATGGGGATTCAGTTGTCTGAAAAAACGCGTTTATTTCGGGCTGAAAAACACGTTTTGAAAAGTGTACTGTTACTGACCCATAACTTACATGGGGTTGACCAAACTTGCAGAAACATGTTTATTTCTGCTGAAAAACAAGTTTTGACACTTTCAGCACACTGGGGTTAAGATCTGAGTGTGTGGGCTCTTCTGAGCCTTGTTGCTGCATGGGGATTCAGTTGTCTGAAAAAACGCGTTTATTTCGGGCTGAAAAACACGTTTTGAAAAGTGTACTGTTACTGCCCCATAACTTACATGGGGTTGACCAAACTTGCAGAAACATGTTTATTTCTGCTGAAAAACATGTTTTGACACTTTCAGCACACTGGGGTTAAGATCTGAGTGTGTGGGCTCTTCTGAGCCTTGTTGCTACATGGGGATTCAGTTGTCTGAAAAAACGCGTTTATTTCGGGCTGAAAAACACGTTTTGAAAAGTGTACTGTTACTGCCCCATAACTTACATGGGGTTGACCAAACTTGCAGAAACATGTTTATTTCTGCTGAAAAACATGTTTTGACACTTTCAGCACACTGGGGTTAAGATCTGAGTGTGTGGGCTCTTCTGAGCCTTGTTGCTACATGGGGATTCAGTTGTCTGAAAAAACGCGTTTATTTCGGGCTGAAAAACACGTTTTGAAAAGTGTACTGTTACTGCCCCATAACTTACATGGGGTTGACCAAACTTGCAGAAACATGTTTATTTCTGCTGAAAAACATGTTTTGACACTTTCAGCACACTGGGGTTAAGATCTGAGTGTGTGGGCTCTTCTGAGCCTTGCTGCTACATGGGGATTCAGTTGTCTGAAAAAACGCGTTTATTTCGGGCTGAAAAACACGTTTTGCAGACTGTACTGTTACTGCCCCATAACTTACATGGGGTTGACCAAACTTGCAGAAACATGTTTATTTCTGCTGAAAAACACGTTTTGACCCTTTCTGCACACTGGGGTTAAGATCTGAGTGTGTGGGCTCGTCTGAGCCTTGCTGCTACATGGGTATTCAGTTGTCTGAAAAACGCGTTTATTTCGGGCTGAAAAACACGTTTTGAAAAGTGTACTGTTACTGCCCCATAACTTACATGGGGTTGACCAAACTTGCAGAAACATGTTTATTTCTGCTGAAAAACAAGTTTTGACACTTTCAGCACACTGGGGTTAAGATCTGAGTGTGTGGGCTCTTCTGAGCCTTGTTGCTGCATGGGGATTCAGTTGTCTGAAAAAACGCGTTTATTTCGGGCTGAAAAACACGTTTTGAAAAGTGTACTGTTACTGCCCCATAACTTACATGGGGTTGACCAAACTTGCAGAAACATGTTTATTTCTGCTGAAAAACATGTTTTGACACTTTCAGCACACTGGGGTTAAGATCTGAGTGTGTGGGCTCTTCTGAGCCTTGCTGCTACATGGGTATTCAGTTGTATGAAAAAACGCGTTTATTTCGGGCTGAAAAACACGTTTTGCAGAGTGTACTGTTACTGCCCCATAACTTACATGGGGTTGACCAAACTTGCAGAAACATGTTTATTTCTGCTGAAAAACATGTTTTGACACTTTCAGAACACTGGGGTTAAGATCTGAGTGTGTGGGCTCTTCTGAGCCTTGTTGCTACATGGGGATTCAGTTGTCTGAAAAAACGCGTTTATTTCGGGCTGAAAAACACGTTTTGAAAAGTGTACTGTTACTGCCCCATAACTTACATGGGGTTGACCAAACTTGCAGAAACATGTTTATTTCTGCTGAAAAACACGTTTTGACCCTTTCTGCACACTGGGGTTAAGATCTGAGTGTGTGGGCTCGTCTGAGCCTTGCTGCTACATGGGGATTCAGTTGTCTGAAAAAACGCGTTTATTTCGGGCTGAAAAACACGTTTTGAAAAGTGTACTGTTACTGCCCCATAACTTACATGGGGTTGACCAAACTTGCAGAAACATGTTTATTTCTGCTGAAAAACATGTTTTGACACTTTCAGCACACTGGGGTTAAGATCTGAGTGTGTGGGCTCTTCTGAGCCTTGTTGCTACATGGGGATTCAGTTGTCTGAAAAAACGCGTTTATTTCGGGCTGAAAAACACGTTTTGAAAAGTGTACTGTTACTGCCCCATAACTTACATGGGGTTGACCAAACTTGCAGAAACATGTTTATTTCTGCTGAAAAACATGTTTTGAACCTTTCTGCACACTGGGGTTAAGATCTGAGTGTGTGGGCTCTTCTGAGCCTTGCTGCTACATGGGGATTCAGTTGTCTGAAAAAACGCGTTTATTTCGGGCTGAAAAACACGTTTTGCAGAGTGTACTGTTACTGCCCCATAACTTACATGGGGTTGACCAAACTTGCAGAAACATGTTTATTTCTGCTGAAAACACGTTTTGACCCTTTCTGCACACTGGGGTTAAGAGCTGAGTGTGTGGGCTCTTCTGAGACTTGCTGCTACATGGGTATTCAGTTGTATGAAAAAACGCGTTTATTTCGGGCTGAAAAACACGTTTTGAAAAGTGTACTGTTACTGCCCCATAACTTACATGGGGTTGACCAAACTTGCAGAAACATGTTTATTTCTGCTGAAAAACATGTTTTGACACTTTCAGCACACTGGGGTTAAGATCTGAGTGTGTGGGCTCTTCTGAGCCTTGTTGCTACATGGGGATTCAGTTGTCTGAAAAAACGCGTTTATTTCGGGCTGAAAAACACGTTTTGAAAAGTGTACTGTTACTGCCCCATAACTTACATGGGGTTGACCAAACTTGCAGAAACATGTTTATTTCTGCTGAAAAACATGTTTTGACACTTTCAGCACACTGGGGTTAAGATCTGAGTGTGTGGGCTCTTCTGAGCCTTGCTGCTACATGGGTATTCAGTTGTCTGAAAAAACGCGTTTATTTCGGGCTGAAAAACACGTTTTGAAAAGTGTACTGTTACTGCCCCATAACTTACATGGGGTTGACCAAACTTGCAGAAACATGTTTATTTCTGCTGAAAAACAAGTTTTGACACTTTCAGCACACTGGGGTTAAGATCTGAGTGTGTGGGCTCTTCTGAGCCTTGTTGCTGCATGGGGATTCAGTTGTCTGAAAAAACGCGTTTATTTCGGGCTGAAAAACACGTTTTGAAAAGTGTACTGTTACTGCCCCATAACTTACATGGGGTTGACCAAACTTGCAGAAACATGTTTATTTCTGCTGAAAAACATGTTTTGACACTTTCAGCACACTGGGGTTAAGATCTGAGTGTGTGGGCTCTTCTGAGCCTTGTTGCTACATGGGGATTCAGTTGTCTGAAAAAACGCGTTTATTTCGGGCTGAAAAACACGTTTTGAAAAGTGTACTGTTACTGCCCCATAACTTACATGGGGTTGACCAAACTTGCAGAAACATGTTTATTTCTGCTGAAAAACATGTTTTGACACTTTCAGCACACTGGGGTTAAGATCTGAGTGTGTGGGCTCTTCTGAGCCTTGCTGCTACATGGGGATTCAGTTGTCTGAAAAAACGCGTTTATTTCGGGCTGAAAAACACGTTTTGCAGAGTGTATTTGACCCTTTCTGCACACTGGGGTTAAGAGCTGAGTGTGTGGGCTCTTCTGAGACTTGCTGCTACATGGGTATTCAGTTGTCTGAAAAAACGCGTTTATTTCGGGCTGAAAAACACGTTTTGAAAAGTGTACTGTTACTGCCCCATAACTTACATGGGGTTGACCAAACTTGCAGAAACATGTTTATTTCTGCTGAAAAACATGTTTTGACACTTTCAGCACACTGGGGTTAAGATCTGAGTGTGTGGGCTCTTCTGAGCCTTGCTGCTACATGGGGATTCAGTTGTCTGAAAAAACGCGTTTATTTCGGGCTGAAAAACACGTTTTGAAAAGTGTAATGTTACTGCCCCATAACTTACATGGGGTTGACCAAACTTGCAGAAACATGTTTATTTCTGCTGAAAAACATGTTTTGACACTTTCAGCACACTGGGGTTAAGATCTGAGTGTGTGGGCTCTTCTGAGCCTTGCTGCTACATGGGGATTCAGTTGTCTGAAAAAACGCGTTTATTTCGGGCTGAAAAACACGTTTTGAAAAGTGTACTGTTACTGCCCCATAACTTACATGGGGTTGACCAAACTTGCAGAAACATGTTTATTTCTGCTGAAAAACATGTTTTGACACTTTCAGCACACTGGGGTTAAGATCTGAGTGTGTGGGCTCTTCTGAGCCTTGTTGCTACATGGGGATTCAGTTGTCTGAAAAAACGCGTTTATTTCGGGCTGAAAAACACGTTTTGAAAAGTGTACTGTTACTGCCCCATAACTTACATGGGGTTGACCAAACTTGCAGAAACATGTTTATTTCTGCTGAAAAACATGTTTTGACACCTTCAGCACACTGGGGTTAAGATCTGAGTGTGTAGGCTCTTCTGAGCCTTGTTGCTACATGGGGATTCAGTTGTCTGAAAAAACGCGTTTATTTCGGGCTGAAAAACACGTTTTGAAAAGTGTACTGTTACTGCCCCATAACTTACATGGGGTTGACCAAACTTGCAGAAACATGTTTATTTCTGCTGAAAAACATGTTTTGACACTTTCAGCACACTGGGGTTAAGATCTGAGTGTGTGGGCTCTTCTGAGCCTTGTTGCTACATGGGGATTCAGTTGTCTGAAAAAACACGTTTATTTCGGGCTGAAAAACACGTTTTGAAAAGTGTACTGTTACTGCCCCATAACTTACATGGGGTTGACCAAACTTGCAGAAACATGTTTATTTCTGCTGAAAAACATGTTTTGAACCTTTCTGCACACTGGGGTTAAGATCTGAGTGTGTGGGCTCTTCTGAGCCTTGCTGCTACATGGGGATTCAGTTGTCTGAAAAAACGCGTTTATTTCGGGCTGAAAAACACGTTTTGCAGAGTGTACTGTTACTGCCCCATAACTTACATGGGGTTGACCAAACTTGCAGAAACATGTTTATTTCTGCTGAAAAACACGTTTTGACCCTTTCTGCACACTGGGGTTAAGAGCTGAGTGTGTGGGCTCTTCTGAGCCTTGCTGCTACATGGGGATTCAGTTGTCTGAAAAAACGCGTTTATTTCGGGCTGAAAAACACGTTTTGCAGAGTGTACTGTTACTGCCCCATAACTTACATGGGGTTGACCAAACTTGCAGAAACATGTTTATTTCTGCTGAAAAACACGTTTTGACCCTTTCTGCACACTGGGGTTAAGAGCTGAGTGTGTGGGCTCTTCTGAGACTTGCTGCTACATGGGTATTCAGTTGTTTGAAAAAACGCGTTTATTTCAGGCTGAAAAACACGTTTTGAAAAGTGTACTGTTACTGCCCCATAACTTACATGGGGTTGACCAAACTTGCAGAAACATGTTTATTTCTGCTGAAAAACATGTTTTGACACTTTCAGCACACTGGGGTTAAGATCTGAGTGTGTGGGCTCTTCTGAGCCTTGTTGCTACATGGGGATTCAGTTGTCTGAAAAAACGCGTTTATTTCGGGCTGAAAAACACGTTTTGAAAAGTGTACTGTTACTGCCCCATAACTTACATGGGGTTGACCAAACTTGCAGAAACATGTTTATTTCTGCTGAAAAACATGTTTTGACACTTTCAGCACACTGGGGTTAAGATCTGAGTGTGTGGGCTCTTCTGAGCCTTGTTGCTACATGGGGATTCAGTTGTCTGAAAAAACGCGTTTATTTCGGGCTGAAAAACACGTTTTGAAAAGTGTACTGTTACTGCCCCATAACTTACATGGGGTTGACCAAACTTGCAGAAACATGTTTATTTCTGCTGAAAAACATGTTTTGACACTTTCAGCACACTGGGGTTAAGATCTGAGTGTGTGGGCTCTTCTGAGCCTTGTTGCTACATGGGGATTCAGTTGTCTGAAAAAACGCGTTTATTTCGGGCTGAAAAACACGTTTTGAAAAGTGTACTGTTACTGCCCCATAACTTACATGGGGTTGACCAAACTTGCAGAAACATGTTTATTTCTGCTGAAAAACATGTTTTGACACTTTCAGCACACTGGGGTTAAGATCTGAGTGTGTGGGCTCTTCTGAGCCTTGTTGCTACATGGGGATTCAGTTGTCTGAAAAAACGCGTTTATTTCGGGCTGAAAAACACGTTTTGAAAAGTGTACTGTTACTGCCCCATAACTTACATGGGGTTGACCAAACTTGCAGAAACATGTTTATTTCTGCTGAAAAACATGTTTTGACACTTTCAGCACACTGGGGTTAAGATCTGAGTGTGTGGGCTCTTCTGAGCCTTGCTGCTACATGAGGATTCAGTTGTCTGAAAAAACGCGTTTATTTCGGGCTGAAAAACACGTTTTGCAGAGTGTACTGTTACTGCCCCATAACTTACATGGGGTTGACCAAACTTGCAGAAACATGTTTATTTCTGCTGAAAAACACGTTTTGACCCTTTCTGCACACTGGGGTTAAGAGCTGAGTGTGTGGGCTCTTCTGAGACTTGCTGCTACATGGGTATTCAGTTGTCTGAAAAAACGCGTTTATTTCGGGCTGAAAAACACGTTTTGAAAAGTGTACTGTTACTGCCCCATAACTTACATGGGGTTGACCAAACTTGCAGAAACATGTTTATTTCTGCTGAAAAACATGTTTTGACACTTTCAGCACACTGGGGTTAAGATCTGAGTGTGTGGGCTCTTCTGAGCCTTGCTGCTACATGGGGATTCAGTTGTCTGAAAAAACGCGTTTATTTCGGGCTGAAAAACACGTTTTGAAAAGTGTACTGTTACTGCCCCATAACTTACATGGGGTTGACCAAACTTGCAGAAACATGTTTATTTCTGCTGAAAAACATGTTTTGACACTTTCAGCACACTGGGGTTAAGATCTGAGTGTGTGGGCTCTTCTGAGCCTTGCTGCTACATGGGGATTCAGTTGTCTGAAAAAACGCGTTTATTTCGGGCTGAAAAACACGTTTTGAAAAGTGTACTGTTACTGCCCCATAACTTACATGGGGTTGACCAAACTTGCAGAAACATGTTTATTTCTGCTGAAAAACATGTTTTGACACTTTCAGCACACTGGGGTTAAGATCTGAGTGTGTGGGCTCTTCTGAGCCTTGTTGCTACATGGGGATTCAGTTGTCTGAAAAAACGCGTTTATTTCGGGCTGAAAAACACGTTTTGAAAAGTGTACTGTTACTGCCCCATAACTTACATGGGGTTGACCAAACTTGCAGAAACATGTTTATTTCTGCTGAAAAACATGTTTTGACACCTTCAGCACACTGGGGTTAAGATCTGAGTGTGTAGGCTCTTCTGAGCCTTGTTGCTACATGGGGATTCAGTTGTCTGAAAAAACGCGTTTATTTCGGGCTGAAAAACACGTTTTGAAAAGTGTACTGTTACTGCCCCATAACTTACATGGGGTTGACCAAACTTGCAGAAACATGTTTATTTCTGCTGAAAAACATGTTTTGACACTTTCAGCACACTGGGGTTAAGATCTGAGTGTGTGGGCTCTTCTGAGCCTTGTTGCTACATGGGGATTCAGTTGTCTGAAAAAACACGTTTATTTCGGGCTGAAAAACACGTTTTGAAAAGTGTACTGTTACTGCCCCATAACTTACATGGGGTTGACCAAACTTGCAGAAACATGTTTATTTCTGCTGAAAAACATGTTTTGAACCTTTCTGCACACTGGGGTTAAGATCTGAGTGTGTGGGCTCTTCTGAGCCTTGCTGCTACATGGGGATTCAGTTGTCTGAAAAAACGCGTTTATTTCGGGCTGAAAAACACGTTTTGCAGAGTGTACTGTTACTGCCCCATAACTTACATGGGGTTGACCAAACTTGCAGAAACATGTTTATTTCTGCTGAAAAACACGTTTTGACCCTTTCTGCACACTGGGGTTAAGAGCTGAGTGTGTGGGCTCTTCTGAGCCTTGCTGCTACATGGGGATTCAGTTGTCTGAAAAAACGCGTTTATTTCGGGCTGAAAAACACGTTTTGCAGAGTGTACTGTTACTGCCCCATAACTTACATGGGGTTGACCAAACTTGCAGAAACATGTTTATTTCTGCTGAAAAACACGTTTTGACCCTTTCTGCACACTGGGGTTAAGAGCTGAGTGTGTGGGCTCTTCTGAGACTTGCTGCTACATGGGTATTCAGTTGTTTGAAAAAACGCGTTTATTTCGGGCTGAAAAACACGTTTTGAAAAGTGTACTGTTACTGCCCCATAACTTACATGGGGTTGACCAAACTTGCAGAAACATGTTTATTTCTGCTGAAAAACATGTTTTGACACTTTCAGCACACTGGGGTTAAGATCTGAGTGTGTGGGCTCTTCTGAGCCTTGCTGCTACATGAGGATTCAGTTGTCTGAAAAAACGCGTTTATTTCGGGCTGAAAAACACGTTTTGCAGAGTGTACTGTTACTGCCCCATAACTTACATGGGGTTGACCAAACTTGCAGAAACATGTTTATTTCTGCTGAAAAACACGTTTTGACCCTTTCTGCACACTGGGGTTAAGAGCTGAGTGTGTGGGCTCTTCTGAGACTTGCTGCTACATGGGTATTCAGTTGTCTGAAAAAACGCGTTTATTTCGGGCTGAAAAACACGTTTTGAAAAGTGTACTGTTACTGCCCCATAACTTACATGGGGTTGACCAAACTTGCAGAAACATGTTTATTTTTGCTGAAAAACATGTTTTGACACTTTCAGCACACTGGGGTTAAGATCTGAGTGTGTGGGCTCTTCTGAGCCTTGCTGCTACATGGGGATTCAGTTGTCTGAAAAAACGCGTTTATTTCGGGCTGAAAAACACGTTTTGAAAAGTGTACTGTTACTGCCCCATAACTTACATGGGGTTGACCAAACTTGCAGAAACATGTTTATTTCTGCTGAAAAACATGTTTTGACACTTTCAGCACACTGGGGTTAAGATCTGAGTGTGTGGGCTCTTCTGAGCCTTGCTGCTACATGGGGATTCAGTTGTCTGAAAAAACGCGTTTATTTCGGGCTGAAAAACACGTTTTGAAAAGTGTACTGTTACTGCCCCATAACTTACATGGGGTTGACCAAACTTGCAGAAACATGTTTATTTCTGCTGAAAAACATGTTTTGACACTTTCAGCACACTGGGGTTAAGATCTGAGTGTGTGGGCTCTTCTGAGCCTTGTTGCTACATGGGGATTCAGTTGTCTGAAAAAACGCGTTTATTTCGGGCTGAAAAACACGTTTTGAAAAGTGTACTGTTACTGCCCCATAACTTACATGGGGTTGACCAAACTTGCAGAAACATGTTTATTTCTGCTGAAAAACATGTTTTGACACCTTCAGCACACTGGGGTTAAGATCTGAGTGTGTAGGCTCTTCTGAGCCTTGTTGCTACATGGGGATTCAGTTGTCTGAAAAAACGCGTTTATTTCGGGCTGAAAAACACGTTTTGAAAAGTGTACTGTTACTGCCCCATAACTTACATGGGGTTGACCAAACTTGCAGAAACATGTTTATTTCTGCTGAAAAACATGTTTTGACACTTTCAGCACACTGGGGTTAAGATCTGAGTGTGTGGGCTCTTCTGAGCCTTGTTGCTACATGGGGATTCAGTTGTCTGAAAAAACACGTTTATTTCGGGCTGAAAAACACGTTTTGAAAAGTGTACTGTTACTGCCCCATAACTTACATGGGGTTGACCAAACTTGCAGAAACATGTTTATTTCTGCTGAAAAACATGTTTTGAACCTTTCTGCACACTGGGGTTAAGATCTGAGTGTGTGGGCTCTTCTGAGCCTTGCTGCTACATGGGGATTCAGTTGTCTGAAAAAACGCGTTTATTTCGGGCTGAAAAACACGTTTTGCAGAGTGTACTGTTACTGCCCCATAACTTACATGGGGTTGACCAAACTTGCAGAAACATGTTTATTTCTGCTGAAAAACACGTTTTGACCCTTTCTGCACACTGGGGTTAAGAGCTGAGTGTGTGGGCTCTTCTGAGCCTTGCTGCTACATGGGGATTCAGTTGTCTGAAAAAACGCGTTTATTTCGGGCTGAAAAACACGTTTTGCAGAGTGTACTGTTACTGCCCCATAACTTACATGGGGTTGACCAAACTTGCAGAAACATGTTTATTTCTGCTGAAAAACACGTTTTGACCCTTTCTGCACACTGGGGTTAAGAGCTGAGTGTGTGGGCTCTTCTGAGACTTGCTGCTACATGGGTATTCAGTTGTTTGAAAAAACGCGTTTATTTCGGGCTGAAAAACACGTTTTGAAAAGTGTACTGTTACTGCCCCATTACTTACATGGGGTTGACCAAACTTGCAGAAACATGTTTATTTCTGCTGAAAAACATGTTTTGACACTTTCAGCACACTGGGGTTAAGATCTGAGTGTGTGGGCTCTTCTGAGCCTTGTTGCTACATGGGGATTCAGTTGTCTGAAAAAACGCGTTTATTTCGGGCTGAAAAACACGTTTTGAAAAGTGTACTGTTACTGCCCCATAACTTACATGGGGTTGACCAAACTTGCAGAAACATGTTTATTTCTGCTGAAAAACATGTTTTGACACTTTCAGCACACTGGGGTTAAGATCTGAGTGTGTGGGCTCTTCTGAGCCTTGTTGCTACATGGGGATTCAGTTGTCTGAAAAAACGCGTTTATTTCGGGCTGAAAAACACGTTTTGAAAAGTGTACTGTTACTGCCCCATAACTTACATGGGGTTGACCAAACTTGCAGAAACATGTTTATTTCTGCTGAAAAACATGTTTTGACACTTTCAGCACACTGGGGTTAAGATCTGAGTGTGTGGGCTCTTCTGAGCCTTGTTGCTACATGGGGATTCAGTTGTCTGAAAAAACGCGTTTATTTCGGGCTGAAAAACACGTTTTGAAAAGTGTACTGTTACTGCCCCATAACTTACATGGGGTTGACCAAACTTGCAGAAACATGTTTATTTCTGCTGAAAAACATGTTTTGAACCTTTCTGCACACTGGGGTTAAGATCTGAGTGTGTGGGCTCTTCTGAGCCTTGCTGCTACATGGGGATTCAGTTGTCTGAAAAAACGCGTTTATTTCGGGCTGAAAAACACGTTTTGAAAAGTGTACTGTTACTGCCCCATAACTTACATGGGGTTGACCAAACTTGCAGAAACATGTTTATTTCTGCTGAAAAACAAGTTTTGACCCTTTCTGCACACTGGGGTTAAGATCTGAGTGTGTGGGCTCTTCTGAGCCTTGTTGCTACATGGGGATTCAGTTGTCTGAAAAAACGCGTTTATTTCGGGCTGAAAAACACGTTTTGAAAAGTGTACTGTTACTGCCCCATAACTTACATGGGGTTGACCAAACTTGCAGAAACATGTTTATTTCTGCTGAAAAACATGTTTTGACACTTTCAGCACACTGGGGTTAAGATCTGAGTGTGTGGGCTCTTCTGAGCCTTGCTGCTACATGGGTATTCAGTTGTCTGAAAAAACGCGTTTATTTCGGGCTGAAAAACACGTTTTGAAAAGTGTACTGTTACTGCCCCATAACTTACATGGGGTTGACCAAACTTGCAGAAACATGTTTATTTCTGCTGAAAAACAAGTTTTGACACTTTCAGCACACTGGGGTTAAGATCTGAGTGTGTGGGCTCTTCTGAGCCTTGTTGCTGCATGGGGATTCAGTTGTCTGAAAAAACGCGTTTATTTCGGGCTGAAAAACACGTTTTGAAAAGTGTACTGTTACTGCCCCATAACTTACATGGGGTTGACCAAACTTGCAGAAACATGTTTATTTCTGCTGAAAAACATGTTTTGACACATTCAGCACACTGGGGTTAAGATCTGAGTGTGTGGGCTCTTCTGAGCCTTGTTGCTACATGGGGATTCAGTTGTCTGAAAAAACGCGTTTATTTCGGGCTGAAAAACACGTTTTGAAAAGTGTACTGTTACTGCCCCATAACTTACATGGGGTTGACCAAACTTGCAGAAACATGTTTATTTCTGCTGAAAAACATGTTTTGACACTTTCAGCACACTGGGGTTAAGATCTGAGTGTGTGGGCTCTTCTGAGCCTTGCTGCTACATGGGGATTTAGTTGTCTGAAAAAACGCGTTTATTTCGGGCTGAAAAACACGTTTTGAAAAGTGTACTGTTACTGCCCCATAACTTACATGGGGTTGACCAAACTTGCAGAAACATGTTTATTTCTGCTGAAAAACATGTTTTGACACTTTCAGCACACTGGGGTTAAGATCTGAGTGTGTGGGCTCTTCTGAGCCTTGCTGCTACATGGGTATTCAGTTGCCTGAAAAAACGCGTTTATTTCGGGCTGAAAAACACGTTTTGCAGAGTGTACTGTTACTGCCCCATAACTTACATGGGGTTGACCAAACTTGCAGAAACATGTTTATTTCTGCTGAAAAACATGTTTTGACACTTTCAGCACACTGGGGTTAAGATCTGAGTGTGTGGGCTCTTCTGAGCCTTGTTGCTACATGGGGATTCAGTTGTCTGAAAAAACGCGTTTATTTCGGGCTGAAAAGCACGTTTTGAAAAGTGTACTGTTACTGCCCCATAACTTACATGGGGTTGACCAAACTTGCAGAAACATGTTTATTTCTGCTGAAAAACATGTTTTGAACCTTTCTGCACACTGGGGTTAAGATCTGAGTGTGTGGGCTCTTCTGAGCCTTGCTGCTACATGGGGATTCAGTTGTCTGAAAAAACGCGTTTATTTCGGGCTGAAAAACACGTTTTGCAGAGTGTACTGTTACTGCCCCATAACTTACATGGGGTTGACCAAACTTGCAGAAACATGTTTATTTCTGCTGAAAAACACGTTTTGACCCTTTCTGCACACTGGGGTTAAGAGCTGAGTGTGTCGGCTCTTCTGAGCCTTGCTGCTACATGGGGATTCAGTTGTCTGAAAAAACGCGTTTATTTCGGGCTGAAAAACACGTTTTGCAGAGTGTACTGTTACTGCCCCATAACTTACATGGGGTTGACCAAACTTGCAGAAACATGTTTATTTCTGCTGAAAAACACGTTTTGACCCTTTCTGCACACTGGGGTTAAGAGCTGAGTGTGTGGGCTCTTCTGAGACTTGCTGCTACATGGGTATTCAGTTGTCTGAAAAAACGCGTTTATTTCGGGCTGAAAAACACGTTTTGAAAAGTGTACTGTTACTGCCCCATAACTTACATGGGGTTGACCAAACTTGCAGAAACATGTTTATTTCTGCTGAAAAACATGTTTTGACACTTTCAGCACACTGGGGTTAAGATCTGAGTGTGTGGGCTCTTCTGAGCCTTGTTGCTACATGGGGATTCAGTTGTCTGAAAAAACGCGTTTATTTCGGGCTGAAAAACACGTTTTGAAAAGTGTACTGTTACTGCCCCATAACTTACATGGGGTTGACCAAACTTGCAGAAACATGTTTATTTCTGCTGAAAAACATGTTTTGACACTTTCAGCACACTGGGGTTAAGATCTGAGTGTGTGGGCTCATCTGAGCCTTGTTGCTACATGGGGATTCAGTTGTCTGAAAAAACGCGTTTATTTCGGGCTGAAAAACACGTTTTGAAAAGTGTACTGTTACTGCCCCATAACTTACATGGGGTTGACCAAACTTGCAGAGACATGTTTATTTCTGCTGAAAAACATGTTTTGAACCTTTCTGCACACTGGGGTTAAGATCTGAGTGTGTGGGCTCTTCTGAGCCTTGCTGCTACATGGGGATTCAGTTGTCTGAAAAAACGCGTTTATTTCGGGCTGAAAAACACGTTTTGCAGAGTGTACTGTTACTGCCCCATAACTTACATGGGGTTGACCAAACTTGCAGAAACATGTTTATTTCTGCTGAAAAACACGTTTTGACCCTTTCTGCACACTGGGGTTAAGAGCTGAGTGTGTGGGCTCTTCTGAGACTTGCTGCTACATGGGTATTCAGTTGTCTGAAAAAACGCGTTTATTTCGGGCTGAAAAACACGTTTTGAAAAGTGTACTGTTACTGCCCCATAACTTACATGGGGTTGACCAAACTTGCAGAAACATGTTTATTTCTGCTGAAAAACATGTTTTGACACTTTCAGCACACTGGGGTTAAGATCTGAGTGTGTGGGCTCTTCTGAGCCTTGCTGCTACATGGGTATTCAGTTGTCTGAAAAACGCGTTTATTTCGGGCTGAAAAACACGTTTTGAAAAGTGTACTGTTACTGCCCCATAACTTACATGGGGTTGACCAAACTTGCAGAAACATGTTTATTTCTGCTGAAAAACATGTTTTGACACTGTCAGCACACTGGGGTTAAGATCTGAGTGTGTGGGCTCTTCTGAGCCTTGTTGCTACATGGGGATTCAGTTGTCTGAAAAAACGCGTTTATTTCGGGCTGAAAAACACGTTTTGAAAAGTGTACTGTTACTGCCCCATAACTTACATGGGGTTGACCAAACTTGCAGAAACATGTTTATTTCTGCTGAAAAACAAGTTTTGACACTTTCAGCACACTGGGGTTAAGATCTGAGTGTGTGGGCTCTTCTGAGCCTTGTTGCTGCATGGGGATTCAGTTGTCTGAAAAAACGCGTTTATTTCGGGCTGAAAAACACGTTTTGAAAAGTGTACTGTTACTGCCCCATAACTTACATGGGGTTGACCAAACTTGCAGAAACATGTTTATTTCTGCTGAAAAACAAGTTTTGACCCTTTCTGCACACTGGGGTTAAGATCTGAGTGTGTGGGCTCTTCTGAGCCTTGTTGCTACATGGGGATTCAGTTGTCTGAAAAAACGCGTTTATTTCGGGCTGAAAAACACGTTTTGAAAAGTGTACTGTTACTGCCCCATAACTTACATGGGGTTGACCAAACTTGCAGAAACATGTTTATTTCTGCTGAAAAACATGTTTTGACACTTTCAGCACACTGGGGTTAAGATCTGAGTGTGTGGGCTCTTCTGAGCCTTGCTGCTACATGGGTATTCAGTTGTCTGAAAAAACGCGTTTATTTCGGGCTGAAAAACACGTTTTGAAAAGTGTACTGTTACTGCCCCATAACTTACACGGGGTTGACCAAACTTGCAGAAACATGTTTATTTCTGCTGAAAAACAAGTTTTGACACTTTCAGCACACTGGGGTTAAGATCTGAGTGTGTGGGCTCTTCTGAGCCTTGTTGCTGCATGGGGATTCAGTTGTCTGAAAAAACGCGTTTATTTCGGGCTGAAAAACACGTTTTGAAAAGTGTACTGTTACTGCCCCATAACTTACATGGGGTTGACCAAACTTGCAGAAACATGTTTATTTCTGCTGAAAAACATGTTTTGACACTTTCAGCACACTGGGGTTAAGATCTGAGTGTGTGGGCTCTTCTGAGCCTTGTTGCTACATGGGGATTCAGTTGTCTGAAAAAACGCGTTTATTTCGGGCTGAAAAACACGTTTTGAAAAGTGTACTGTTACTGCCCCATAACTTACATGGGGTTGACCAAACTTGCAGAAACATGTTTATTTATGCTGAAAAACATGTTTTGACACTTTCAGCACACTGGGGTTAAGATCTGAGTGTGTGGGCTCTTCTGAGCCTTGCTGCTACATGGGGATTCAGTTGTCTGAAAAAACGCGTTTATTTCGGGCTGAAAAACACGTTTTGAAAAGTGTACTGTTACTGCCCCATAACTTACATGGGGTTGACCAAACTTGCAGAAACATGTTTATTTCTGCTGAAAAACATGTTTTGACACTTTCAGCACACTGGGGTTAAGATCTGAGTGTGTGGGCTCTTCTGAGCCTTGCTGCTACATGGGGATTCAGTTGTCTGAAAAAACGCGTTTATTTCGGGCTGAAAAACACGTTTTGAAAAGTGTACTGTTACTGCCCCATAACTTACATGGGGTTGACCAAACTTGCAGAAACATGTTTATTTATGCTGAAAAACATGTTTTGACACTTTCAGCACACTGGGGTTAAGATCTGAGTGTGTGGGCTCTTCTGAGCCTTGCTGCTACATGGGGATTCAGTTGTCTGAAAAAACGCGTTTATTTCGGGCTGAAAAACACGTTTTGAAAAGTGTACTGTTACTGCCCCATAACTTACATGGGGTTGACCAAACTTGCAGAAACATGTTTATTTCTGCTGAAAAACATGTTTTGACACTTTCAGCACACTGGGGTTAAGATCTGAGTGTGTGGGCTCTTCTGAGCCTTGCTGCTACATGGGTATTCAGTTGTCTGAAAAAACGCGTTTATTTCGGGCTGAAAAACACGTTTTGCAGAGTGTACTGTTACTGCCCCATAACTTACATGGGGTTGACCAAACTTGCAGAAACATGTTTATTTCTGCTGAAAAACATGTTTTGACACTTTCAGCACACTGGGGTTAAGATCTGAGTGTGTGGGCTCTTCTGAGCCTTGCTGCTACATGGGGATTCAGTTGTCTGAAAAAACGCGTTTATTTCGGGCTGAAAAACACGTTTTGCAGAGTGTACTGTTACTGCCCCATAACTTACATGGGGTTGACCAAACTTGCAGAAACATGTTTATTTCTGCTGAAAAACACGTTTTGACCCTTTCTGCACACTGGGGTTAAGATCTGAGTGTGTGGGCTCGTCTGAGCCTTGCTGCTACATGGGGATTCAGTTGTCTGAAAAAACGCGTTTATTTCGGGCTGAAAAACACGTTTTGAAAAGTGTACTGTTACTGCCCCATAACTTACATGGGGTTGACCAAACTTGCAGAAACATGTTTATTTCTGCTGAAAAACATGTTTTGACACTTTCAGCACACTGGGGTTAAGATCTGAGTGTGTGGGCTCTTCTGAGCCTTGTTGCTACATGGGGATTCAGTTGTCTGAAAAAACGCGTTTATTTCGGGCTGAAAAACACGTTTTGAAAAGTGTACTGTTACTGCCCCATAACTTACATGGGGTTGACCAAACTTGCAGAGACATGTTTATTTCTGCTGAAAAACATGTTTTGAACCTTTCTGCACACTGGGGTTAAGATCTGAGTGTGTGGGCTCTTCTGAGCCTTGCTGCTACATGGGGATTCAGTTGTCTGAAAAAACGCGTTTATTTCGGGCTGAAAAACACGTTTTGCAGAGTGTACTGTTACTGCCCCATAACTTACATGGGGTTGACCAAACTTGCAGAAACATGTTTATTTCTGCTGAAAAACACGTTTTGACCCTTTCTGCACACTGGGGTTAAGAGCTGAGTGTGTGGGCTCTTCTGAGACTTGCTGCTACATGGGTATTCAGTTGTCTGAAAAAACGCGTTTATTTCGGGCTGAAAAACACGTTTTGAAAAGTGTACTGTTACTGCCCCATAACTTACATGGGGTTGACCAAACTTGCAGAAACATGTTTATTTCTGCTGAAAAACATGTTTTGACACTTTCAGCACACTGGGGTTAAGATCTGAGTGTGTGGGCTCTTCTGAGCCTTGCTGCTACATGGGTATTCAGTTGTCTGAAAAACGCGTTTATTTCGGGCTGAAAAACACGTTTTGAAAAGTGTACTGTTACTGCCCCATAACTTACATGGGGTTGACCAAACTTGCAGAAACATGTTTATTTCTGCTGAAAAACAAGTTTTGACACTTTCAGCACACTGGGGTTAAGATCTGAGTGTGTGGTCTCTTCTGAGCCTTGTTGCTGCATGGGGATTCAGTTGTCTGAAAAAACGCGTTTATTTCGGGCTGAAAAACACGTTTTGAAAAGTGTACTGTTACTGCCCCATAACTTACATGGGGTTGACCAAACTTGCAGAAACATGTTTATTTCTGCTGAAAAACATGTTTTGACACTGTCAGCACACTGGGGTTAAGATCTGAGTGTGTGGGCTCTTCTGAGCCTTGTTGCTACATGGGGATTCAGTTGTCTGAAAAAACGCGTTTATTTCGGGCTGAAAAACACGTTTTGCAGAGTGTACTGTTACTGCCCCATAACTTACATGGGGTTGACCAAACTTGCAGAAACATGTTTATTTCTGCTGAAAAACACGTTTTGACCCTTTCTGCACACTGGGGTTAAGATCTGAGTGTGTGGGCTCGTCTGAGCCTTGCTGCTACATGGGGATTCAGTTGTCTGAAAAAACGCGTTTATTTCGGGCTGAAAAACACGTTTTGAAAAGTGTACTGTTACTGCCCCATAACTTACATGGGGTTGACCAAACTTGCAGAAACATGTTTATTTCTGCTGAAAAACATGTTTTGACACTTTCAGCACACTGGGGTTAAGATCTGAGTGTGTGGGCTCTTCTGAGCCTTGTTGCTACATGGGGATTCAGTTGTCTGAAAAAACGCGTTTATTTCGGGCTGAAAAACACGTTTTGAAAAGTGTACTGTTACTGCCCCATAACTTACATGGGGTTGACCAAACTTGCAGAGACATGTTTATTTCTGCTGAAAAACATGTTTTGAACCTTTCTGCACACTGGGGTTAAGATCTGAGTGTGTGGGCTCTTCTGAGCCTTGCTGCTACATGGGGATTCAGTTGTATGAAAAAACGCGTTTATTTCGGGCTGAAAAACACGTTTTGCAGAGTGTACTGTTACTGCCCCATAACTTACATGGGGTTGACCAAACTTGCAGAAACATGTTTATTTCTGCTGAAAAACACGTTTTGACCCTTTCTGCACACTGGGGTTAAGAGCTGAGTGTGTGGGCTCTTCTGAGACTTGCTGCTACATGGGTATTCAGTTGTCTGAAAAAACGCGTTTATTTCGGGCTGAAAAACACGTTTTGAAAAGTGTACTGTTACTGCCCCATAACTTACATGGGGTTGACCAAACTTGCAGAAACATGTTTATTTCTGCTGAAAAACATGTTTTGACACTTTCAGCACACTGGGGTTAAGATCTGAGTGTGTGGGCTCTTCTGAGCCTTGCTGCTACATGGGTATTCAGTTGTCTGAAAAACGCGTTTATTTCGGGCTGAAAAACACGTTTTGAAAAGTGTACTGTTACTGCCCCATAACTTACATGGGGTTGACCAAACTTGCAGAAACATGTTTATTTCTGCTGAAAAACAAGTTTTGACACTTTCAGCACACTGGGGTTAAGATCTGAGTGTGTGGTCTCTTCTGAGCCTTGTTGCTGCATGGGGATTCAGTTGTCTGAAAAAACGCGTTTATTTCGGGCTGAAAAACACGTTTTGAAAAGTGTACTGTTACTGCCCCATAACTTACATGGGGTTGACCAAACTTGCAGAAACATGTTTATTTCTGCTGAAAAACATGTTTTGACACTGTCAGCACACTGGGGTTAAGATCTGAGTGTGTGGGCTCTTCTGAGCCTTGTTGCTACATGGGGATTCAGTTGTCTGAAAAAACGCGTTTATTTCGGGCTGAAAAACACGTTTTGAAAAGTGTACTGTTACTGCCCCATAACTTACATGGGGTTGACCAAACTTGCAGAAACATGTTTATTTCTGCTGAAAAACAAGTTTTGACACTTTCAGCACACTGGGGTTAAGATCTGAGTGTGTGGGCTCTTCTGAGCCTTGTTGCTGCATGGGGATTCAGTTGTCTGAAAAAACGCGTTTATTTCGGGCTGAAAAACACGTTTTGAAAAGTGTACTGTTACTGCCCCATAACTTACATGGGGTTGACCAAACTTGCAGAAACATGTTTATTTCTGCTGAAAAACAAGTTTTGACCCTTTCTGCACACTGGGGTTAAGATCTGAGTGTGTGGGCTCTTCTGAGCCTTGTTGCTACATGGGGATTCAGTTGTCTGAAAAAACGCGTTTATTTCGGGCTGAAAAACACGTTTTGAAAAGTGTACTGTTACTGCCCCATAACTTACATGGGGTTGACCAAACTTGCAGAAACATGTTTATTTCTGCTGAAAAACATGTTTTGACACTTTCAGCACACTGGGGTTAAGATCTGAGTGTGTGGGCTCTTCTGAGCCTTGCTGCTACATGGGTATTCAGTTGTCTGAAAAAACGCGTTTATTTCGGGCTGAAAAACACGTTTTGAAAAGTGTACTGTTACTGCCCCATAACTTACATGGGGTTGACCAAACTTGCAGAAACATGTTTATTTCTGCTGAAAAACAAGTTTTGACACTTTCAGCACACTGGGGTTAAGATCTGAGTGTGTGGGCTCTTCTGAGCCTTTTTGCTGCATGGGGATTCAGTTGTCTGAAAAAACGCGTTTATTTCGGGCTGAAAAACACGTTTTGAAAAGTGTACTGTTACTGCCCCATAACTTACATGGGGTTGACCAAACTTGCAGAAACATGTTTATTTCTGCTGAAAAACATGTTTTGACACTTTCAGCACACTGGGGTTAAGATCTGAGTGTGTGGGCTCTTCTGAGCCTTGTTGCTACATGGGGATTCAGTTGTCTGAAAAAACGCGTTTATTTCGGGCTGAAAAACACGTTTTGAAAAGTGTACTGTTACTGCCCCATAACTTACATGGGGTTGACCAAACTTGCAGAAACATGTTTATTTCTGCTGAAAAACATGTTTTGACACTTTCAGCACACTGGGGTTAAGATCTGAGTGTGTGGGCTCTTCTGAGCCTTGCTGCTACATGGGGATTCAGTTGTCTGAAAAAACGCGTTTATTTCGGGCTGAAAAACACGTTTTGAAAAGTGTACTGTTACTGCCCCATAACTTACATGGGGTTGACCAAACTTGCAGAAACATGTTTATTTCTGCTGAAAAACATGTTTTGACACTTTCAGCACACTGGGGTTAAGATCTGAGTGTGTGGGCTCTTCTGAGCCTTGTTGCTGCATGGGGATTCAGTTGTCTGAAAAAACGCGTTTATTTCGGGCTGAAAAACACGTTTTGAAAAGTGTACTGTTACTGCCCCATAACTTACATGGGGTTGACCAAACTTGCAGAAACATGTTTATTTCTGCTGAAAAACATGTTTTGACACTTTCAGCACACTGGGGTTAAGATCTGAGTGTGTGGGCTCTTCTGAGCCTTGTTGCTACATGGGGATTCAGTTGTCTGAAAAAACGCGTTTATTTCGGGCTGAAAAACACGTTTTGAAAAGTGTACTGTTACTGCCCCATAACTTACATGGGGTTGACCAAACTTGCAGAAACATGTTTATTTCTGCTGAAAAACATGTTTTGACACTTTCAGCACACTGGGGTTAAGATCTGAGTGTGTGGGCTCTTCTGAGCCTTGCTGCTACATGGGGATTCAGTTGTCTGAAAAAACGCGTTTATTTCGGGCTGAAAAACACGTTTTGAAAAGTGTACTGTTACTGCCCCATAACTTACATGGGGTTGACCAAACTTGCAGAAACATGTTTATTTCTGCTGAAAAACATGTTTTGACACTTTCAGCACACTGGGGTTAAGATCTGAGTGTGTGGGCTCTTCTGAGCCTTGTTGCTACATGGGGATTCAGTTGTCTGAAAAAACGCGTTTATTTCGGGCTGAAAAACACGTTTTGAAAAGTGTACTGTTACTGCCCCATAACTTACATGGGGTTGACCAAACTTGCAGAAACATGTTTATTTCTGCTGAAAAACATGTTTTGACACTTTCAGCACACTGGGGTTAAGATCTGAGTGTGTGGGCTCTTCTGAGCCTTGTTGCTACATGGGGATTCAGTTGTCTGAAAAAACGCGTTTATTTCGGGCTGAAAAACACGTTTTGAAAAGTGTACTGTTACTTCCCCATAACTTACATGGGGTTGACCAAACTTGCAGAAACATGTTTATTTCTGCTGAAAAACATGTTTTGACACTTTCAGCACACTGGGGTTAAGATCTGAGTGTGTGGGCTCTTCTGAGCCTTGCTGCTACATGGGTATTCAGTTGTCTGAAAAAACGCGTTTATTTCGGGCTGAAAAACACGTTTTGCAGAGTGTACTGTTACTGCCCCATAACTTACATGGGGTTGACCAAACTTGCAGAAACATGTTTATTTCTGCTGAAAACACGTTTTGACCCTTTCTGCACACTGGGGTTAAGAGCTGAGTGTGTGGGCTCTTCTGAGACTTGCTGCTACATGGGTATTCAGTTGTATGAAAAAACGCGTTTATTTCGGGCTGAAAAACACGTTTTGAAAAGTGTACTGTTACTGCCCCATAACTTACATGGGGTTGACCAAACTTGCAGAAACATGTTTATTTCTGCTGAAAAACATGTTTTGACACTTTCAGCACACTGGGGTTAAGATCTGAGTGTCTGGGCTCTTCTGAGCCTTGTTGCTACATGGGGATTCAGTTGTCTGAAAAAACGCGTTTATTTCGGGCTGAAAAACACGTTTTGAAAAGTGTACTGTTACTGCCCCATAACTTACATGGGGTTGACCAAACTTGCAGAAACATGTTTATTTCTGCTGAAAAACATGTTTTGACACTTTCAGCACACTGGGGATAAGATCTGAGTGTGTGGGCTCTTCTGAGCCTTGCTGCTACATGGGTATTCAGTTGTCTGAAAAAACGCGTTTATTTCGGGCTGAAAAACACGTTTTGAAAAGTGTACTGTTACTGCCCCATAACTTACATGGGGTTGACCAAACTTGCAGAAACATGTTTATTTCTGCTGAAAAACACGTTTTGACACTTTCAGCACACTGGGGTTAAGATCTGAGTGTGTGGGCTCTTCTGAGCCTTGTTGCTGCATGGGGATTCAGTTGTCTGAAAAAACGCGTTTATTTCGGGCTGAAAAACACGTTTTGCAGAGTGTACTGTTACTGCCCCATAACTTACATGGGGTTGACCAAACTTGCAGAAACATGTTTATTTCTGCTGAAAACACGTTTTGACCCTTTCTGCACACTGGGGTTAAGAGCTGAGTGTGTGGGCTCTTCTGAGACTTGCTGCTACATGGGTATTCAGTTGTATGAAAAAACGCGTTTATTTCGGGCTGAAAAACACGTTTTGAAAAGTGTACTGTTACTGCCCCATAACTTACATGGGGTTGACCAAACTTGCAGAAACATGTTTATTTCTGCTGAAAAACATGTTTTGACACTTTCAGCACACTGGGGTTAAGATCTGAGTGTGTGGGCTCTTCTGAGCCTTGTTGCTACATGGGGATTCAGTTGTCTGAAAAAACGCGTTTATTTCGGGCTGAAAAACACGTTTTGAAAAGTGTACTGTTACTGCCCCATAACTTACATGGGGTTGACCAAACTTGCAGAAACATGTTTATTTCTGCTGAAAAACATGTTTTGACACTTTCAGCACACTGGGGTTAAGATCTGAGTGTGTGGGCTCTTCTGAGCCTTGCTGCTACATGGGTATTCAGTTGTCTGAAAAAACGCGTTTATTTCGGGCTGAAAAACACGTTTTGAAAAGTGTACTGTTACTGCCCCATAACTTACATGGGGTTGACCAAACTTGCAGAAACATGTTTATTTCTGCTGAAAAACAAGTTTTGACACTTTCAGCACACTGGGGTTAAGATCTGAGTGTGTGGGCTCTTCTGAGCCTTGTTGCTGCATGGGGATTCAGTTGTCTGAAAAAACGCGTTTATTTCGGGCTGAAAAACACGTTTTGAAAAGTGTACTGTTACTGCCCCATAACTTACATGGGGTTGACCAAACTTGCAGAAACATGTTTATTTCTGCTGAAAAACATGTTTTGACACTTTCAGCACACTGGGGTTAAGATCTGAGTGTGTGGGCTCTTCTGAGCCTTGTTGCTACATGGGGATTCAGTTGTCTGAAAAAACGCGTTTATTTCGGGCTGAAAAACACGTTTTGAAAAGTGTACTGTTACTGCCCCATAACTTACATGGGGTTGACCAAACTTGCAGAAACATGTTTATTTCTGCTGAAAAACATGTTTTGACACTTTCAGCACACTGGGGTTAAGATCTGAGTGTGTGGGCTCTTCTGAGCCTTGCTGCTACATGGGGATTCAGTTGTCTGAAAAAACGCGTTTATTTCGGGCTGAAAAACACGTTTTGCAGAGTGTACTGTTACTGCCCCATAACTTACATGGGGTTGACCAAACTTGCAGAAACATGTTTATTTCTGCTGAAAAACACGTTTTGACCCTTTCTGCACACTGGGGTTAAGAGCTGAGTGTGTGGGCTCTTCTGAGACTTGCTGCTACATGGGTATTCAGTTGTCTGAAAAAACGCGTTTATTTCGGGCTGAAAAACACGTTTTGAAAAGTGTACTGTTACTGCCCCATAACTTACATGGGGTTGACCAAACTTGCAGAAACATGTTTATTTCTGCTGAAAAACATGTTTTGACACTTTCAGCACACTGGGGTTAAGATCTGAGTGTGTGGGCTCTTCTGAGCCTTGCTGCTACATGGGGATTCAGTTGTCTGAAAAAACGCGTTTATTTCGGGCTGAAAAACACGTTTTGAAAAGTGTACTGTTACTGCCCCATAACTTACATGGGGTTGACCAAACTTGCAGAAACATGTTTATTTCTGCTGAAAAACATGTTTTGACACTTTCAGCACACTGGGGTTAAGATCTGAGTGTGTGGGCTCTTCTGAGCCTTGTTGCTACATGGGGATTCAGTTGTCTGAAAAAACGCGTTTATTTCGGGCTGAAAAACACGTTTTGAAAAGTGTACTGTTACTGCCCCATAACTTACATGGGGTTGACCAAACTTGCAGAAACATGTTTATTTCTGCTGAAAAACATGTTTTGACACCTTCAGCACACTGGGGTTAAGATCTGAGTGTGTAGGCTCTTCTGAGCCTTGTTGCTACATGGGGATTCAGTTGTCTGAAAAAACGCGTTTATTTCGGGATGAAAAACACGTTTTGAAAAGTGTACTGTTACTGCCCCATAACTTACATGGGGTTGACCAAACTTGCAGAAACATGTTTATTTCTGCTGAAAAACATGTTTTGACACTTTCAGCACACTGGGGTTAAGATCTGAGTGTGTGGGCTCTTCTGAGCCTTGTTGCTACATGGGGATTCAGTTGTCTGAAAAAACACGTTTATTTCGGGCTGAAAAACACGTTTTGAAAAGTGTACTGTTACTGCCCCATAACTTACATGGGGTTGACCAAACTTGCAGAAACATGTTTATTTCTGCTGAAAAACAAGTTTTGACCCTTTCTGCACACTGGGGTTAAGATCTGAGTGTGTGGGCTCTTCTGAGCCTTGTTGCTACATGGGGATTCAGTTGTCTGAAAAAACGCGTTTATTTCGGGCTGAAAAACACGTTTTGAAAAGTGTACTGTTACTGCCCCATAACTTACATGGGGTTGACCAAACTTGCAGAAACATGTTTATTTCTGCTGAAAAACATGTTTTGACACTTTCAGCACACTGGGGTTAAGATCTGAGTGTGTGGGCTCTTCTGAGCCTTGCTGCTACATGGGTATTCAGTTGTCTGAAAAAACGCGTTTATTTCGGGCTGAAAAACACGTTTTGAAAAGTGTACTGTTACTGCCCCATAACTTACATGGGGTTGTCCAAACTTGCAGAAACATGTTTATTTCTGCTGAAAAACAAGTTTTGACACTTTCAGCACACTGGGGTTAAGATCTGAGTGTGTGGGCTCTTCTGAGCCTTTTTGCTGCATGGGGATTCAGTTGTCTGAAAAAACGCGTTTATTTCGGGCTGAAAAACACGTTTTGAAAAGTGTACTGTTACTGCCCCATAACTTACATGGGGTTGACCAAACTTGCAGAAACATGTTTATTTCTGCTGAAAAACATGTTTTGACACTTTCAGCACACTGGGGTTAAGATCTGAGTGTGTGGGCTCTTCTGAGCCTTGTTGCTACATGGGGATTCAGTTGTCTGAAAAAACGCGTTTATTTCGGGCTGAAAAACACGTTTTGAAAAGTGTACTGTTACTGCCCCATAACTTACATGGGGTTGACCAAACTTGCAGAAACATGTTTATTTCTGCTGAAAAACATGTTTTGACACTTTCAGCACACTGGGGTTAAGATCTGAGTGTGTGGGCTCTTCTGAGCCTTGTTGCTACATGGGGATTCAGTTGTCTGAAAAAACGCGTTTATTTCGGGCTGAAAAACACGTTTTGAAAAGTGTACTGTTACTGCCCCATAACTTACATGGGGTTGACCAAACTTGCAGAAACATGTTTATTTCTGCTGAAAAACATGTTTTGACACTTTCAGCACACTGGGGTTAAGATCTGAGTGTGTGGGCTCTTCTGAGCCTTGCTGCTACATGGGGATTCAGTTGTCTGAAAAAACGCGTTTATTTCGGGCTGAAAAACACGTTTTGCAGAGTGTACTGTTACTGCCCCATAACTTACATGGGGTTGACCAAACTTGCAGAAACATGTTTATTTCTGCTGAAAACACGTTT